>NC_050454.1:18457012-18762232 GCF_903995425.1 Onychomys torridus
TCTGGGTTACTTGTACAAACACAGTACCACTGTCTGAGTTCTCTCCTTCATTCTGACAGCACCTTACTGAAACATCACTGAGTCAAATTTCATTTGAAAAATTATTCTGCCAATGTCCTTTTCCAGTTCAGAAACTCAGAAGAGAACCTAGGGCCTACAGGAGAAGCTTTAAAGCTTTATCTCTCTACAGACAAAATGTCTTCATCTCTCGTCGTTTTTCATGACATGGTTTCCAGTCACTTCATATGAAATTACTAGATGCCAGCAAGTGAAAACTAACATTTTGGATTTGGTCCTATGACTTACACATAAAATAGGACAATTAAAGTCCTAAAAGCTCTTTCAGTTAGTGGAGTGAATACAGTATCCACTTTTGTGAAAATTATAGTTTACCTATGTCAAATGTGTGTTCCCCTAAAACTCCCTGGTCTTTTATGAAAGAGAACATTGGATCTTTGAAATCTGAGGCTGACCTGAATGTGGTAGTACATGGCTGTAAACCTGTAATGCCAAGCACTCAGGAAGCAGAGGCAGGAATACTGACTGCCACAGGTTTGAGGCCAGCCAAGTCTACAGGGTAAGTTCCAGCCATTCTTGGTTAGAAGCAAGACTCTGTTTCAGGAAAAAAATCTGAGGCTGATATTAAGCCCAAGATAGTTATAACCTCTATGTAGGGCGGAGCCCTTAAATTTGAAGTTTAGAGTAAACACCAGCATAAGAAATGAGAGTTTGCAGAACTTGCTTTTAAAAAACAGAGAAAATGAGTCAGGCATAGTGGCATATGCCTTTAATCCCAGCACTTAGGAAGCAGAGGCAGGTGGATCTCTGTGAGTTCAAGGCCAGCCTGGTCTACAGAGTGAGTTCCAGGGCAGGTGGGGTTATAATAGTGAGACCTTGTTTTGAAAACAAAAGAAAATAAACAATTATAGAAAGTGATAATGAACTATTTTTGCAGCATCACTGTTTCATCTTCATCTTATTTAAAAAAAGTCTATATACGTAAGATCTTTCTATCTCCTTTGATGGGAGATAATCCTGAGGTTCTCAGAGGCTGAGTGGTCTGGCTGAGCTCTCAGTTTGTTCTTTGGTTCCGCCATTGTGGGCCTGTGTGAGGCAGAACATCATAGGGAGGGGGCAGTGGGACAGGATGGCTCTCTTCACTGCAGTTGGAAGCAGCAAGGAGCAAGAAACATCTTTCCAGGCCATGGTCCCAGTAACCTGCTTCCTCCAGTTTAGTCCATCTCCTGCTTTCCACCATCTCCAGCAATGTCCTATGAGGCCAAACTCCTCCTTCTGACAAGCCCATCCACTGGTCACCAAGCCTTTAACACAAGAGCCTTTGGGAGAACATTCCATCTAGACTATAATCATCACACAGACTAGAAACAAACCAATAATCAAACTAGATGACCACTGTTACTGCTATGCTACTCCATGGCAGCCTAGCTGTATGCTTTCCAAAGCAGTGTTTTAAATTCTCTCCTGTTTTCTTTTCAGTTAAACATGTTACTCCTTAGAATGCCTTTTCCGCAATGTTCCTCCGCTTCAGTTCTGTGATGAAGAAGAGTTGCCCCAGCTTACACCTTCTGGCCAATATGCTATACTTCACAACCAAGTCATCAATCCACCTTTCTCCACACTGCCTTCTGTACTGAAATCCACCTTTCTCCACACTGCCTTCTGTACTGAAATCCACCTTTCTCCACACTGCCTTCTGTACTGAAATCCACCTTTCTCCACACTCACTGCCTTCTGTACTGAAATCCACCTTTCTCCACACTCACTGCCTTCTGTACTGAAATCCACCTTTCTCCACACTGCCTTCTGTGCTGAAATCCACCTTTCTCCACACTCACTGCCTTCTGTACTGAAATCCACCTTTCTCCACACTCACTGCCTTCTGTACTGAAATCCACCTTTCTCCACACTCACTGCCTTCTGTACTGCCTTCTGTGCTGAAATCCACCTTTCTCCACACTCACTGCCTTCTGTACTGAAATCCACCTTTCTCCACACTCACTGCCTTCTGTACTGAAATCCACCTTTCTCCACACTCACTGCCTTCTGTACTGAAATCCACCTTTCTCCACTCTGCCTTCTGTACTGAAATCCACCTTTCTCCACTCTGCCTTCTTTACTGAAATCCACCTTTCTCCACACTCACTGCCTTCTTTACTGAAATCCACCTTTCTCCACACTCACTGCCTTCTGTACTGAAATCCACCTTTCTCCACTCTGCCTTCTGTACTGAAATCCACCTTTCTCCACACTCACTGCCTTCTGTACTGAAATCCACCTTTCTCCACACTCACTGCCTTCTGTACTGAAATCCACCTTTCTCCACACTCACTGCCTTCTGTACTGAAATCCACCTTTCTCCACACTGCCTTCTGATAAGATAAAAAGGTAGACTATTTGGATCTACTCTGAAAAGACAACTACTAATTTTAAATACTTTACATTGGATTGAATGTTTGGATATTGTATACAAATTATGTATACTGATATACATTTGAGATTGATTTTGTTAGAAAATACTGGAGAAAGCGATAAGGCAGGTTGGAGAGAGGAGCTCGCTCTCTTTCAGTGGAGGATTTCGTAGGGGTAAGAACTAGTGGCTGGCTGCTCTGCCTCTCCCAATATCTGGCTCTGCGTTTTTTTAATTAAGACCATTTAGCAATTCGTGTGACAGCCTTCTGTACCAAAACCCACCTTTCTACATACTGTCTTCTATACTACTATATGATCTTGATGAGTTCATGCAGCCCCATCTATGGACTGTAGTACACCACATACTACTTGGGTTTATTCTCATGTGCCTGGTATCACATCATTTTCCAGACCATAAGCTTATTGAAAAAGGCAACCATGTCTCAAATATCTTTACCACACAAAATACTATCTGCAGCAACAATATGTGGTTGTTTGGAGTACCTGTTGCTTAATAAACATTTGCTTGGTGAATATTTACTGCATTTTTATGTAATAAAAATTAGGCTATTTTTATATTCCTTAGTTATCAAGATTAATATCTGTTACCACAAGTTAAGTATACAGTTGGCCTTGAGGTTAAAGCATACTATTTTCTCTCTTCAAAAATTAGGGTTGATCAAGCTGGTGGCGGGAGTTCATGGACTCTGGCCAGTCAGCTGGGGAACATGCATGGGACCAAACTAAGCCCTCTGAACGTGGGCGACCAGTTATGACTAGATCTGTTTGGGGAGCCCCTGGTAGTGGGACCAGGACTTATCCCAGGTGCATGAAATGTCTTTTTGGAACACATTCCCTAGGGTGGGATACCTTGCTCAGCCTTAACTCGGGGGGAGGGGCTTGATCCTGCCTCAACTTAGTATGGCAGACTTTGTTGACTCCCCAAGAAAGGCCTTCCCTCTCTGAGGAGTGGATGGGAGAAGGAGAGGGAACTGGGATTGGTATGTAAAGTGAAATCAAACTTTTTTAGAGTATAAAAATAACAAAAAAATTAGGGTTGAAATATTCATTTATTCCTTTTGTTTCCTCAGGTCTCAACTACATCTGCGACTGGCCTCTTCTGTAAGCGTCTTCAGAAATCTAAGACTACTCAACTGTGCCTTACATACATCTGTTCTAAGCGAAGCCTCTCCAGTGTTTTGCAGAATGGAGAAGAATGTAACATTCCACAGTAGCCCTGCTGACTTTGAGAAAGTAGTTTAGAGACTGAATTCTTTGTCTGGAAGGGACATTAGGGAACACTAGTACATTTGCCCCCACTACCCTCCCACACACACTGTTTTGAGACAGGGTCTTACCCTGTTGCTCAAGGTGACCTAAAGTCACTATGTGGCCCAGGCAGGTTTCAACCATGCAGCAATCCTCCTGCACTAGTTTCCTGAGTGCCAGTTACAAGTGTGAGCTACCACACTTGGCAGAACACTAGCTGTATTAATGAGGACACCAAGGTTCTAGGAGGGGACCTGAATTTTGAAGGCAAGTCAGAATCCAGATTTCCTGGCTCTACTGCTCTTAACCTTCATCAGTTAGACCCTAAGCTTGAGGTCATAGACAGCCTAATTGAAAATGCTGGTAACATTTGCCTAGCATCTATAAGGCCTGCCCTGGGTGCTTTTTCGTTTGTTTGGGGTTTGTTTTTGTTTTGTTTTTGGAGAGTGTTTCTCTGTATAGAACTGACTGTCCTGGAACTCACTTTGCAGACTAGGCTGGCTGAACTCACAGAAATCCACCTGCCTGTCTCCCAAGTGCTGGGAAAAAAGGTGTGTGCCACCACTGCCCAGCTGTTTGTTTGTTAAGGCCTACTGGGCCAAGTGTAATTTGTAGGAAATATTTTGGTATGTATACCCATACAAGGGTAATAAAAATATTAGTAATTTTCAGTCAGCAGTTTTCATGTATTTTCCTTTCATTTCCTCAAGTTCAAGAGAAAACAATGATCAAAAATACATTTTTGCTGACATCTAAGATGAATGCATGTCTTTCATACCTCAAAGCAAAAGTCAGGTTTGGAGGCACAGTTCATAATCTACTAGTTCATATTGGACTGGCAATCTCTTCAGGTTAGTTTGCCCTTTCACATAACCCTTGAGGAAGTTCTCATTTAACATGAGATTATTTACTCAGTATAATCTGTCCTCACATAAACGACTGAGGTGACACTAGCCTTTCACAGTGCCTCTTAGATTCCTTGTGGCTGTTTTTGCTCCTTGGTGTTTAGAGATCTGCTCCCAATGGAAAACTGAGAAGCACTAAGTAAGTCAGGAACAGTAGCACACACCTGTAATCCCAGCACTCGGGAGGCTGAGGCAGGAGGATTGAATTCCAGGCAGCCTAGGCTACATAGTAAATCTCTGTCTAAGATCCACCTCTCTCCTGCCCCCCAAAGGAAAAGGAAACAAGCAGCTGACTGCTGCTTCTATGTTGAAGGTTCTCTTCCCTCTGAAATCATCATCCACAACTTACTGGACCAGGAGTGGATCTGACTTAAGTCAAGACAAGCAGATATTCTTGTCTGAAAATGTGGAGTTGGGACATCAGAAGACAGCCAAGTCTCTCAATGTGCTGGATGTTTAATTTTGGAGCTCTGATGGAGCCAGATTCTGTGGTACTGTCCAAGAAACAGGCCCATTTTTATACGGCTGCTCTCAGAACAAGTCACCAAAGATAAAAGCAGTGGACACGCAAGGAGCTGACAAGACAGCGAAATCAAACCCAACAAAAGTGGGGAAGGGGAGCTGCTGCATTTAAGACTCAATGATCATCTGAGTGACCAAATGAGACCTCAAAAAAGAATTAGTGGGAAAAAAGGGACACTCTATGGGGCAACTTGACAAGTAAATTATATTAAATTATTGACTACTACATTTGATACATTTTTTAAGAGTTGTACTTTGATTTATTACTCATTTTTTTAGATTAAAAGTAAAATTGTTTTTAAAAGCAACTCTTTAGTTTTATGATTTTTTTAGTTTAAAGATTTCACCTATTTGATTGTGAATAAAACAATGAATAAAATGGCTAGTCAATTTGTCATCAATTTATAAGGGGGTAATTAAAGACATGACTTATGAGAATGGTTCTAAGACACAATTCACTCTGGCAATATACCAGTGCTGAGGTTTTTATATCCTTTTGTTTGTTTGTTTTTTGAAACAGGGTTTCTCTGTGTTGTTTTGGTGTCTGTCCTAATTTTTGCTCTGTAGACCAGGCTGGCCTTGAACTCACAGAGATCCACCTGGCTCTGCCTCCTAAGTGCTGGGATTAAAGGTGTGCGCCACCACCACCACTACCCCCATTGGGCAGTTTTTATATCCTTGCAGCTATGAATATTTATTATCATATAGGCATTGTGCTAAAATTTTTGTTGGAAAAAATTCACACACACCCCTTCTCTCATACATTTATCCACATAAAAGACTTCTGTAGCCCCCAAAGTGTTTCTCCCAGCCAGCCAGGAAACAATTACTTATGGAGTGGACATACAGTTCCATCAGCTCCCCCAGGGTAAAGGCACAGTCCTGTAACTCTGACCAACTAGCTACTAACTGAGGTTCAAGTTCCTCTTTTGTGTGGTGAATTTGCTTGATGAGCAAATCTCAGGATGCAGAGAAACACACTTAACTGATTTGCCATAAAAGACATTCCAATGAAAACGTGCATTGGGTGAAGCACAGGAAAAGCTGTGGAGATTCCACACCCTCCCTACGGCTCTGCCTCTGGAAACCAGCAGCTCTCCAGCATGTCCAGTTGGGTGGTCATGGAAGCTTCATATGCACAGTGATTAAATCTCTGGCACTAGGGGAGCGGCTCACTTCTCAGCTCCCTAACCAGAGGCTTTGAGTTGGGACTGAAAATGCCTGTCCTCTACTCTGCTAAGAACTTTTACATGACCGGTCCTCATCCCCAAGAGGCTACCAGCCATCATGCAACTGTTCAGCACAAATAAAGATACTATCACTTGTGGGTTTCCAGGATTTGGGAAGCTTTATGTCAAGGATGAACTGCAAATATAAATGTGACAATATCATCCTCAAATAATTTCATTAAATATCTACTTTCAAGTATATACTACTAGACTTAAGAGAAAAATCTGAGACTCACACACACCGGGGCTGAGGCTGTAACTCACTGGCTGAGTGCTTGCCGAGTATGCTGGACTCCAGGTTCATAAAACAGTTTTGTTGTGAGTCATGCAGCAGCCACACTCGGGCCTGAAATGGAAAGCGAGCGGTTTGTGTCTGGAGGCCTTAGCTTTAGCTACTGCAGTATGCTGTTCTTACAGACCTTGCTTAAGAGTAGAGCCAACTTGTCACGAGTAAGCACAACTCCGATTCAAATGCTGGTGGTCTCTTCCCTCCATCTGCTCTACAGGATGTATTCCATGACCACAGTGGATGCCCGAAGCCGTACATAGTCCAAGGTCCTTGACATGGTGGCCACGCTCCCCTTTTCCCTCACAAGGCACAATGTGCAGCCTGTCTTAGTGCATGTGAAGTGCCACAGAACTCCGCATGCACTTTGGAGCCTTTATTAAATGCCATTCTTTTAACACAAACACTGTCGCTCCACACACTCGATCTGATAACCAAGACTAAGTGCAGATGGAGAGAGAGAGTGGGGAACGAAGGCAAGACAAAGGAGTATGTTGTCTCGGGAGGCGTAGGTGAGAGAGAGCTCATCATCCAACCTAGAAAGGCACAAAACTTCACACTTAGGAGCCGCTTAGTCCTGGCATTTTCCAATTAATATTTTCAGACCACAGTTAACAGTACGAAACTAAAACTGACGAGAGCAAAACCAAAGACCAGAGAAGTGCTGCCCGCGTAGTTCAGCCTATCCCCTCCCCACGGCCCGGAGCTAAAATCTGCAGGACGGCTTCTCTCGGGGAGCCAGGTCCTGGTGTAGGGAGCTGAGCCTCTCCTGTACACTACAGCACAGATGCTCTCTCTGTAATGTGGGAGAGGAAACGAGGCTGGACTTCGTCATAACAATACCCATCTGCTTCCATTGTGCTAAATCACATTCAAAGGGCACAGGAATCGCCTTTTATTCTTTTTTTTTAGAGCTGAGGGCCTTGCGCTAGCAAGTACTCTACCTCTGAGCTAAATCCCCAACCCCCACCTTTTATTCTTAATAAACCGAAACCAAGTGCACTGAGGCCCACACGGTTGGAAGGGCCCAAAAGAAGATGATTTCACAAGCCATTTCCTTTACTTAGTCCCTTTTCCTAAAAGACTGGAGAGTGAACAGGCAATCCAGAGGACCCAATTTTAGTCTTTTGGGAAGTATTTTACTTGTATAAAATCTAGCAAGATAGAGAAATACAAGTATTCAGATGGATGAACGATCAGTATAGATAAGAAAATGTAACCCGATTCTTTGGGTTGCTTTTTGGTTCTGTTGTGTTTTTGTGGGTGCAGATTTTCGAAGCAGGGTCTCATTACATAGCTCAAGCTGGCCTCACACCATCTTCCTTTCTCAGCCTCCCAACAGTTGGGATTACAGTGTGTAGCAGCCAGCTTTGACTGCTTACTTAATTCTTGATGTAAAGAGAGAAAAGGCAAGTGGCAGCAGGTCACTGCTGCTACAGGGGCCAGCATTGGCATCTGTCAGGCTGACAAGGAGTAGCCTGGCCTTGGCATTCCGAGACTGTACACAGACCCCTCCTCCTCAGTCCTGGTTTTGTTTATCTGGCGAAGAAGGGTTCCTAGGAAGGTTTCGCAGCTCCTCGATTCTCTGAACATCTTCCTCAGGCCGAACCTTCTCTAAGCCACTTTCTATCTCCTCAGGGAAGAGCTCGGTGACTTGCAGTTTTCTTTTCCTACAATCAAAGCATAAACAGGCATCAAGTTCTGCTTCGGCACTTGTCCTTACAGAGACTTCAAACAAAAGGGCAACATCCGCCGGGCGTTGGTGGTGCGTGCCTTTAATCGGGAGGCAGATCTCTGTGAGTTCAAGGCCAGCCTGGTCTACAGAGCGAGATCCAGGAAAGGCGCAAAGCTACACAGAGAAACCCTATCTTGAAAAACCAAAGAAAAGAAAAAAAAAAAAAGAAATACCATACACATTTTTGTGATAGATGTACGCAGTGCACTCAAAATGTTATTTTATGTGTATTGGTGTTTTGCCTGCATGTGTGTCTATGTACCACATGAGTGTCTGGTGCCTGCAAAAGCCGGAAGAGGGTATCAGAGTGCCCAAAAAGGAATTACAGACAATTGTGAGCTGCCATGTGGGTGCTGGGGACCAAATCTAGGTCCCTGGAAGAGCAGCCAGTGCCACTTCTCCAGGTCCTACATTTTAAACACTATTTCTCTTGGCTGAGGAATTCCTTCATTATTATATTTCACATCATTACTTTTGCCCATTCTCAAGGTTCTCCATCTTTAAATCACTGATGAACTTGTTTTCTTCTCTCTTCCTTTTTAAATTGGACTATAGTCATTATTTGTTCCTATTTCCCCCCCAATGTTAATTCTTAATGTTCTGTATCATAACCAAATAGCTAATAACCTTCCCTTCCTAACCCTTTTCCTAAAGCTTTGGTTTTTGTTTTGTTTTGTTTTTTTGTTTTTTTAAAAAAGAGGTTTGTCAGGCGGTGCTGGTGGACACCTTTTTTTTTTTCAAGACAGGGTTTCTCTGTAGCTTTGGAGGACACCTGTAATCTCAGCACTCGGGAGGCAGAGTCTAGTGGATCTCTGTGAGTTCGAGGCCAGCCTGGTCTACAGAGCAAGATCCAGGACAGGCACCAAAACTACACAGAAAAACCCTGTCTCGAAAAAAAAAAAAAAAAAAAAAAAGTTTACATATTTGCTGGGCATGGTGGTACATGCCTTTAATCCCAGCACTTGGAAGGCAGAGGCAGGCAGATCTCTTTGAGTTCGAGGCCAGCCTGGGCTACAGGACAGCCAGGGCTACACAGAGAAACCCTGTCTCAAAAAAAAAAAAAAAAAAAAATGAAGAGGAAGAGGAGGAGGAGGAGGAGGAGGAAGAGGAGCAGGAGCAGCAGGAGCAGCAGCAGGAGCACAGATAGCAGATTTCAGCTCAGACACCCAGGACCTGAACTCTGATGAACACTCAAACTGGAGTGCTAGACGGCAGTGGCCAGTCAGGCTTACTCGGAGTCTATCAGTCAGGCTTACTCGGAGTGAGTCTATCCAGTCGTCGGTTTCTCCATCCCCCCTAACAAATGGAGAGTACTGAACCAGGCCTGCTGGTACAGCCTGTAATCCCAGCTATCAGGAGGCTGACAAGAGAGGACCACAGCTCAGAGGCCAGTCTGGGCAACCTGGTGAGATACTGTCTCAAAATGAAAATTAAAAGGTGCCTGGAGACTTGGTCCAGTGGTAGAGTACTTGTCTAGCATTGAGAAGGTTCTAGTAAGTCTCCAGCACCTGAAAAAGATATTGTATGTCGTTACATGGCATAAAACATTTTCACTTTGTGTGTATATGTGTGTGTGTGTGAGACCAAAGTCTTACTCCATAAACCAAGCTGAACTCACGGTGATCACCCTGCCTCAGCTCCCTGACATTTTAAAAACAGAAGTATCCGTCTACATCTCCCCCTGCAAGGCTCTGGGGAATAATGCAGAGGAGGGCAGACAGGTTGTAAGAGCTGGAGGATCTAGGGTGTCTGAACACTGCTTCCAGGCATGGACTGGCCACAGCTGTGACCTCGGAGCTGTAATCACCTGAGTAAGACTTGCACACGGCTGGGCCTGCCAGCATTCCAGGGAGGGCTCAGGAGGCTCTGCCCACCCCTGGGTATTATTTCTAGGCAGGTAATGTTTACTGGGGAAGCAGAAGACGCTTTCTTCAGTCACAGTGCCTCTTGTAAGTTGGTCCTGCTCCTTTAAACAACTATTCATCCATGTTCTTGTAGTAATTAAACCCACTGAGTCACAAAAGAAAAAGGGAAAGGAAGGAAAGAAGGAAGGACAGACAGACCTAAAGAAAGGTCCTGATCAGATTAAAAGTAAAATTAGTGTCTTTCATTTTTCCAGGCCCTTAATGAAACATTTAAAAGACCACACAGATGAAAAGAGTGGAGAGACAGTGAACCAAACTCTTCTTTGAACTGAGTGCCAGTCGGGAGAGGCCCTGGGTCACACGTGGGCTGTGCTAGGAAGTCAGAGCAGCAATCTTTCCACAGGCCTTACCACTCTTCCAGTTTCTGCTCACGGGAAGCCTGTCGGTCCTTCTGTCTCCTCTCCTGAACGGTCTCATCACAGTACTTCTGAAGCGCCATCAGCAGGCCTCCCATAGGCGCGCTGACGGGAAGACACAAGTTCAAGGAGAAAATCATTAGCCCGCCGACACACAAGTATCCCTGCTCATCAACAGCAGAGCGCTTGCTTGCTGTCAGATATGGACGCATATGGCCATTTAAGCATCTCTTTCAAACAGATAAAAACACTGTGGCCATTTTCCTCCTAGGCTGAACAACAAAGAAAAACATTCACTGTAGCTTCCTTGACTGGTAGAAAACAGTAACAAATATAGAAATGGGTTCTTTTAAAAAAAAAAAAATCATGAAAAGAAATAAACCAAGGGGGGCAGAAGAGATGGCTCAGAGGTTAAGAGAACTGGCTGTTCTTCCAGAGGTCCTGAGTTCAATTCCCAGCAACTACATGGTGGCTCTCAACCATCTATAATAAGATCTAGTGCCCTCTTCTGGCCTGCAAGCATGCATGTAGGCAGAATACTGTATACATAATAAATAAATTAATTTTAAAAAAAGAAAAAAAACAAGACAAACAGAGAAATACATATTTATGACCAGTTCAATTAAGCTGCTCCAAACTGGAGGCTTCTCAGAAAGAGATGACTGGTTCATTCAGGATAGTACCAGCCCCTGGAGGACAAGACGTGGTGGGGATGGTTTGCTGGGAGGGAGAGGCTACTGGCTTTGGGGGACAGAGCCATCCAAGCACCTTATATTCTAGAGTCTGCTAAGACTGGCAGCTGCTACTTCACCAGTTACGAACTAAAAGGTGGGCTGGGGTGCTGGAGAGATGGGGTTGTACTAAGAGCACTTGCTCCTGCAGAGGACCTAGGTTTGATTCACCCTGCCTGTGACTCTGACTCCTTGTTTTGGCCTCCGAGGGCACTAGGCATGAACTTAATGCACATAAAAACATGCAGGCGCTCATATGTACACATAAAACAAATGAATCTTTTAAAAAGTAAAAAAAAAAAACAACAACAAAACTTCTTTAGGGGCTGGTAAAATGCTTGCCATGCATGCATAAAGACTTGAGTTTGCATCCCCAGCACCCAAATAGAAAGTCAAGTGTGGACTTGCTCCTGTGCTGTCTAGCCAATCTGTGAGTCCCGGGTTCAGTGAGTGATCCCATCTTAAAAAAGAAAATGGATGGGGCTGAGGATGTAGCTTAGTGGTAAATCCCTTATTATTATGTGCAAGGCCCTAGGTTTGAACTCCAGTACCACAAAAAAAAATACAATAATAAGGTGGAAAGTGACTGAGGAAGACACCCAACACTATTTCTGGCTTCCACACCCATGAACACAAATGCACATGTATACAAAAGCACACTATATGCACAAATGAAACTAATTTAGGTAATTATCATAGGAACAAACAGAATTTTCTTTCCTGTGTCCTCAAGAAAAAAGTTTTGACTTTGATATAAGTTAAATTTTTTTTTGTTGGTTTTTCGAGACAGGGTTTCTCTGTGTAGCTTTGTGCCTTTCCTGGAACTCACTTTGGAGACCAGGCTGGCCTCGAACTCACAAAGATCCACCTGCCTCTGCCTCCCGAGTGCTGGGATTAAAGGCGTGCACCACCACTGCCTGGCAATAAGTTAAATTCTTTCTGGCTAGAACTTTAATAATCTCATTTAAAGTTTGGGTTTTGTTTTGTTTTTTTTGTTTTGTTTTTTGCTAAGCAAAAGAAATAAAAAACTACATCAGCAGAATGGATAAAGAAAATGTCACACACACACACACACACACACACACACACACACACACACAGGGAGAGAGGGAATTATGCATAATTAAAAAGGAAACCATGACATGCTACAACATAAGTAAGTCTCAAGCATGTTCTGTTGGATGAGACAAGGCAGTGACAAAAGGAGGGAATGCTGTGACTCCATCATTCCAATACTCCGTGGTTCCGGTGCGCATGTCAGCATGACAGGAAATGCAAAGGAGAAGGAAGGGTACCAACAGCTGGGTGGAGTGGGGGAAGAGTTACAGTGTAGTAAGTATAGTTTCAGACATAAGACAAAGCCATTTTGGAGGTGCTGTACAACACCACCTAAAAATGGCTAAAGTGTGGGAAGACAATAGGAGAGGAGGGCCACTAAGAACAAAAGATTATGAAAATGTTATGCGTCACTGTACGCTAACTTTAAAAGTTAGTAAAGGGGGCTGGAGAGATGGCTCAGCGGTTAAGAGCACTGACGGCTCTTCCAGAGGACCTGGGTTCAATTCCCAGCACCCACATGGCAGCTAACAACTGTCTATAATTCCAAGATCTGACACCCTCACATAGACATATGTGCAGGTAATGCACCAATGCAAATAAAGTAAAAATAAAAAAAAAAATTAAAAAAGTTAGTAAAATGGTCAACTGATAAATGTTACATATATAATAACCACAATGAAAAACGTTTTTGCTGGGATGATCACACAGCAGTTGATAAAGGGGTTACTTACTAACATGCATATAGCCCGGGCTCTAGCCCCAGTGCTGGTAGAGGCAGGAGGAGCAGAAGTTCACTGTCACTCTTGGCTCCATGAGCAGCTTGAGGCTAGCCTGAGCTGGTGACCCTATGTTGAAAATTGTTTTTCCCACTAGCGTCAACAATTTTCCCTCTAAACCAAACTGATATATTAACACTAAAAAAAAAGTTAGCAGTGGCTTTTTAAACTGAAAAAAAAAATTTGCAAACTAAAATGTAAATCTAGCCAGGCATGGTGACTCATGTCTGTAATCTCAGCATTCAGAAAGCAGAAGATGATAACAAGGTCAAGGCTAGCCTAGCCTACAGAGCATGCAAACCTCTCACCCTCCTGAAAAAGAAAACCATAATCTACAGTGTTACCCAAGCCTGAAAAAATGGGGTGGGGGGCAAGCAGAGAGGGAGGGAATGTCAACTAACGAAAACAGAAGGGTGGCCAGAACTACTTTCTACCTGTAACCTTGGAGCAGATGTGAATGGATTGTCAAGCCCACTATGGGAAAGACTGTGGGGACAGGACGGCAGGACGGTCACATGGTCTCACTCCACCTATCACCAGGCAAGAACTGCCATGGAGGACTGACTGGAGAGCTGTAACAGGGAGAGGCCGAAAGATTCCCCAATCTGCTGCCCTATAATCCCTCCACTGCTGAACTCGGTCCATGAATGGAGTCCTGTAAGTGAGCACTTGTGAGAAAACTAATAAATAACAAAGACAAAAGTCATGTGACCCCAGGTACTTCAAAACACAAAACTATTGAGCCGTGTCTTCATGTTCCTCCAGGAATAGTGGATAGGAGTGAGTTTACTTCAGATTACTCACCACTGCACACCACTAGTATTCAACTGCCTCTGTGGAAAGCACGTTTCTGACACATGTGGCTTGTCCTTGTGACTGCACACTGTACCCATTTGATTCCTCTTAACCCTCAGAGCATAAACTGTTGATGCTCGCTCTGAATAAAGTTAACTATTGCATGAGACTTTAGTCTGCCTCATTTTTAGGGTCCATTCTCCTCAGGTCCCACCACCTCTAGCATGGTAAACGCTCCATCGTAACCATGAGGAGACAGTACTATACAGCTGGACTCAGACTCATTCAGTTACATACCAGGGAGTGGAATAGCACAATCATGTAATTGTTTTAGTCTTATTGTTTTGGTTTTTAGTGTTATTTTTTTGAGACAAGTTCTCATGTAGCCCAAGCTGGCTATGTAGCCAAGGGTGACCTTGAACTCCAGCCTTTACATCTTTAGTGCTGGAACTACAGGTGTGTGTCACCATACAAAGGCCCACTTTTACTTTTTTGAGGCAACTCCATACTGACTGTGATATTATCTGTACCACCTTATACTCCTGCCAACAGAACATGGGGGTTCCTTTCACCTCCATTCTTGCCAACAGACTAAAACCAATATATCAAATATTTAAAGTTAACATTATTGTAACGGATATGTAATATGCTTCTTGATGTGAGCTATACAAGGGCACAATTGCGCTTACATAGCATTCCTGACAAAAACATTTAACCACATCTAAAGCAAGAATAATCAAAACAAACTGAGACCCACTCTGGGTACTGCAGTGATGGCTGAAGGGATTTGAATACGGACCTTCTTTCACAGATGAGCTGGAACATGTTTACCCTAAGAGATGCATTCGGACATGAGATTTTATGTGAGGGGTGAGATTTTATGAGGTCTCAAATGGTTTAACCAAAAAAGGAAAGAAAGGAAGAATTAATGTATCTCATACATATACAGGGATATAAATAAAAAATATGGCAAATGTCAGTAATTGGTGAATCCAAGTAAAAGTCACATAAGGTCTTTGAGTTTTGTTGTTTGATTTTTGAATAGTGCTGGGGATTAGCCTTATGCGTGCTGGGTAAATGCTGTCATTGAACTACATTCCCAGTCCTGATATGGGTCTTTACATAAGGTCTTTTTTTTTCCCCTTGGTTTTTCGAGACAGGGTTTTCTGTATAGCCCTGGAGACCAGGCTGGTCTTGAACTTAGAGATCTGCCTGCCTCTACCTCCTGAGTGCACCAGCACTCCAGGCTTGGTAAGGTCTTAATATACTCACTAATTCAGCTTTTCTGTAGGTTTGAAAGTGTTCAAATTTTTAGCATTTTAGCTAGGGAAGAAAACTTTTAAATAAAACATGTATTTAGTTAAACAAAACATACCATTTTAAAATATTACAAAACACACATCCCACACAAACAAATTTCTGGTCATTTTTCTTGCTCCTTAGGAATGTTTTTGTTCAAATTACAAATAATTTCAGTTGTTGGTGATGTTGAAACACATTTTACCCAGAGGAAAAGGAATTTTGAATACACTTCCTATTTAACTCTACTAAGCTGCTCTTTACTAGTTTAATTATACAGTGATAACTATAAATAAAACAAGTGGACAGTCAGAGCTGGGGATATGGCTCAGCGATAAAGAAAGTATTCTGTTCTTATAGAAGACCTGAGTTTTATTCCTAGCACCCATATTAGGCAGCCTACAACTGCCTGGAACTCCAACTCTAAAGGATCCAACACTCCTTGGGCACATACACAGACACACACATGTACACATAAATAATAGAAATGCATATTTGCAATTTTAAAAAGCAGAGCATTTACTAGCATCTGGGGTCAATCCTCTCATATCCCCCAAAATAAGGAACTGAAAGTCACAGTCATCGTCAATACAGGACAAACATCTTTTAATGTCTCTGAGGACTAAATCTGTTCTTTATTAGGAGCAAACCATGTTAACACTTACCCCAACAAAGCTCCAATTATACCACCAGCCACCAGGCCTCGCAGACCTAAGTTTACTCTGAAAAGACCTCCTGTGACACCTATATAAAAGGGGGGAAAGGCAATATTAAATCATCTTTAAATGCTAGTTTTTTTGGTTTTTCGAGACAGGGTTTCTCTGTGTAGCTTTGCACCTTTCCTGGAACTCGCTTTGGAGACCAGGATGGCCTTGAACTCACAGAGATCCGCCTGGCTCTGCCTCCCAAGTGCTGGGATTATAGGCGTGTGCCACCACCGCCCAGCAGATGCATGCCTGTAATCCCAGCACTCGGGAGGCAGATGGATCTCTGTGAGTTCGAGGCCAGCCAGCTCTCCAAAGCGAATTCCAGGACAGCCTCCAAAGCTACAGAGAAACCCTATCTTGAAAAACCAAAAAAAAAAAAAAAAAAAAAAAAAAAAAAGGCATGCGTCACCACCACCCGGCAACTTCTATTCTTTTACAGTAAGAACAAAGACCTCTAAGTGGGCTTTCTGAACCCATCATGAAGAGTGGAGTGACAGCCATGAAGGTAACTTTCTGTCCACTCCAGCCAAAGAAAGAAAATACTTTGTAAATATTTTAACATTTTTAAATATCCTTAGCCTCACCTGCGTTGGTGGTTCATGCCTTTAATCCCAGCACTCGGGAGGCAGAGCCAGGTGGATCTCTGAGTTTGAAGCCAACCTGGTCTACAGAGTGAGTTCTAGGACAGCCAGGGCTACACAGAGAAACCTTGTCTGAAAAAACAAAAAACAAAAACCCCCTCAGTCTCTCCTGTGGCTCTAATGCCATTCAACCTCTTTTCCCCCCCATTTCCTTTTAAAAGTCACCAGTTCATTTCACCTTCTCTCACATCTTTAGCCTCTTTCACGTCTTTTTTCTTTGAGGCAACTTTGTCCAAAATTAAGAGACAAGATACAACAAACCCCTTCACTAGCCGCAGAAGATTATATCTTCTCCCAGCCTCACCCCATCTGTCTGCCTGCTATACTGTGCTATACCAGGCAGACCTGCAGAGGCAGCAGTTAGCATACAGTGCCCCCTGGTGACCGACACAAGGGGTGCACCTCTTTTCACTAGAATTCTCTTTCTAGGTCACTCGTTTAATATTCCTTTCTAAAAACAGGGTCTCATGTAACCCAGGATGTCTTCAAACTCAGTAGAGGGCTGAGAACGACCTTGAACTTCTGGCCTCTACTTTCTGAGAGCTGACATTACAGCCTGTACTAGCACCTGGAGTCTATGTGGTGCTGAGGCACAAACCCAGGGCTCCATGCATGCTAAGCAAGCATTCTACCAACTGTGCTGTGTACAGTCCAGCTAGTTCCCCTTTACTATGCACTTGACAACTAACGCTATCTTAGGTGGTAAACACCTGTAGGTGTTTCATCTGTTTGTATTTCTATTTGACTATTATATATTCATTTAAAATTTTCTCTAACATAACAAGAACAAAAACCACTTTTAATTTCATTAATCAGAAACAGTACACAGTCTTCCAAACAAAATGGGACCATATTACATATATATTTTTTAATTTTCTCTGAATATATTATTAAATTCCATTACCTTAAATTTTAAGTTTTCAATATTAAAGTTTCCCACAAGATTCTATTGCATGGATATACCACAAATTTTTATCTTAACACCAGTTTCTATTTGTAAATGTTTTAAATAAAGGCACTCCTGCACATGAATCTTTATCCATTTGATGGCTTCTTTAAGATGAACTCACAGAAATGAAATTCTGGGACCAGGGTATGAACATTTTGACTTTAAAGATAACTTTTATTTCAGAATGTGAGTTTGGGAAGGGTATGGGCAGTACACCTGCTGTTAACTGCTGAGTCATCTCCAGGCTCCAGGTGAGACGGCTCTTCTTGGTGGCCAACTTGACTAGATCTGGAATTAACTAAAACCCCAAAGTTGAGGGGCACACCTGTAGGGATTTTTGCTTAACTGGAAATTGGAAGATCCATTCTAATCCAGATCTTTGCGGTGGGAACACATACCTTTAACCTGGCCCACACCTTCTGCTGGAAGCCTACATAAGGAGAGGGAGAAGGAAACCTGCTCTTTGCCTGCTTGCCTATGTCTGGCTAGCAAGTCCACTGACGTTGGAACCTACTTCTTTGAGATTCTGGCAAATACTGAAGACCAGCTGAGACATCCAGCCTCATAGACTCAACAACTACTGGATTCTTGGCCCTTCTGTTCATAGGCAGCCATTGTTGGATTAGCTGGACCACAACAAATCCCCTTTCTCTATATCTAGAAATACATTATTTCTAGAAGTTGTTACCCTAGAAAACACTAATACACCAAGGTATGTACATTTTTAAGGCTTTGAACTTAAATTACTACACTGCTATTCAAAAAGGGCACACAAAGTTACTGCCAATTAAAAGTATGCAATTGTACACTCTCCTGCATTTTTTTTTTTTTTTTTTTTTTTTTTTTTTAGTAAGGGGCAATGAGAATCTTGTACAGCACAAACTGGCCTGGAATTCACTATGTAGCCCAAGCTGGCCTCATATTAGTGATCCTCATGCCTCATTAAAGATATATAACCACATATGGATCTTCTGCACTCTGAGTTGATATTCTGCATTTTCATAGGCTTTAAAAATGGCAGCTAACTTAAATTACACTTCTCTAACTAGTAGAAAAAGGTGTGTTGCCAGGCGGTGGTGGCACATGACTTTAATCCCAGCACTCGGGAGACAGAGCCAGGTGGATCTCTGTAAATTCAAGGTCAGCCTGGTCTACAGACTATAGATCCAGGACAGGCACCAAAACAACACAGAGAAACCCTATTTCAAAAAAACTGGTTGGGGATTTAGCTCAGTGGTAGAGCATTTGCCTAGCAAGCGCAAGGCCCTGGGTTCGGACCTCAGCTAAAGAAAAAAAGGTGTATTATTAGTCGTTCGTGTTACTTATGTGAGTTAAGTCATGTTTTTGTTTGTTTATCTCCAATCAAGATATCTTTTCTTTTTGATACATAGAGCTTTTATTGAGTACTATCTGAACACATTATTACTCAGAGATCATTTTACATTTAATGTCTTCTGTAGTATTTTTAATGTCGGTCAAAGCTATTCATAATTTCCTGTAACTTAATTTTTGTTTTAAAACATATACATAAACAAACATATATTTATATTTACATATCTTCCTACTCAGAAAGCCAATACACATACAGCTATATTCCCCCTAACATTTTATCAATTTGTACTTAAGCGTTTTAATTAATCTTACATTTCAATATATTAAATACTGTTGCAATTTGATTTCTTTCCACACATTTAGTAACTGTTCCAGCCCATGAACTGTCAATCCTTTCTACATGTATCTAGTATATCACCATTAGTTTAGATATACTGTACACTTAGTCTTTATTTCTGATTTTTTAAATTCTGTTCAATAGGACTACAAACAACCCCAGTATTCTATAAATTGTAATTTTATGCATGTTTATCTTAGATAGAAAGATCCCCTAATTTTTTGTTTGTTTGTTTGTTTTTCAAGACAAGGTTTCTCTATGTAGTTTTGGTGCCTATCCTGGAACTCACTTGGTATCCCAGGCTGGCCTCGAACTCACAGAGATCCGCCTGCATCTGCCTCCCCAGTGCTGGGATTAAAGGCGTGTGCCACCGCTGTTCAGCAATCCCCTAATTCTTTAGGGAAATTTTTTGCTATGCTCACAGAATCTGCATTTTAGGCAGATGTTATTAAGTTCTCTATTAAGACAAAAACAACTATAACTTTTATTTGATTGCTTTTCATTTAAAATTTAAGATGAAAAGGCCAGTTTAGTTTTTCTGGTGTGTGGAGGTACTCAAAATAGTTGTCTTTGACAATACATCATAGGCTTTCCTATAGTACAGCCCCTAACAAAACTAGGCTGCCTGGAACCTCTGGCCACAGGACTGTTTACTTCATACCAAGAAGGTTGGGAAGGCACCTACATCTGAATGCGGTGTACACAGACTTCCAGGCATCTGTGCTAAGGCCCATGGTCCTTATGAGATTGCGTAAAGCAGAGAAGCACATCAGCAGGGCCTGCGGTGGTTCCACGTGTGCTAAGTGTGTCCCCAACAGGGTCAAGCAGGATTTCTGTATTGAGGAGCAGAAACTTTTCTTCTCTTTTTTTCCCTTTTGGTTTTTCAAGACAGAGTTTCTCTGTGCAGCCTTGGCTGTCCTAGAACGCACAGAGATCTGCCTGCCTCTTTCTCCCAAGTGCTGAGATTAAAAATGTGCACCATCACACCTGGGCGAGGGGCAGAAACTTGTTAAAGTGCTGAAGGCATAGTAGAGTCAGAAAACAAAATAAATATGGAGCTTTTTTTTTTTTAGCTCATAAAAGTTAAGGCTTGATAAAAAAAAAAGCAAAACAAAACAGAGCAAGCCAGTTTAAGTATAAACTGCACAGGTGTGAATCTCTGTGGTTATTTTTCTTGGAGTTTGCTGAACTCTTTCTTAGATGGACAGGTTAACATGTTCAAATCAGGAGAGGCTGGTGTTCTTGCCCAGATACTTTGCCTGCCTCCTCTCTCTCTCCTCTCTATCTGGTATTTCCATCACATGTTAGTACACTCAATGTATGTTCCTCTCTCTCAAAATTCTGTCCTTCCAAAGAAATGATCTCTACTGATCTACTTTCAAGTTCATTCAACTCTGTTCCTTAAAAAATTTTTTGGCTGGGCGGTGGTGGTGCACGCCTTTAACCCCAGCACTAAGAAGGCAGAGGCAGGCGGATCTCTGAGTTTGAGGCCAGCCTGGGCTACAGAGGGAGTTCCAGGACAGCCAGGATTGTTACACAGACAGACCCTATCTCAAAAAAAAGAAACAACAAAAACAAAGACAAATAAATGTTTTTTCATACATAGTCTTACTCTATAGCCCACACTGCACTCAAACTTGAGGTATTCCTCCTGTCTTTGACTTCCAGTTGCTGAGATTACAGATGTGAGCCACATGCCTGGCTGATTCTTTCCTCTGCTATCTTAAATCTATGGTTCAGTTCTTCTCCAGTAAAAATTTAAAAATGTTTTTATATATGTACAAATGCACATTTGTATGGTCCAGGTAGTGGTGGCAAACACCTTTAATCCCAGTAATCAGGAGACAGAGCAGACTGATCTCTGTGTGAGTTCAAGGCTACCCTGGGCTACACAAGATTGATCCAGTCTAAAAGAGAAACAGGGCCAGGCAGTAGTGACACACACCTTTGATCCTAGCCCTTGGGATCTCACGCCTTTAATCTCAGCACTAGGGAGGTGGAGACAGGAAGATATGGCTGGGCGGAGAGATGACTATATGGCAGGAGGAGACAGGAGCTCAGCTCCTTTTCAGGCTGAGGATTCGGTAGAGAACAATGAGGATTCATGCTACACATTTGTGTGTTTGTGTATGTGTGCACATGCACGCATGTGTGTATATATGTATGCATATGTACCATAGCAAATATGCAAAGTTCAAAGGACAACTTCAAGCATGGGTCCACTCTCTACTTAGTGGAGACAAGGGTCTTTTTGCTGTCTTTCCACTGCTTACAGCAGGCTGGCTGGGCCTCAAAGCGTCTAAGGATTTTCTGTATCCCATCTCGCAATAGGAGTGTTGGAATTACAGATACTTGTGCTGTGTATCTGGCTCTTACATTGGTTCTCAGGAGTTGAACTCAGCCCCTTACCCTTCATGGAAGTGGTTTTACCCACTGAGTCCCATCCCTAGCCGCCCAGTGATTCTTAATCTCCGTTACAGTGTTAACAACACCAGCTATTTTGGTTTGCTTACATTTAAAATCGTCTATCTTTACCACTGCATTTTGATTTGGCATTATTTGAGTTCTTCTGTCAGCTCTTCCCAGCGCAGTTTCCTTCTCCCTGCTGGGAACTTCCACCCCACCCCACATTTTCCTGTGTCTTGTTGTTTTAACTGTTGAATATCAACTTTTTTTTCTTTTTGAGACAAAGGCTCATATGGCCCAGGCTAGCCTCAAACTCTCTACACAGAAAGGAATGAGCCTGAGTTTCTGATCTTCCTAGCTCCATCTCCCAAGTGCTGGAATTACGGGCATGTGCTATGACTTCCAGCTCAAAAATGGACTCATGAAACAATATATTGCAGCAGCTCTTGAGTTGAACCGTGTCCCTCACATGTCTAAGGTTCTGCATTAGGCAGTGATTTGCCTAGATCAAATCTATGTCTTTTCCCCAAAGAACACAGACGTTGATGTCTGCCTTCCCGGGAAGAGTCAGCCAACTCCTCCTAAGTTGTAATTAAAGCATCTACCCTTGGCCAACAAACCTGTCTGTGGCTTAGAAAGTGCATTTAAACTTCACATTATCTTTTCTAGCTTTTACTTTGTGTCCACAAGAACTCACATACAACCAAAGGAAAACAGCTTGTGAAGGCCAACACTAGTCTCTCCTGAGCACACACAGACCCCCATTACTGCCCTCTCTATTCGTTTCTGGTTTTATTTATTTATTTACTACTATTATTATTATTACTATTAATTAATTTATTTATTTATTTATTTATTTGCAGGAGCTGAGGACTGAACCTAGGGCCTTGTGCTTGTGAGGGAAGCGCTCTACCACTGAGCTAAATCCCCAACCCCTGTTTTTATTTTTTAAGACACAGAGTCTTGACATGCTGCCTAGGTTGGCCTTGAACTCATGGGCTCAAATGATTCTCCTGCCTTGGCTTCTCAAGCAGCTACCTCTGGTTTAATTGTCTCCTCACTAGCTCCATTGAAACCCAGCCCTGGTTTGCTAGTCTATGGCTCGGCCCAAATGAATCAAAACCTTAGGCTAGCTGTGTTAGAAGTCCCTGACTGTAACTGCTTTAAACAAGATATGGAATTTCCTTTGTTCTCTTCCAGACTGGTCAAAGTGCTGGGATGACAGTCATCTGTCACCACACATGGCTCCTGAGCTCTATTTTAATGCTTGTTTTAAATGGTGTGTCACCACTAGAGGAAAAGAGCTTTAAATAAACCAAACTCTTGCCCTAAGGAAATCTGGTCCTTCCTCCTTCACATCCCAGTCTCACCTGAACTATTTCCCTTCCTTGTGTTTGGAACATCGCCCTGCTTCTACAGACGTCTCTAGAGACCTCCTCTTGGTGCTCCTGGGAGCCCACCACCCTGCACAGTTTGCTCCTTCCCAGTCTGCAGGTGTCAGCTTAATGACCCGAAAGGCCTTCAACAACCCTGTCCACATCAGATCCATGTTCCACCTATTTGCAACTTTCTGTAATAGGTGCTGGGTTTATTTGCCCATCCTCATGGGTAAAATCTAATGAAAGCAACAATCTTATCTACTTTAATAACTACCAAGGGTCAACTATGAGGCTATTTGTAAGCATATTTTATATGAATATCGAAAAGGATATAGTGTGACATCAATCAAAAAATTCCACAGTTCTGATTCATAAATCCTACATATTTTAAGCCATACTTGAAATTAAAATGTGAACAAAAATAAAACACCTTACCTCCAGCAATGACAAAATGGCTCAAGGAATTTTTATTTCGATACACAGTTAGTCCAGTGTTCACTGTGCTGGGAAGGGAGGAAAGAGAAAACATTCATTCAAAGTACATGCTATTCACCTTCCTGATTGCTACTTTCATTGAAATGATACGTTTAAAACATTGTATTAGGACTAAAGAGGTAGCTCAGTTGTAGAGTGCTTGCTTATCATGAACAAAGTCTGGGTTCAATCAGACTAGGCATCGGAGCACATATCTCTAATCCCAGCATTTGGGAACTGGAGGCAGGAGGGTCAAAAATCCAAACTCCTCCTCAGCTACACATCAAGTTCAAAGCCAGAGTAGGCAACATGAGACTCTATCTTAAGAAAACAAAAACAAAACCCAGAAACAACAACAACAACAACAACAACACAGTCCTGTATTTTAAAGCCTTGTCCTACCCCAGGCCCTTTGGTGTGTTCTAGACTAATATGCCCATGGGTTTTTAGGTAAACCTGTTGAAGAAGGAAACAACAAAACCAAATTCCTAGAACAAATATCCATTCAGAATCAGCAACTTAGGAAAAAGGGCTCCACAGAATTCTCCTTTCTTCAAAACTTTGATTCTATTCTGGGCATGGTGCACTCTGTAATCCCAGGACTTGGGAGCATAAGATTTCAAGTTTGAGGGCAGCCTGGGCTACATAGCAAGATATCCATCTCAAAAACTAAAAGAAAAAAAGAAGTCCTGTACCTGTTTTGAGCCTAGTTGTAGAGCTCTGTCATGGATACAGAACTAATACTGAACCATTTTCCTACGTAAATACAAGTTTGATTAAGAAAAAGGCACTCTGGGGTCAGTGGCACGGCTGTGTTAAGGGCACCTGCTGCCAAGGCCTGACCTATGCTCAGTCCCCAGGATTGACAAGGCAAAAGGAAAAATGACTCCTCCAAGTTGTTCTCAGACTGCCACATGCACACTATGGCACAGGTGTTCACACACACAGACACAGACAGGGACACACACATATATGTGAAAGAATTTTTCAGAGAAAAGGCACTATGAATATTTTCATGTCAGTGTTCAGTTTCATAACACCACTTGCTCCAAGGATACACTCCTAAAAGAATATCTGATGGCAGCACACATCTGTAATTCCAGGAGAATTACGCATTTAAAGACAGTCTAGACTACACTGCATTCTACGTCGGCCTGAGATACAGCAAGACTCTGCCCTCCCCCACAAAAGATGAGGACTCTCTTGCCCAGCGGAGAACTTACTTGAACATAGTCACGAACACTGCAGTTCTCCAGCTCCAACGCCAGCCGTACCGAATGAAGCCCCTCGTGGCAGCTCGGTGAGCATTTTGCTAAAAACAATTTGTTAAAATGCTGTGAGGCTCCAAGATACTCTGACATTTTCCTTATTCTACAACTGAACTGCAGAGATGTCAGCTGCAAGTTACTCAGGCACACCTAAACAGAAACACAGAAAGAACATTTCCAGAACTATCATCAAGTACTAACACTTGAGCAAAAGACTCGGGAGTCAGAGAGAAAGGAGAGTTTCTTACCTGTTTGAGAGACAGCCCTATCTTCTCACATAGTGCTAGCTACATCCCTGATACGTGATGGTGAAGATTAGAAGGAAATATTTGGCTGTACTGGGCACCTGGTTACCAGAGCTACTTTTAACTCTGAAAAGTGGGTACTGTCACCATCAATGACCATGCACTGACTTCAACTACATGGTTTACATGTTCCAGTATGACTCCATTCATAGCAAGTTCCACAGCACGGTCATGGCTCAGAATGAGAAGAAACTTGTCATCAAAGGAAAGGCCATCTCCATGTTCCAGGAGTGAGATGCCGTCAATATCACATGAGGCGATGCTGCTAACAAATACACTGTAGAATCTACTGGTGTTTTCACTATTACAGAGAAGGCCAGGGCCCACTTGAAGGGTGGAGCCAAAAATGTTACCATCTCTGCCCCTTCTGATGATCCCATGCCCGTGATAGATGTGAACCACAGAAGTGTAACAACTCACTCAAGGTCTTAAGCAGTGCCTCCTGTACCACTGACTGCTTACCTTACCCTCACCCCTGGGCCAAGGTCATCCATGACCACTTCAGCATCATGGGAGGACTTTAACCAGTTTACTCTATAACTGCCACCCAGATGACCAGGGACAGCTCCTTTGGGAAACTACAGCATGATGGCTATAAGAGGGCAACTACTACTGTTACCATGGTTGTGAGCAAGGTTATCAGAGCTAAGGGAGTGTACTGACATGGCCTTCCAGGTTCCTACCCTCAATAAGTCCATCACGAATATTATCTGCTGCCTGAAGAAAGCAGCCAAATAAAATGGCATCAAGAAGATAGTAAAATAGCCATCAGAAGCCGCCCTACGGGGCACACAGAGCTGTAGCAAACGCCAGGTTATCCCCTGCATCTTTAACAATGATGCCGACTCTTCCACCTTTGAGGATGAGGTCAGTGCCCTCAATGACCACTTTGTCAAGCTCATTTTCTGATATGATAACCAATTCAGCTAGGCAACAGAGTGGTGGAACTGGCCCACTCGGCCTTCAAGGAGTATGAAGCCCCAGAGTACCCACGCCAGCAAGAACACAAGAGGAAGAGGAAGACCCTGGCTTCTGGGCCCTACTCAGCGGCCGATGCACTGAGCATCTCCCCTCAGTTTCCATCCCAAAAGAAGTGGAAGGGCTCGGAGAGGCCCACTAGTACCATCAGTCAAGTTCACTGGTGGCTGGAGAGACGCTCAGCAGTTAAGAACACGGGCTGCTCTTCCAGAGGACCTGGGTTCAGTTCCCAGAACCCACATGGTGGCTCACAACCATCCAGAATTCTAGTTCCATGAGATCCAACACCCTTTTCTGACTTCTGCAGACAGCAGGCATGTCCATGGTAAACACACACACACACACACACACACACACACACACACACACACACACACACTTCGGAACTCTGTCTGTCCAGTCTAAAAGCAGTAATGCCCTGGACAAGTAGAGTATACCAAGGACTCAGGTCTTGGTTTCTAAATACCAATCTTCCCTAAAAGAAATTCTAGTTCCACCAGATGTGATAGAGCACATCTTAAATCTCAGCACTGGGGAGGCAAAGGCAGGAGGATCTCTGTGAGTTCGAGTCCAGCCCGGTCTGTATAGTAAGTTCCAGAACAGCCAGGACTATGTAGAGAGGAGACCTTGTCTAAAACAAAAACAAAACCAACTTGGAGTTGGCTACCTTCAAGAGCAGGAATAGAAGAGTAAAAGCTGAGCCAGCCAGGAATATTGCGAGCTGAAAGTCAGCCTGGACTACCAAGCAACACCCTTCTTAAAAATAAAAAATCTCAAGAGATCCACCAGCCTCTGCCTCCCAAATGGAGGGATTCTCTTCAGATTATATAAATCTTTCATCTTTCACAAATCTGAATTTTATCATGAAATATTGTGATGGTTTGAAAGAAAACTGGCACTATTAGCAGTTGAGGCCTTGTTGGATTGGGTGTGGTGTTGGAGGAAGTGCGTCACTGTGGAGGTGGGCCTTGAGGTATCATGCTCAAGCCACACCCAGTGTCTCAGACCACTTCCTGTTACCTACATATCAAGATGTAAAACTCTCAGCTCCTTCTCCAGCACCTTGTCTGCCTACATGCCACCATGTCCCACTATGGTGATAATGGACTGAACCTCTGAATTATAAGCCTACCAATTAAATGTTCTCCTTTATAAGAGTTGTCGTGGTTATGGTGTCTCTTCACAGCAATAGAAACCCTAAGACAGAAACTATGAAGCAAATCTGAATTGAGGGGCATCCTACAAATGGTCTATAATCTTTAGAATTGCCCAAGACCAAGACTGACAGAGAAACTGTTTAAGATTAATGGATTCTAAAGAGGCATGAGGCAAATTCAATATGTAATCTACTATTAGATGCCAAACTAGAAAAAAAATTATAGTTGAAGAAACAGAAAATTCATCTAGGTACTTTAGCATTAGTACCCTCCATTGCTATTAAATATAGATCTAATCTATAATCTATAAATCTAATTTCTACACCCTGACATTCCAAAATCCTCCCAACTCAAGACCTAACAAAAATGAAGTATAAAGAGAATAGTTAAACCAGTGTATCCCTATTAGCCCATCAATACTTACCACAGCATCAAAGCGGTTATGATAAATCTCCCCTTGACTCTGCTCAATGTAGCGTTTTTTAGCATAAATAAAAGCAGGTATTCCTCCATATGCCCAGCCAATGATGCCTGCTGAAATAGCTGCCTTGCAGATATATTCAACATCCTTTGGAATTCTCTGCTGTTCACTAAAACACCAAAAAGAAAACGTTGTCAGGACATTATTCAACACACTGTGCTTAGAATTATCCCAAATGCTTACACTACATTTTTTGCTAGGGGCAGAACTGACTAAATCCTTTTATGCATTAAACAGTGCAGTTATATAAGAGCAGCACAAGTTGGGTATAATGGTGGACATCTGTAATTATAGCATTCAGGAGGCTGAGTGCTGTGGGATGGTCTTTCTTGCTGTGGACATCGCTCTGTATAAATAAAACACAGGAGGCTGAGTGCTGTGGGATGGTCTTTCTTGCTGTGGACATCGCTCTGTATAAATAAAACACTGATTGGCCAGTAGCCAGGCAGGAAGTATAGGCGGGACAAGCAGAGAAGAGAATTCTGGAAAGCGGAAGGCTGAGGTGGGGAGACACTGCCAGCTACCACCATGAGTACCAACATTAAGATACTGGTAAGCCACAAGCCATGTGGCAAAGTATAGATTTATAGAAATGGGTTAATTTAAGATAGAAGAACTAGATAACAAGAAGCCTGCCACAGCCATACTGTTTGTAAGCAATATAAGGATATGAGCAGCTGCAGGTGAGAGATTTGTCCTGACCGTGGGCCAGGCAGGACTGGAGAAAACTCCAGCTACACTTTCTGTATGAATATATGTTGCTATAATTGGTTAATAAAGAAGCTTCTCTGGCCTATGGCAAGTCAGGTTATAGCCAAGCAGGAAATAGAAAAGAGAGACAAGAAGAAGAAATACAGGGGAGACACCAGCCTGCCACCCAAGGAGCAACATGCCAGCAGACCAGTAAAGTCATGGAACATGTGGCAAAACATAGACTGATAGAAATGGGTTAATTTAAGATGTAAGAGCTAGCTGGGCAGTGGTGGCGCATGCCTGTAATCCCAGCACTCAGGAGGCAGAGGCAGGTGGATCTGTGAGTTCGAGGCCAGCCTGGTCTATAAAGCGAGTTCCAGGATAGCCTCCAAAGCTACAGAGAAACCCTGTCTTGAAAAACCAAAAAAAAAAAAAAAAAAAGGTAAGAGCTAGCTAGCAAGAGGCCTGCCATAGGCCATACAGTTTGTAAAGAATATTAAGCCTCTGACTGGTTATTTTATAAGCAGCTGTGGTACTACAGGACCTGGCAGGACCAGAGAAAACTTTTGACTATAGCTGAGGTAGGGGGAACCATGAGTTTGAAGCCAGCCTTTGCTACATAATGAAGCCCTGCTCCAAAAACAAAACAACCAAAATAGCCATACATATATGTCTTAAACAAAAGCAATCTATGATATTAGAAAACTAGGATAGTAATTATCCTTGGGAAGAAAGGCACAAGGGGAGCTCCTGGGATACCGGTAACTACTTCTGGTGTTGCTTGCATAGATATGCTCATCTATGAAAACTCATTAATAAGTACACTCAGGTATGCTTTTCTAAGTACACAACACAACCCTAGAAATAAAGAAAAACCTTTGAGTTGGATATAGATTAATACTTTCACTTCTAAATTCTAAGCTAATACACATCTCATGAACTCATGAGATTTTTTAAGAGCAATACATAAAGTATGGATTTTAAACACCTGAAATGTGGATTTTTGAGATGTCAAAGACAAGAGGCCAGAGCGATGGTTCCGTGGTTAAGAGCACTTGCTGTTCTTGCAGAGGACCGGGTTCAGTTCCCAGCACCCACATAAAGGTTCACACATGCCTGTAGCTCCAATTCCAGGGCATCTGACTCTTCTTGCCCCCTTGGGTATGAAGCACCTACCCAGTGTATACACAGATATGCAAATATTCAAACACATGAAATAAAAAAATAAATAAAGAAATCTCTTTAAAAAAAAAAAGAAGTCAAAATCCTTCCTAAACTCAGGTTTTATGATATACTCAGATAGCATTGGAAACCATCACAATGGCCCAGCCTACAGTCACCACGCTTAAGAGGCTGAGGCAGGAGAATCACTGAGCCCAGGAGTTCCAGGCTTGCCTGAAGACCACAATGAGAGCCATCTCTTCATTGAGAAAGCATCTCGCATTGCCAGGGAACTCCTGACCCTCGTGCCTTCACCTCAAGAAATGGCATTCATTGCAGGCACTTGCCTCCATGGCTGGCTTTAAAATCATAAAAGAAAAAAAAAAAGTACTGAGAAAATTTACTATGCAGTAGGCAGCACAGGCCAATCTAAAATAAGGAAGAACTGTTTAATTCCAATTATGCCTCTCAAATCCATAAAAACAAGAACTTAAGAGTTTCCAGAATACTCTTAAAATAGTTAAACAATACAGCACTCCTATAGTGATCCTCGGGAGTGAACCATTATTTAGATTACTAGCTTTCTTCTGAAAGTGTGTGATCCTAATTCTCAATCACCACACTCTTCCTTCATATACAAGAAGCTAAAAACTCTAGAAAACAAATCCTTACATTTACAAAATAGGAAAACTGCCATAACTTAAATTTTATGTATTTTACATTGAACAGAACTTTAAAAAACATCTACATAAAAACTGATCTACAGGGGTTGGGGGTTTAGCTCAGTGGTAGAGTGCTTGCCTAGCAAGGGCAAGGCCCTGGGTTTGATCCTCAGCTCCACACACAAAAAAAAAAAAAAAAAAAAAAAGTGAAAGGACTTTGCCTCTTTGTTTAACCCTTTGTATAGTCCAACAGCAGTAATATTTACGTCAATTTTACTGCCATAAAGGCTCAAGCTGGAGTGTGGCAGTATACTCTTGTAATCTCAGAACTTGGAAGGTAGAGGCAGAGGATAGGTCATTCTCAGCTACACAGGCATTTGAGGCTAACAAGGGCTACGTGACACCCTATCTCAAAGTACCCCCCAAAATAAAATAAAATAAATACACCACAGTCAGTCCAAGCAGCTAAAGAATGGTTAAAAGGTAGCAAGACTGAGTAACGGGATGGATCTACACATAGGGACAGTGGTGTTGTACTCTGGGATCCGCTAGCAGCGTGCAGCCAGATCAATCACTCTGAACCTTGGTTTTCCTTTTCACATCATGGACGAAAGCATGAAAATTGCATCTGATTATTTTTCAAGTTTCTTTTAGTGCCAGTATTCTGTAATTTATAATACTGGTCAAAATGACCATCTTCTGTGGGTCATGGTAGTGCATGCCTGTAATCCCAGCAACTGAGAGGAGGAAGCAGAAGGTTATCATGATCTACACAGGTAGATTCTGCCTCAAAAAATAAAATAATAAATCCTTTACACACTACATAATATCTTTTAAAAATATACAAACTTCTGGAAGGACCTTTGAGAAAAGCAGACACATTATTTCTTAAAACAAAGATGAGGAGGAGCTGGAGCAATGGCTCAGCAATGAAGAGCATGTGTGCTCTTGCAGAGGGTCCAGATTCCATTTCCAGCACCCACAGAGCAGCTCATATCGTCTGGAACTCTGGTTCCAGGAGATCTGACATTAGCAGGCATGGGGTACACAGACATACATGTGGCTAAAACATACACATAAAATAAAAATAAAAATTTTAAAGACAAAATTTAAAAAGGTGATGAAACTATTATAATTAAATACAAGTCTGCCAGCTCCTTTGCTCCAATTTATTTAATCAATTGATAACACAGTGTAGTATGGTAAACTTTCACCAGTAATAAATGAAGTTAAAATAAGTATTAGGTGAAAGTATTACAAAGAGTTACTCATTTGCTATTCACATTGTTTATTTTAATATCTAGCTTCTGAAAAGTGAGGTAGATCTGAGAGTGTAGCTCCTATGGCAGAAGAAGTGGCCCTCAGTAGGACAAAAGAGCGAGACTGAGCCCAGAAGCACAGACCTGTGATCCCAGAATCTGGGAGGCTTAGAAAGAAACACTGATTTCAATTCCAGGCCAGACTCGTCTACAGGTACAGCCAGGGTTACATAGCAAGACCCTGTCTCCAAAAAGGACAGGTGTGTGTTTTGGGGGGGTGGAGTGGGGGGACTGAAGAAGTGACTCTGCAGTTAAGATCATGTACTGACCTTACAAAGGACCTGAGTTCAGTTCCCAGAACCCATGCCAGTTGACTTGAAACTATGGGTAACTCCAGATTCATGGGGATCTGATGGCTCTAGCCTACACTCATGTACACACACCCCCAAACAAACCCACATACACATACATAATTTTTAAAAATGGAGGTGGGAACACGGGGGCAGAGAAGAGCCGAGAAGGGAGAACCATCGTTACTATTTCTAGTCATTTGTGCAAAATAAAACTGACAATCCTCCTCCCCTCCACAACTCCCACTTGAGGTACACATAGGGCCACTACTGGCCAAGAAAGATCAAAGTTTGAGACCAAATGAAATATGAAAAAAAAGTTAGTGTGGACGTCTAAATATAGTTCCCAGGGATTACTACATGACCATAACTTTCTAATATATAAAATTAGGGTGCGATACTGTTTTAAGAGCATGACTTGGAGTCTGACTCAAAAAACCAGCGTGTCAACCACCTACGGCAGGACCCTATACAAGCAGGCAGGGCAGAGAGAACGTTCAGCGTCCCTAGGACCCCAGGCGGGGGCTCGCGCCGGGTGACGGCGACCCCCGAGGAACCCTCCCCACCCACCCGAGGCATGTTTACTCTTTGTCAAACAGCTGCCGGAGGCGGTCCCATCCGGATTCCGGGGAACCGGGTTCCGAGACATAGGACTGCAGCTCCCGATCCTCCACAAAGCCTTGGGAATCCTCAGCCACAGCACCGGCAGCAAAGACTCGGGGCAGAGGACCCCAGGCCCGGCAAAGCAGACTGCGGGGCGCGGGCGGCGGCGCCTCCATGGCGCCCTCCCACCCGCGGACAGATACCCCGGGGCCGCCGAGCACCGTGGGAGAGGGTGACCTGCAGAGCGGAGCGGGGAGATATTGGGGACACTTGAATCTCACATCCGGTGCCCGGCCGGCTCACTTCAGCAGGCACTGGGAACCACGAGACCGGAAGTCCCGCCCCCTAGCTGCGCAAAAGGCCGAGGGGCGAGGCGACAGCGGAACCGTGGCTGAAAGCCCTTCCGCTCAGGGTAGGGTAGGTGACGGTCGTGCCCCGGAAGTGAGGTGGCGGCGGTATCTTTTCAGTGAAGTCCTAAGTTGTTTGTGCCCAGTAGCTCCGGTCTACTGGGTCGGTCTCCGCTCGGTTTGAGGTGCTCAACGGACTTACGTGAGGGCGCTCGCTTAAGATGCAGAAAGCCCACGTGGAAGGAGGGCGACAGTACTTTATTCAGTGCAAGTGAGGGACAGGCGACGTGCTTCAGCTGATCCCCTGCAGCACCAAGCTTGTCGGGGGGCGGAAGATTCCCAGGCCGAGCAGAGGTCCACTCGTGCTCTGAACATTACGGTGCACCCGGATAGCTCCAAGATTTGAGGACGCTTTTTGAAGCATCAACTGCGGGCATTTTTTTTTTTCTCTCTTTCATATCGTGGGTTCTGCTACAAGTATTCGTATGCTTACTGCTCTGAGAAGGCAAGATCTAGAATTTTTATCGTTTAACAGCTGGAACTGTTACTTCCTGTTACCTTCTGCTAAGAACATGTGCTTCGAAGTCTAGTTTTCATTGGAATGCCCTCACTGGATGAAGCGGCGCGTGTCTGTAATTTCAGCCTTTAGGAAGTGGTGCAGGGGGGTTATCAGAGCAAGACCTGATTTGGCCATACATGAGGCCGGCCAACCCGAGCTTCACAAGACCACAGCATGGTTCCCAGCACCTACATCAGGCATATCACAACTTCTAATACTCCAGCTCCAGAGTATCATATATCCAATTCTGTACCTTAAACAAACACATTTTTTTTTTTAAGTGTATGTAGTGCTCTATCTGTATATACACCTGCATACCACAAGAGGGCATAAGATCCCACTATAGATGGCCGTGAGCCTATGTAGTTTAACTCAGGATCTCTGGAAGAGCGGCCAATGCATTTAACCCGAGCCATCTCTCCAACTCCCATGCCTTTTTTGTATTGTTTTGTTTTTCCGAGACAGGGTTTCTCTGTGTAGCTTTGCGCCTTTTCTGGAACTCTGTAGACCAGGCTGGCCTCGAACTCAGAGATCCACTTGCCTCTGCTCCCGCCACCGCCCGGTTTGCCCATTAAAAACAAAACAAAACAAAAAAAAACAACAAAACACCAAGGCACAATTTTTTTTAAAAGTTCACTGAGGTACAATATTCCCCGTTTGTTTGTGTAATATTTAATCCTTGGCAGTTACCACATATCCCATATTCTCTTTGCAAACCCCTTCCCCTACTCTAGTTATTTGAAAGGAACACTGGATATACAGTGTTCTCTACAGTCACTTCCATAGAGTACTAAATAAATAACTATGGACTTCATATGGATATTTATAGTAAATAGGATTTGGGAAGTTGATCGTGGCACATCTCTACAGATAAGGTCCAGAGAAGTGCCTTAAAGGGAATACCCCTCAGCACAGCACTGCATTGTTGTAATTTTCTATTTGCTGATCTCTCTCAAGAGGACTGAAGCTGAATATTCATCTCTCTGCACTTCTGGATCACCAATCAGTGTTTACCACGAAGTAGCTGTTAAGTAACTAACGCCTATAACTCGCTCTATAGACCAGGCTGGCCTCAGACTCAGAGATCTGCCTGCTTCAAGTAATTATCTGTTGAATGTAGAATTCAGATCCCAATTCCTGGCTCTAGTGTGAGCCTGTTTGGTCCTTTTTTTTTTCCTTCAGAGGTGGGCACTGGGATTAAGGTCCTAAGGCCGGAAAGACCAACAAATGGATGTATTGCCTGTCTAGCTTACCTGTAGGAGAAGCTGAGTGCTTGCATTTGTCTGACATTCTTGAGGTCTTCAGACTGATCCTCAGAACTTGAGCTAGAGTCATTCTGGAATCAGGGTAGACTTGGAATGGGGACAGGGCAGAGGTTGGGCAGACATTGACAAAATCATTTACATATAACTCAAACATCCCCAGGATCCTGTATCCTGCAGAAACAAGTGATAACTGATAGATTTCACTAATTCTGCAGACTGATTTTGTTGTTTTAGGTGGTACTGGGAATTGAACCTATGCCAGGAAAGTACTCTACCACTCAGCTATATCCCAGCCCCAAAGATTCATTTTTAAATTGCCTTTGTACACGAAATCCCTAGGACTTTGGCTACTGCTCAGCCTTACTGCTCTATCTATTCTCTCTCCGACTCTCTTACTCCATCAGCCTTCCATATTTCCCAAGCTATCAGAGCTTACCTTCTTGTACCACAGGGAAGCAGTCTGCCTCTCCTGTACTCTGAAGGGTCACAAAGCAATACTGTCCAAGTCACAAGGTTGTGAGAAGTAATCAAAACACACCTTAACACACACTGCTCTTTCATCAGGACATGAGCTTGCAAACAGAGTAACCATCAGTGAAGGATTTCAATCATCACTGCTTGGAACCACCACCTGATCCTACCTGATCCTCAGCCCATGTGGCTGAATTCTGCTCATCAAACCCAATAGCTTTTGCTGTTGTCAATTTTCTCTCAGGTCAGCAGTTCCTTCTGCCAGGTTCACCAAGTACAACTCTTAGAAAACATACTATATTTGGTTATATTGAAAACCACAGTAACTTTTTCCACAGTAGAGAGAATGAATTTTTTGAGAAGCAAATGGTAAGTTTGGGACTGAGCTAGTATGAACAACAACAAAATCTTCAGAAGTGTGAGCACACAAACTACTTTCAAAAGCATACACTTTACATGGTGTTACACATCATTCTCATACCATCTACACCGAGGTACACAGATAAGTATAAAATCTGAGTAACTTGTTTTTTAAAACAAAGATACCCCTTGCTACCGGAGAGGGCAAGCAAGGATCTGTATCGATCCATTTCTTACAATGCATCTCATCCCCTCTGCCAGTAACTGAACAATTTAAAAATAGAATTTAGTTAATCCAAGTGAGTGTATCAGTCCATCCCCTACTCACCCATCCCCCCAATAGCTCTTCAGTAATTATTCTGTGTGAGGCACTGTGCTGGATAATGAAGACATCAAGAGCAGTGAAACATCATTCTCACCATCAATAAGCTTACAGAACAATGAAAGAAATAGCCAATAACCACAACGCAGTGTGATAGCACATAATACAGGCACGTGCAGATTTAACAATAGTCCCTAACTGCCAAGAATGAGGTTCAGAAAGGTGATGTTGGAGCTGTAACTTGAAATAAACTGCCTGTATATCTTTCTCAGAAGGGGAATAAGGAAGTACTCCAATAATGACTTACACTAAAATACCCCCTATGGGAGTAAGAAATGAAAATTAAATGCTCTACAAATTGCACTTTATGATGTGTTCACATATGAAGATTATGGTCTCTGCAAACTGAGATGGTCCTGCTGCTACTAATTTAAGAAGGCAAAACCAAAGGTGTGCAAAAGGTGAGTTAGAGTTATTAAGACAGGACCTCATGTAGCCAGGCTGTCCTTGAATTCTTGTGTAGCTGAGGGTGGCCATGAACTCCTCCTCCTGCCTCTAGTTCAGAAGTGCTAGTATTACAGGGACATTGTTTTGTTTTATTCAAGACTGCTTCCTAAATGTATTAAGGAATTTCTCTCTTTATCTCTCTCTTTTAGAGAGAGAATAAAAAGGACACGAAGGCACAAAATGGGCACTTGAAATCCACCTGCAAAAGGTACTCATGCAATTGAAGCATTCTGGAAACCTCCTGAGTGCCACAGAAGTTATGCTCTATGAAAGAGAACTCCAACAGCGCCGCATGGCACAGCCACTACTTCCTTAGACGCTTCAGGAAATGATCATTGTGGTACTTTACACAAACCCCAGAGGATTTCGACATTAAAATAAAGCAACAGACATCAAGCCTAGAATGACTTCAGAGTTGCAGATATGAACTGTACCGAAGGATGGATGGTCCGCTCCAAACAACAGGACACAGGGCATGGACCCAGTCAATTTCACAGTGATGATACATGTAGATGACCTGAGGCACAAGCTGTGATTGATCCTAAGAAAATGAAAGTTAGAATGTTTTTCCAAATCCTTATTTCATGATTTCAAAGAGCTGAGCTGTTTCATTTCTGTTCATTACACAGATTTTAGATCTTTCTCAAGAGTCCCTCCAGATACAGCATGGTAAGGAAAACTGGATGTTTGGCTTGGCCAAAGGTGTTCAAGATATCGTTGTCACGCTCATGGTATTTCACCACAGAGCATCCCAGAGCCACTGTCAGGATTCTGATCCTCTGATGACTACTACAGTTCAGTTTTCAAAAGTTTGGGAAGGATCTGATAATAATCTTTCCTTTTCGTTACATTATAGGACAGGAATTTGGAGTATTCAGTCAAGAGGTTCTCCCAGTAACAGGTGATGTCATCCATCTGCAAATGGTTTTTGATGAACTGGCTTCCCCTAGAGACAAGATTAAGAAGAGTATTTTAAATCATAGACTTTATTAACAACAAGCTCGCATATGGTTAGGCTACTTTATCATGAGCCTCATTCTGAGCATTTGATTTAACTCAACTGCACCTCACAACCAACCTGTAACTGTCACATCCACATGCATGTATTCAGCAATAGCACTGAACATTTGTTTCTAAAAACAAGCATTATTACCAGCCAATATTCATTTTAACCACTTAAGTTTGTTGCTGTTGTTTTGTCTTGATGTGGTTGGGAGTTTTGAGACTGCACACTCTTTACTTCAGGCTGGCCTAGAATTCACTTCATAGCCCAGGCTGTCCTGGAACTCAAAGCAATTCTCTTGGCTCAGTCTCTCCATTGCTGGGATTACAGGTGTGAGCCACTGTGCCTAGCTAAAAATATATGTCTTGGTTCCTCCAAGCCTGAAGTCTAGGGCCTGGAGAGAGAGTTCAGTGCTTAAGAGTGTACTACTCTTGCTCATGACTGCCTGTAATTCCAGTGCTAGGGGGTCCTATGCCTCTGACCTCCTGGACACCCAACACTGACATACATATACCCATACACAGGCAGACACAAATATACATACAATTTAAAAATCAATGAATCTTTAAAAGACTGAAATCTATTTGTATAAACATGGAGCATTTGTGGATGTGTGCATTTGCCTCAGGACAGCTTTAACTCTGGATTACCTTTGTAATGAAGCAGAGGCATGGACATTATCATGTAACTATATTTGGAAAACTTCAGAACAGATGAGGACAAGAAAGGACAAACAAATAGCGCTTACCTGTTAGCAATTTCCTGAGCAATATCATCATTTGCTTTTACAAACTGCAACAGCTCCCTAAAATGACAAGAACCATGACAATGTAGAGGCTGGGGAGATGGCTCAGCTGCTAACATATTTGCCATGCAAGCACAGGAACCCGTGTTCCACACCAATACCCACAGAAAAAGCCAGGCATGATGGCTTGTGCTTCTCATTCCCATGTTAGTAAAGTAGAGACCAATGGATCCATGGAGCTTGCCGGCCAGCCAGCCAATTCTAATAGACAAGCATAAGGTCCCAGCAAGAGATTTTGTCACAAAGAGAACAAAATGTATGGCTCCCGTTGACCTCTGGCCTTCCTACACACATGAACAAACACACATGCACCATACACAGACAAAGACACACACACACAGAGAAACAAAAAAAATCATGAGCTTTTAAAATATAGATCACAATCTATTAATACCAAGTAAGAAAGACAACAGCTAAATCTGCAGCTATGTAGGTTGTAGATAATTTCTTTCAAGCACAGATATCAAGGTGCCTAAAGAAATAAAATAACAGCAAAGAAAAAAAACTCTACATACACCACCAGGAATCGTGGGGCATGGTGTACGCTGATGATCCCAGCCCATGGGAGGCAGAAGCAGAAGGATCAGGAGTTCAAGGCTGCCTCAACTATATAGCAAGTGTGAAGAAAGCATGAGTTACATAAAACCATATCTCAAAATAAATTAAAAAAAAAAAAAAGCAAGTTAAAGTCTGATTGTTACCTGTCACTATCATCTATTATACTATATTCCAATATATAAACTTGGGATGTATTTTGAAAAAACAAAAATATACAACAATAATCATAAAAAATCAAGTATAAAAAATAATTTCTGGGACTAGAAAACTGGCTCAGAAGGTGGCAGCAACAGCCTGACAAGCCAAGTGTACCCTAGAAACCCCTGTGAAAGGCTGGATGTGGTGGCAATCCGCTGTCATCTAAGCAGGGACAAGAGAGTCATCAAGCCTGGAGTGTGCAGCACAGGGTGGAGATGAGCGAGATGGAGAAAACAGATTCCTGCAAGTTGCTCTCTGACCACGACACACACGCACGCAGTGCACGTGCATAGGCTCCTTCACAAGTGTCCCCAACACACACACACACACACACACACACACACACACACACACACACATGAGAGACAGAGAGAGAGAGAGAGAAAGAGAGAGAGAGAGAGAGAGACATAAATAAACATGGAAAATTTCTGATTTGTCTCCAAACTCTTGTTCTAGCCAGAGGAGGGAACTAGGTTCACATTTCTGGCCCGGCTCTCCTCTCCCTCTCCTCTTTCTTCCAATATATTGTTTTAATTTTTTAAAAATTTATTTTACATCCCAACTGAAGTTTCCCCTCCCTCCTCTCCTTCTGTTCCCTCTGCCCCCACCCCCTGCCACTCCAATCCATTCCTCCTCTGTTTCTAATCAGAAAGGGACAGGCCTCCCATGGGTGTCAACAAAGCATGGCACATTAAGTTGAGATCGGACTAAGCTCCTCCCTTTGCATTGAGGCTGGGCGAGGTGGTCTAGTTTGAGGACTAGGTTCCCCAAGGCCAGCCTAAGCATTAGTGACAGGCCCTGCTCCCACTGCTAGGAATCCCACAAACAGACCAAGCTACACAACTGTCACACACATGCAGAGGGCCCAGGTCAGTCCCATCCAGGCTCCCTAGCTGTCAGTCCAGAGTCTGTGAGCTCCTATGAGTCCAGGTAAGTTGTTTCTGTGGGATTCCTTCTGATGACCTTGACACCCCTGGCTCATACAATCCTTCCTCCCTCCCTCCCTCTCTTCAACAGGATTTCCGGAGCTCTCTACACACCTCCATCTCCTCCCATCATGAAAGACTATTTGCCAGGGCTTCACTGAATAACAATATAATAAGGCCAAATCTATCTTCAGCTGTTGAAAGATCAAAGCTTTTCACATCATCTGCATGTTATTATTAGAAACAGGACTGTAAATGAAAGGACTTCAAGTTAAATCCCATGTATAACCTACCTAGATAATACATAATAGCATACAATGTGTACAGACAAAATATTCAAGGTGGGAAAAAGCTTTCACTTGAAAATGAAATCATCCTGAGAAAATGCCTTAAGTGGCTGGACTGAAGAGGAAATGATCATATGAAATTTGAGTTGGAAGGTAAGTGCTTACTGGACATTGGAGAGGTCTGTTTTGACAGGGATGTAGTGAACCCATGGCTTTAGCTGTGGGTAGAAGAATTCTACCCACTCATCACCAACATGGAAGACCAGCGAACCACACAAGAAGAGATGTTTGAACCGGAAACTTGCAGCTACACCTCGAAAATTAAACAGATACCTAAGAAAGAGAAGAAAGCACACTTCATTTTCTACAGCTGCTGTCACAAATGGACCTTCCCCTTCTCCCCTACCCCCCCACCCCCTTCCCTCACCCCTGCCTCTGCTTTATGTTTCCCTCCTTCCCTTCTGTAATGTTTTCCTTTTTTATTTCTTTAAGACAGAGTATGCTGGTTAGTGGTCAACTTGTTACCTAGTTGGTAGGGTCATCTGAGAAGGATGCTCAGTTGAGAAAATTCCTCTATCAGTTTACCTATAGGCAAGTCTGTAGGGGCATTTCTTTGATTAATGATTGACATAGGAAAGCCCACCTGGCTGGGGGTTGTCCTGGGTTATATGAGGAAGCAGGCTGGGCAGGCCATGGGGAACAAGCCAATAAGCAGCACTCCTCCATGGCCTCTGCTTCAGTACCTGGCTCCAGGTTCCTGCCTTGAGTTCCTGCCCTGAATTCCATGGATGATGAACTACAGGATAAAAATCGAAGTGAAGCCTTTCTCCCCAAGTGGTTTTTGGTCACAGTGTTTCATTATAGTAGTAGAAATCCTAACTATAACATGGTCTCACACTTCACCTTGGGCTGGCCTTAGACTCACAGAAATCCTCCTGCCTCATCCTCCCAAGTGCTGAGACTCAGGCATTGAGCCACTATGCCCTATTATTAGTTTTCAAAAACTCATCGGTATGTATCTGCACAGTTTCCACAAATTCCTTGCTTTTCCTGGGTTGGAGCTGCAGGTTGTCCCAGGAATGTAAGGTAAACCAAAGAAATAATTTCTCCAGAGTTATATGGAACCAGCAGCTGTGTGCTGGGTAGAAAACAGCCAGGATTGGGAAGAAATAATAGGTTGGTTTTGTTGTTTTGTTTTTATAGATTTCAGACCTATATGAAAAGATATGTTCAATGATACACATTAAAAACAAAGTACTGGGCGGTGGTTGGCGCACACCTTTAATCCCAGCACTTGGGAGGCAGAGCCAGGCGGATCTCTGTGAGTTCGAGGCCAGTCTGGACTGTCAAGTGAGTTCCAGGAAAAGGCGCAAAGCTACACAGAGAAATCCTGTCTGGAAAAGCCAAAAAAAAAAAAAAAAAAGTAACAAAACTTGGCTGTAAAGATGGCTCAGCAGGTGCTCGCCACCAAGCATGGGTCCTACATTAAATTTCCAGAGCCTGGAGTGTGAAAGGTGGGAACTGACCCCATTGAGTGGTATAACCTCCATATGTATGCAACAGCACACATGCACCCACACAAAGTAAGTAAATGAGAAAAATATATTTTGAAAAAGAGTAAAAAACTCTACAATGGGCATGTTGGGACATGCCTATAATCCCAGCATTTGAGAGGTAGAGACAGGAGAAGCAGGGGTTCAAGTTCATCCCAACTACATACTGACAAGTCTAAGCTAATCAGTCCTCAAAGAGATGCTCCCCGGAAAAAAGCTCTCTAAGAAAAGGCTGTCTTCTTCTCAGCATTTCTCATACACGGAGCTGTCTGTTTCTAACAGAGGAGCTCCCCCTGGGTCCTTACTCCCAAGTCCCATCCAACCCTCCTCCAAGCCTCAGTTTACCTGTTTAGCTAATCCTTAGTCCCAGAATCTCATTATGATGTTTGCCTGTTTGTTACAATGATCAGAATGAACCCAGGGCCTCTATTACGCTAAGTAAGCACATGCTCCAATACCAAGTTGTATTTGGAGCTCCTCGTTATAACATTTATTATTGTGACAAATACATAATCTAACTACTGGGAGGAGAGTTGTGGAGAGAGGTAATCCTGCCACTTTAATTAATGGTAATTAACTAAGGAACCATGCCTCACTCTTCTCCATAGTCCCCACGGGACTCAGGTCAGTGCACTGCAGGCCTCAGTGAAAACCAACTCAATGAATGAACAAGATACTTCCAGTGAAAGTCTCCAAAGTGAAGCATTTAGAAAGCAATACAGACATAAGTATCTGGAAGTCTTACTTGTATTTGCAGTGATCTATCAGATGAACATCCTTAGCAGCTGGCTTCCCCAAGGTATCCTGTAGGTGAAAAGGAAGCGATCACCACTTATAGGCAGGTGCACTGTTAAAACATTTCATAACCTTGTTTCAGTATCATGAAAATGAAACAGGCCCCAGAGGCATTATATTTACTAAACCACCAAGGAGCCCAAGGTTTCAAGTCGGGACTTGCTCAGTGTCATGTGACCTTAATAGCAGCAATAGTTTTGACTCAGGTCTGCTTGGTTTTAGACTCTGAACTCATCTGAGGTCATGCTACCTTCATTTGAGCTAAGAAGTCATGGTGTATCACCCACCTCCCTCTGTGTGAAACATACACACACACACACACACACACACACACACACACAGAAGGTCACACCGGCTGGCTTATGGGGCTCATCATGGTTGTAACTGATAGAGACATTCGTTGGGCCTATTATTTAAAAATATTCAAGCCACTGCTAACATTTCACTAGGTAGCATGACATTTCTCACAAAAGCCCCAATCTCTGGTCTGGCTTGGCAGCCCATACTAAGCCTCAAATCCCAATGAGGGATTTGACCGTTGAATTTCAAGTGAAGGTGGAGGTAGGTAGGAGTTCAATGTCACCCTCAGTTACATCAAAAGCTTAAGGCCAGCTTAGGCTCCTGAAGATAGGGTCTTCAATCAAAATCAATCAATCAATCATAAAAATCCAGATTTCTAAATTTCCTTGAAGGAAAATAGTAAAAGTAACAATAACAAACATCTAGCCAACCAGGCTCCTATCCCACTTGCCAGCAGTCATCTGGGGCTGCTCTTTCCTATTTGCCTCACTGCCCGCCTCCACAGGAGATGCTAACAACCGGCGTGCTGAATGGATGCATTCTTTCGTTTCTTGGTTTCTGCTGTCCTTTTCTCGTTTTGTTTTGTTTTGGAGATAAGGCTACATAGCCCAGGCTAGGTTCAAAGTCACTAACTGAGGGTGCCCTTGAATTCCCGTGTGTATTTGTGTTAAGGTTTCTTAAACTCATTTCTTCCTGTTTGACTAAAACTGTATAAGATAAGCTAAAAGTCAGGCTGGAGAGATGGCTCAGCAGTTAAAAGTATTTGCTGTTCTTGCAGAGGACCTGGGCTTGATTCCAAGCATCCTCATGACAGCTTGCAACTGTCCATAACTCCAGCACCCTCTTCCAGCCTCTGGAGGCACCAGACACACATACATAGATACAGGCAAAACACTCATACACATAAAATAAAAAATTTAAATTAAAAAAACAAAAAAACAGGCTAATGGTTTGTAGTTCTAGTAGAGTGTTTGTCTAGCATTCTGAGGCAAAAAAATCAGTCCCCACTATGGCAAGAAGAAAAATGTACAAATAAAATCTATGCAAATAATGCATCCATTTCAGGTACACATTGGGTTGTTCTCCATGAAGCTTAACACTTCTTCTCATATGCTGTGTTGAAACTGCAAATGAGGAAATGAGGACTTTAAATTCCTACTGAAGGCAAGAAGTCACAGTCAGGACCGAAGGACCCCAGAGCTAAAAGTCACAGTTTTCATATTTTAAGGAAATGAAGATTCCTGGAACTCTGGCCCCAGACACTTAGTCATTTAGCTCACTGTCTGAGCTCTCAGGTTATACTCTGCAACCACTGAGCACCTTTCATTTAAACCAGGGGTTGCTACACTACAGCCACAGACCAACTCCAACCTACCATGTGCTGGTATAGAACTCATGTACTGGATAAAATTCACATTTCAAGTGACTGGCAAAAAAAGGGAAAGAAATATATTTTTGATATGTAAAAATTATATGAAATGCAGGTGTAGTGGCATAGGATTTCCATCCCAGCACTTGGGAGACAGAGAGAGGCAAGTGGATCTTTATGAGTTTGAGGCCAGCCTGGTCTACATAGTGAGTTCCAGAATAGCCAGAGCTAAAAGCAAAAACAAATAAACAAACAAACAAACAAAAAAGGAAGACATGAAATTTGCAGGCTGCAGTACGCAAGCCTTTAATCCCAGCACTCAGGAGGCAGAGCCAGGTGGATCTCTATGAGTGTGAGGCCAGCCTGGTCTACAGAGGGAGATCCAGAACAGGCACCAAAACTACACGGAGAAACCCTGTCTCTAAGAAAACAAAAATAAATAGGTAGACAGACAGACAGAAGACGACGACATGAAATTCAAATTTTGGTGCCCTAGGAACTAGCCATGTTGTGAAAGCTGCCTGCTCCTTTCACCCTGTTACAGCAGGACATGCAGTAATGACCTGGGCAGACATGCAGTAATGACCTGGGCAGACCCACACTTACTATCTGGCCTCTCTCAGGAGAAGCTCATAACCCTCAACTCTTCAGTTATTGACACACTCAGTATAGTACTGAATAAAGTCTGGAGAACAGAAATTTACATATATGCTAACACTGGTGCACAGAACTGCTCCACATTCATCTCCTCACTGAGAGGAAACCTAATCGGAAAGTCTAGCCAGCTGGCAATGTTCTTAGAGTCATCACTGCTCTGCTTCTATTCAGATGGTTGCTGATTACTTTCATAGATTTCCAGGCCTGGTTTTTGGTGTATTCTGCATCAACGAGTTTGGGATCTTTCCGAGACAGAAGAATGAGAGGATCTCTTTCGGGGCTTGTCCTATAAAGAAAATACACAACATAAATCTATGTGGCCTACACCATAACGTTCCTAATCCCTAAAAGGTGAGCAGTACTGGCTGTTGGACAGATAGGATAATTCACTGGGTCTGGCACAATAAAGGAAGGGCATCCTGGGGAGTGCAGCATTTTGGTGGTTCAGGTTATCTCCACTTTACCCAAAGACGGGGAATATTGAGTCTTTCTTTTTTTTTTTAGATTTATGTATTTATTATGTATACAGAAGGGGGCGCCAGATCTCATTACAGATGGTTGTGAGCCACCACGTGGTTGCTGGGAATTGAACTCAGGACCTCTGGAAGGGCAGTTGGTGCTCTTAACCTCTGAGCTGTCTCTCCAGCCTGTGTCTTTCTTTACTTATAGCCAGTTTTACTGTTTTGAAACCAGATCTGATGTAGCCCAGGCTACCCTCTCACATACTATATAGCCAAATGTGGCCTTGAATTCCTGATCCTGATTGGTAATCTCTCAGGCACTGGGATTGAAAGTGTGTGCCACCACATCTGGCCTACATCTGGTCTGTACGAGTATGATTTTACAGACTAGTTTTACGTCAACTTGTTGTAGGCTGGAGTCATCAGAGAGGAGGGAGCCTCAATTGAGAAAGTTCCTCCATAAGATCGGGCGGGCTGTTGGGCATTTTCTTAGTGACTGATAGAGGAGGGCCCACCCCTGGGCTGATGGTTCTAGGTTCTATAAGAAAGTAGGCTGAGCAAGTCAGAAGGAGCAAGTCAGTAAGCAGCCACCCTCTGTGGTCTCTGCACCAGTTCCTGCTTCCAGGTTCCTGTCCTGTGTGAGTTCCTGCCCTCACGGCTTTTGATGATGAACTGCTATGGGGAACTGTGAATGAAATAAACCCTTTCCTCCGAGTTCCTTTTGGTCATGGTGTTTCATCACAGTAATAGTAACCGTAAGGCAATGATGTCCTGGTCACTACAGCTATTTTTAGGGAATGGTTTTCCTTTTTGGAAAGTTCATCCAATATTTATCATCACTGCTTTTCACAGCTGTGCGGCTACATGATCACCACTCACCAAAATAGCTACATGGTCTTTGTTGTGTATGGTGATGGCTATTCTTGGCTGTCAACTTGACTATAACTGGAATGAACTATAATCCAGAAATGGAGGGCACACTTGTGATCCAGATCTGAAGCCAGAAGACAACAATGTTTGGATCCGGATCTTGAGGCAGGAAGACACACCTTTAATTTGAGCCAAACCTTCTGCTGCAAGCCTATATAAGGACAATGGAAGAAGGAAGGGTTTGCTCTTTGCCTGCTTGCTCTCGCCTCCGTCAGCACACCTGTTTCTTCTTTGGGATCCCAGGAGACCAGCTGAGACACCCAGCCTCGTGAGACTGAGCAGCTACTAGGTTCTTGGACTTTTCATTCATAACCAGCCATTGTTGGACTGTAGTCGTTGCAATAAATTCCCATAGGTATTCTATCTCTCTCTCATATGTATGTATATACATACATATGAGAGAGAAAGAGAGTCATTTCATAATTTCTGTGACTCTAGAGAACCTTGACTAATACACGTATGCACTGTAAAGTCCAATATAATATTTAAATTTGAAAACAAAGCTGGGCACAGTAGCATATGCCTTTAACCCCAGCAATCAGGAGGCAAAGGAGGATCTTTGTGAGTTCAAGGGCAGTCTGAACTATATAGAGAGCTCCAGGCCAGTCAGGGCTACAAAGTGAAACCCCCATCTCAAATTATACACAAACAAACAAAAAAAGGTAAGACCACAGTGATTACATGCTCATAATCCTAGCTGCTTGGAAAGCACATAGGTCTCAAGTTCAAGGCTAGTCTAGGCTATATAGCAAGACTCTGTCTCAAAAAAAATAAAAAGGTGAGAATCAGTAATTAGTAAGACAGCAAGTTATGGCCATGGGGGGCCCAAAACAGCTCGACCACACAGCTGCCATGACAAGCTTAGAGGCCCAGACACAGCTTCTGGAACAGGCTTACCGGCAGAGAACACCCAGACCCAGGAAAAGCCCTAAGCAGACCCCACCCTGGGAGGGCCTGCATCTAAGGGAAAGTATCTGACACTCCAAACATTCCATCCACTAGATGAGGTTAGATAAGATGGCCAGATGTCTAGCACACACCTATTTCTGTTTTACAGATACCCCTAGACAACTGTCAGCTAATCAGGGCCCTAACCCTGGAAATCTCCTCACCCCAACCTCTGCTATGAGCTCAGGGCTCTCTGCTCTTACTGCTGCATTGGACAGATAAAAGAGACCAAGCTCTTTGCTTTTACATATGGGATTCGGTCTCCGTGGTGGTCTTTTGGGGGTCCCCGTGATCTGGGCATAACAATGGGTATTAGACTCAGTTGTATTCTGAAGTTCACTGTCCACACCAGGAGGTGAGTAGAGGATGGGTGGTACCACAAAAAAAAAAACCGGCAAACTCTCCTCCTTTTTTTGGTCCATTTACCCATTCCACAGATACCGTGTCCTCGGCAGAACTCAGACAGGGATTTCCATCTTCCCACCCCTCTTCTTCCCTCACCATTCCCCACCCTCAGTCTGTGCCATTACACTATTTAGCAGCCACATGGTCTGAGACCTGCTGATGATCCCTGCTGAGATAAGCAGGAGAGACTGAGGCACAAGGACAAGCTACTTCTAGGAAGCTGTAAACAAGAGGAGGAGCATCCAATTTGCCCCACAGCTGGCACTCTACAAATATTGACCGAGTAACTGTCTGGGGACTTGACTTCTTTGAGTTCCAGTTGAATTGTGAGTAACTCAGCAAACATTTGGTGTCCTATTTTGCTTTCCATTGTGGGAATAGCACCATGACTAAAAGCAACCTGGGGAGGGGAGGGTCTGATCAGCTTATATGTCCTGACCAGTTGATCTTTGCGGGAATCAGGGAGCAACCGTCCCAAAAGCAGGAACCATGGAGGAAAGCCACTTACTGACTTGTTTGCAGCCAGGGTCAAGTTCAGCTTCCTTCCTTCCTTCCTTCCTTCCTTCCTTCCTTCCTTCCTTCCTTTCTTTTTTTTTTTGGTGGAGCTGAGGATCGAACCCAGGGCCTTGCGCTTGCTAGGCAAGCACTCTACCACTGAGCTAAATCTCCAACCCGCAGCTACTTTTCTTATACTTTCTAGGACCACACACCCAGGGGAGGCACTGCCCACCACTAGGCCCTCCCATATCAATCACCAATCAAGAAAATGCCCACAGGCATGCCAACACACCAACCTGAAGGAGGGATTTCCTTCTCCCTGGTGACTAGTTTGACAAACACTAACCAGCACAGCTGAATTCTTCTCTAGTTTAAGATCCTGCCAGTCCACACTTTTGGTGGTGGTGATGATGGTGGCTGTTTTGAAACAGGGTCTCACAACATAACCCTGGCTGGTCTGCAACTCACTATTCAGATCAGGACAGCCTGGACACCCCTATGAGAATAAGGCTGACCTGGAACTTAACCTGTGGACCAGACTGGTCTGGAACCCAATACTGAAGATGAGGAAGGCCTAGAACTTGTAGTGCAAGATTACAGATGTGTGCCATGGCCACCATTTCACATTTATATCTTGGCTATCTAAGCTTTTCCTTTGAACAACAGGATGTATTTACCCTCAAGGTTGCAAAATTTTACCCGCTGCTTGGAAAATATTATTACAGGTCAGAAAATATAATCACCTCGATCCTCGAAAATATGCTGTAGAATTTTTCTTTTCCCATGGCCACTGTGCTGCTGATCTGAAAATACAGATTTTTGATTAGTTTTGGAGCTTTCCTCTAGATAACACGTTTTAACCATTTCTAAAGATTAGTTCGGAACTTTGTACCTTAAAATAAACCTGTTCAAAGCTACTAAAACAAGCCATGTGTGAAACCACAAACCGTTCTATTAGTGTTTCGGTGTTCTGAAGGGGACTGCCAGGAATAGCTACAAATCCACTAACCCACTAACATGAACTTACCAAAACGAAAGTGCACAGGGTCCAAATGGCATGATAGGGCCGTTCAGTGGGCACAGTTCTACTCTGAGTAGAAGGCGGCCATTAATAAAATTAGCTTGTGACAAGAAATGCAAAGGAACTGAGTGAAAGGGAATTCACTTCCTGGCTTCATGTTTTAGAAGTAAATCAGGGATCACCAGATGTATGTACTCTGCTATCTGAAAGGACCCTGGGACTCTTAATGCTTCATGCTGCTCTAAAAGAGATAAAAGTCCCTGAAACTCAGGAGTTAGTGGATATTATCATGACCAGCCTTCCTTGCTGAAACTTATAGTTCATGTCACTTTCAACTGCCCTTGCGGGAACACCCCACCCCCACCCCCGACAGTCTTCCTCTGTGAAGGGGAAGGCTGAACTGGACTAGATGAGGGACAGTGGGGCTGTATTATAGAAACAGAAGAACACAGGATGCGAACTTTCTGAGGCCTAGGTAGATTTCAGATATACAGTGACATGCTTCCTTTTTTTACTCACCTGAGAGCAACACTTGGTATTTCTAAGGCCCTCAGACCTCTACCCTCAGCCAAACTGGTCCACCCTTTAACCCTTTATTTTCCTTTCCTTTTACCAAAGGGCCATGCTGTGGGACAGTCTTATTGGATGCTGTGACTATATGTTGCTCCCATTGGTTAGTAAATAAAGCTGCTTTGGCCTATGGTAAGGCAGGATAAGAACCAGGTAGGAAATCCAAACAGAGGGACAGGGAGAAAAAGGGCAGGTCAGAGCAGACACCATCCAGCTGCCCAAGGAACAAGATGTCAGCAGAGCGGTAACACCATGGCTGCGTGGCAAAATACAGATTAACAGAAATGGGTTAATTTAACATGAAAGAGCAAGCTAGCAAGAAGTCTGATCCATAGACCAATTCGTAATTAATATAAGCCTCTGTGTGTTTATTTGGGACAGAGTGGCTATGGGACACAGGAAACCTTCTACAGGACTACATGTAGGCCAGGCTGGTCTCACATTCTTGATCCTTCTTGCTCTGCCTCCCAAGTGCTAGGATACAGATGAGAGCCACCACTGCCTGGTTTTCTGCGGTGCTGAGAAATACACCCAGGTCTCTGTGCATGCTGGAGAAGCAGGCCAGCTGAAAAACACCTTCAGTCCTATCTTTTCCCTTTATTTGGAGACAGGATCACACTGTGTATCCTAGGCTGGGACTTGCTGTGTAGCCCAGTAGCCCAGGCTGGTCTTGAACTTGCCATCTTTCTGCTTCAGCCTTATAACTGCTGAGATTATATCGGGTATGTGCCACCTGGCCCATCTAGCATTTTCTTTTTCTTTTGCTTTGAGAAAGGCTCTCACTATGTAGCCCTTGATGGCCTGGAGCTCAGTTTTGTGGAGGCTAACCTTTTTTTTTCAAATGTGCACTGGTGTTTTGCCTGCATGTATATCTGTGAGGAGTTACAGACAGTTGTGAGCTGCCATGTATGTGCTGGGAATTGAACCCTGGTCCTCTGGAAGAGCAGTCAGTGCTCTTAACTGCTGAACCATCTCTCCAGCCCCCGCTCAGCCTATTCTTAAAGTTTTCAGTGAGCCCCCTGCCTCTACTTCCTGAGTGCTAGGACTGGAGGCATCATGTGTGACAACTTTTCCCTGACTCTCCAGCCTGAGGCCAGAACGATTTCTTACTCCCCCGAAGTGTAAACACTATCCACTAATGGGAGGGTTTTGTCCTTTTGTACTTAGTGGGGAATGAGACATTCATTGTTTCAGAGTCTGTGGTCAAACAGAAAGCATTCCAAAAGCACCTGGAATCTCCCTGCCCACAGCCACTGACTGTGTAAGACTCCAATGGAGGCATGCTTGGGGCTGGAGAGAGGGCCCAACAGGTAAGAGTTTGCACTGCTCTTGCAGGGTCCTGAGTTCTGTTCCCAGTACCCATGTCCCACAGCTCAAAACTGTCTGTAACTCCAGCTCCAGAGATCCAACATCCTCTTCTGGCCTCTGAGCGCACTGCATTTGTATGCACAACTGCCCCCCCCCCCACACACACACAGACACACATCATTTAAATCTAAGAAATAACTTTAAAAAGGATTTCTTTCCCACAGCGGTGGCACACATCTGTAAGCTCAGCACTTGAAAAATAAAAGCAGAACGATAAATACTTCAGAGTCATCCTCCACTGCCTGGGGAACCTGAGGTCAACCCAGGCTAAATGTCTCAAAAATAAATAAAATAAAAGGAACTGCTTTCTATTCATTTCTCCACACAGCTGGGTCTTCCTTCCCTTTTCACAGTGCTGGATATTTAGGCTAGTACCTTGTACGTGTTAGGCAAGTGTTCTATCACTGAGTCACATCTGTAGCCCTTAGCGGGCACTGGTTCTGTTCTCTTACCTACCCATGGGGCACGTGGCTATATCTGGAAACATTTCTGAGGAACTGCTACTGGCATTTAGTGGGCAGAGGCAAGGGATGTTAAATATCCCAGAAGGAACAGGACAGTTCCTTACCACAAAGAATTACTTAGTCTAAATATCAGTATTACCAAACCTGAACAAGCTTGCTTGATGTAACAGAAGGCAGGCCACGTCTATATAGCACTTCTGTGTTTTAAGCAGTCCCCTTTGAATCTCTAGCCATACTTGTAAAGGTAACAGGTTCTGGGAACAAAGATGAATTAGATTATTGCTTTCCTTGCCTCCTAGAGAAAGTCTATAATGACTGTGTTTCTAGAAGATCCTTAAGTAAGCACCAATAAGCAAGGGATGGTCGTACATGCCTGTAACCCCAGCATTCAGGAGACTGAAGCAGGAAAATGGCAAATTCAAGATGAATTTGTTCTACATAGCAAGACTATATGGACAGGGCATCATTAGAGTAACACCGATACTGTAGAAAATCATGAATGTAAAATATAGCTGGTTTAGGAAGTGTAGGTGACCAGACCTTGAGAAGTCTGGTAGGATGGCGTCCGTAGGCCAAGCATACCTCAGTCAGGAACAGGAAGGATTCTGAAATACACTCGTCCTTGATATACTTAAGGGTCCACCACAACCCATCATTAGTACCAATTACCAAGCACATTCCAAGCAATTTTTAAAAGTCTACACCTACAACGCTGATATTTGGGAGGGTAAAACCCTAGTATCCAAAAGGATCAGGGGTTTGAGCCCTGCCTGAGTTGCATGTTCAAGGACAGCCTGGGTTACAAAGTGAGACTGTTTCAACAAATTATCTACCCTTCCTTACAATAAGGTCACTTAATTTACTTTCTCTTATTATGATAATGATGCACAGTGGAGTGTGGTGGCTCAGGCCTGTAATCCCAGCACTTGAGAGAATGAAACAAGATTGCTTGAGTTTGAGGCTGGGTAGTATATAACAAGTTCCAGGCCAGGCTGGGGTACCAGGTGAGACCCTGTGTTAGAGAATATTTAAAATATGAAGAATTTAAAGAAAATGGTGCTGGAGAGATGGCTCAGTGGTTAAGAGTATTTGGTGCTCTTGCAGAGGACCTGGGTTCAGTTCCCAGTACTCACGTGGCAGCACACTGTCTGTAACTCTTAGTTCCAGAGGATTTGATGGCCTGTTCTAGAGGATTTGATGCCCTGTTCTAACTAGGGGGCCCTAGGCACGCATGTGGGACACATACAAACATGCACAGAAACACTCAAACAAATAAAATACAAAATGATCTTTAAAAAGCTTAAAGACTCTTATAATCCTTCCCTTGGAGGCACTGCTGACAATTTAGGATGGAGCCTTCTGCCCTTTTTGACAGGGATTCTCAAATTTTGAGACTGGGTCTTATGATTTCCAGGCTATCCTCAAACTCACTACATAGTTGAGGTGGGCCTTGAACTTGTGATCCTCCTATGTCCACCTCCCCACTGCTGGGATTACAGGCATAAACCACCATGACCAGTTTATGTAGTGCTGGGGGTCGAACCCTGAGCTTTGCAACCTGCTAGGCAAGCGCTCTATCAACCAAGCTCTATCCTTGGGCCCAATACAAAACTGCTCATATTATTTAATAGTCCCTCACTTTTATGTTGTGGTGTGTGTGTGTGTGTGTGTGTGTGTGTGTGTGTGTGTACACATTTATGTGCAGACACCTGTGTGATTGTATATCAGGGCCAGAAGAAGACATTAGCTTTCAGTCTCCATTCTCTCGAGACAGGTCTTTCACTTACAGGTCTCTCACCATTTTTGCTAGGCTAGCTGGCCAGTGAGCTCCCAGGATCCACCTGTCTGGGGCCCCAAGAACACTGGGGGTTACAGGTACATACAACCATGCCTGGATTTCATGTGGATCTCCACATCCAAGCTCATATCCTCATGCTGCACAGCTACCACGCTTTCCTACCACATCTTCCCAGCCCAGGCAGAAATCTTAAATTATTGACTCTATTCTACTTCTTACCTCAAGAAAACTCAGAGAGGGAAAAACAAAACCTTCCCAAGGGACCTACCTTACCAGATCTTCTCTGAAGAGGTCCCACCGTCCAAGACCTGTAGGATAAAGTGGCCACACAGCAGGGCCCCCTTCCCAAAATGTCCATGCAGGATACATGATATCATGGTACTCCGATGTCTTTGACAGAAACAGAAAGGCATTCTGAGTAAGTTTTGGGAAGAGAATGAGAAGCAGCCAGCTACATTCACTATATAGAGTTGGGACGAAGGCCTTCATGGTGTAAAGGAAATACTGTATTTGTCTGCAAGGTCTAGGTCCTAGACATTAGATCTGGAAATACAGCTCCATAAGAGAGCACTTACCTAGAACAAATGAGTACAATACCCAGCACCACAAAACATCACCTCTTATGCCTAGACTGCAGACATTAAAAGGCAAGAATTACCAGGTGTAAAAAGTAACAGATCCGGCTGGGTGGTGGTGGTGCACGCCTTTAATCCCAGCACTCGGAAGGCAGAGGCAGGTGGATCTCAATGAGTTCAAGGCCAGCCTGGTCTACAGAGTGAGATCCAGGACAGGCAGAGCTACACAGAGAAACCCTGTCTTGAAAAACAGAAAAGTAACAGACCCTCTGAATCCCAGAATTTTTAGTCATATTAAAGGTCAAGTTTTTCAGTTCCTCAAAATTTTGGAGGGTTTTTTTTTTTTTTTTTTGAGGGAGTAGGGATAATATTCCCAATTATGAATAATCAGTTCTGTCAAAACTTAACTGCTGTTACATCCTGGTGTTTCCCCTGCTTTATGAGTTCTGAGTTATTTCCCAGGGGGTATTTTTAGAGTAAGAATCAGGAAATAGCACTGATCACAGTAGTCTGAATGCTGACTCTTCCTCTTTACCACAGAGTACTCCCATGTATGTATGCCTCGATTTCCTGGTAATGGTGGGAATGATATCCCTAAGTCTACCTACAGGTTTATGCTCCACACAGAACGACTTACAGTAGTTTAAAAGGACAGTGTCTGATGACTTTTTTTCTTTTTTTTTTGGTTTTTTTCGAGACAGGGTTTCTCTGTGTAGCTTTGCACCTTTCCTGGAACTCACTTGGTAGACCAGGCTGGCCTCAAACTCACGGAGATCCACCTGCCTCTGCCTCCGCCTCCCGAGTGCTGGGATTAAAGGCGTGCGCCACCACCGCCCAGCCCTGATGACTACTTAATAAGCATGATCTAGAGTCACCTAACACTGTAGGTATTGCTGTTGAGCTCACACCATCTGTTTATTGACCAGAAGGACCAGAGGCAGAACACATCTTGGTAGTGGGGGTTGTTTGCTGTTGCTGCTGCTAATGCTGCTACTGTTGTTAGCTACGACTTTGCTGGGTAGCTCTGGCTGCCCTGGAACTTACTACATAGACCAGGCTGGCCTCAAATGAAGCGATCTTTTCATTTCTGCCTCCCTGGTGCTGGGATAAGTCAGTACAGGCATAAGCCATCAAGTCCAACTCACATATTTCTGGGTTTAAAGTTTGAAATCTGGGTTGGGGATTTAGCTCAGTGGTAGAGCGCTTGTCTAGCAAGCGCAAGGTCCTGGGTTCGGTCCTCAGGTCAAAAAAAAAAAAAAAAAAAAAAGTTTGAAATCCTGTGTTCCCCCCTCCTGGCTACCTCTATCATGTGGCCACTTATAAAGCCTCTACTCCACTCACTGTTTCTTCATTGCAACTACATGTGTAAGGTGCTACCTGACCGCTCTCCAACACTTAGAGAACACCATGTGACTCTTCAAGCATCTCCAACAAACAAGCAGTTGTTCAATAGGAACTTCCCAGTTAACCAAAGCTGACAGACTACAGTTGCCCCTATGGACACTGCAGTGAGCAACTGGGAAAAACAGGAGGGAAGTAAGGACAAGAAGAAAAAAAGAACAAAGGCAGGACAGTACCGGTCACATGGGGACCAGCACAAACCACTTACGACACAGTCTAGAGAGAAAGTACACCGTCATGAAGAACAAACAGGACGGCTCAGAAGGTAAAGTGTTTGTCTTGCAAGCATGAAGACCTGAGTTCCAGTCCCCGAAGCCACAAAAAGCTGGGCACCGTGGCACACAGTAGACCCCTGGGGCTTGCTGCTCTGCCAGGTAGCCCAATCAGTAAGCTCGAGGCCAAAGAGAGGTCCTGACTCAAAAACACGGTAGATGGCTCCTGAGGAATTTACCCACGGTTGAACTCTGGCCTCTGTGTACACACACACACAACCACATGCAACTATCCCCACACAAAAACAAAAAAGGGAAAAAAAAAAAAAAAGTAAGAAAAATTTAAGAATACTGCTTTGGCTGGGCGGTGGTGGTGCCTGACTTTAATCCCAGCACTCAGGAGGCAGAGGCAGGCGGATCTCTGTGAGTTCAAGGCCAGTCTGGTCTACAGAGTGAGATCCAGGACAGCTAGGGCTATTACACAGAGAACCCTGTCTCGAAAAACCAAAAAAGAAAAAAGAAAAAAAAAAAATATTGCTTTGAAGAAACCCAAAACAGAACACCTGCTCCTTTTCCCAAGGATTCATGGGTCATCCTAAGCCTATCATCTTTCAGCTCCCCACTCCTACTCAGAAGGCCTCATACCTGGTTTCTACAGAAGGTACTCCTTGCCAATACACCATCTGCATGAACCTGAGTACAGACACACTGCTTATTGTCCCAAATTCTCCAAGTCCATAGATGTGACCCAATTACTTCCATCCTCCCTAACAGAACCCAAACTCCCTCTTACTGAACTTCTTGGATACCCTAGGCCTATCTGTACAACACACTGTTTAAGCACAAACCATGCGGAGTTACCCAGCACCTTCAGTGTTCAATTTCAGCTATGCAGGATGCCTGGGATACAGACATAGACAGGGCAGGTGGTACTCAGCTCTACAGCTACTATATATATTACAGGAATGCAAGAAATATTTCTCAAATGAAAGCATTCCCTAACTAAGCCTATGAGCTTCTCTGGACTCCCCTGTGAATGCTGTAGGCTCTTAAGACACCCTTCTCCCTAGCCTAGACATTAGATTTAGGCAATCTTCCATTATGTATGGGTCTTCACTTCTAGCTCTTCACTCTTTTTTTTTTGAGCTGAGGATCGAACCCAGGGCCTTGCGCTTGCTAGGCAAGCACTCTACCACTGAGCTAAATCCCCAACCCTAGTTCTTCACTCTTACGGCTCAGTGATTGCGAGTTAACACAGAACAAGTTCATTCCTAGATCTCCAGCCTCATCCGCCCCAAAACCTATCAAATCGCTAGAGGAGATCTCTTGCTTATACCGGAGGCTCACCCTCTGCCCCCATGTGGCCCTTCCTGTGCTCACCTTACTGAAGGAGAAGACAGGGATGGTAGGCTCCATCCACTTAGGGACCTGAGGATAATCCCGTACATTGATTACCATTTCCATGTCTGGGAGGCGCCGAATCACTTCCAAAATAAAGTGTTCGACACCACTACACCTGTCAACCAGATAAAAATAAAAACACAAAACCATCAGAGCAGTGCCTGCAGGTGTAGGACAAGGAAGGATCCTAACATTAAAGCGAGAGGAGCCAGTGCCAAGATCGTCAGTGTGCTGCCACAGTCCCCCAAAAACACAGTCCCCTGAATGCACAGTCCCCCGAAAGCAATGCTTCCACAGGGACTATGGCACTTTAGACAAGGGGCGGTTTTTCTGTTCTTAGCTAAGTTGCTCCCATAATCCTAACTTGGAAGAGAATACCATTTCTACTCATATCGCTTCTCTAATCATTACCAGGTCTTTCTTCCCATGACAAGGAATTGTTTAATTAGTAGAGAAGATACAAATTGTATAAACTGGAAGGCCTTATTTTCTCACTGTGTTCCTTGGCCTTCCTTCGCACACAAAGACACTGCTATAGCTTGGATCTGGACTGTCTGATCCTCAGCTTTGCCTAAATGGGAGGTGATGGTAAACAGTTAAGAGAGAGGGTGGTTTTAGATCACAGAAGGCATGCCCTCCAAGGAGTCCATGAGCTACTGCATTCTCTCTCTCCCTCCCCCATTTCCTCACATTCCAAAGTGACAGAGGTAAGCAGGTTTCTCTACCTTGTACCACCCACCGTGCTGCAGGACATAACCATAGACCCAAAAGCAAGAGAGCCGACTGACCTCAGACTGAACGTTCTGAAACCATGAGCCGAAATGACCCTTTCTTCTATACCTACTTGTCTCAGGTGTTTTGCTATAGTAACAGAAAGCTAACTAAGATACTGTCGAGGTCGGGGTTTTCCCTGCTGTGAAGAGGCACCATGTCCACGGCAACTCTTATAAAACATTTCATTGGGGTGGCTCGCTCACAGTTTCAGAGGTTCAATCCTTTAACGTCATGACAGGGAGCATGGCAGCATGCAGGTAGATGTGGTGCTGGCTACACCTTGACCAGAAGGCAGCAGGAAGTTGACTGACTCACTAGGCGGTATTCCCAGCACAGGAAACCTCAAAGCCTTCCCCTACAGTAACCAACGAAACCACATGGCCTAACAGTGCCGCTCCCTATGAGACTATGGGGGCCAATTACATTCAAATTACCACAGGTACCATTTTTCTTTCTACCGTGATCAGGTCTTGAGAAAGGAAAACGTTTCATACCTTCAAACCTAAAGACAGGTCATTGTTGAAATTAGTTTTGCAAGACAGAAACAGCATTGACACCACCGTGAGGACTACAACAAGACTTTCTGACCAGACTCCCTGAGAAGCCTCGGAGAATTTGTTTATTTGAAAGAAAGGGAAAATGTTCGGCTTGTTTCTGCCCTATCCTCTGAGGTGTGACTCAGCACCACTCTAGGATCTCACAGACCTATCATCTGACAGACTGATCCGAATTTTCTGGCAACATGGCTGGCCTGGAATTTACCATGCTGATCATCTGGCCTCAAACTTTAGGCCTCAAATTTCCTTCCTCTGCCTCTCAGGATTTCAGCCTCCATGCCAGGCTAAAACAGTTTTACACACAAGGATATAACTACCAAATAAGTATTATTTTTAATAAGTATTATTTACTTATTATTTTTATAAATAGTAATTATTAAAATTATAATTATTAAATATTATAGATAGATATTATATATATTTTACATACAAAGAGATAACTACCAAATAAGTCAATGGTTCATAAATATAATATGCTTAACTGTATTAGTAATAAGGAAGTCAATAAAAACAGACAACTTTTAACAATCTGACAAAAATTCTAAAAGTCTAATACACAGCATTGTATGAGAGGGTATGAGGTTTACTTAAGAGCATGTGAGCCAGACATGGTGGCATGCATCTCTAATCCTACCACTATAGAGGGCAGAAACAGATAGAACTCTTGAGTTCAAGGCCAGCCTGGTCTATGTAGTAAATTCCAGGCCAACCAGTGCTACATAGTAAAACACAGTGTCAAATAAATTAGTAAATTAATTAATAAAAATATATTTAAGAAAGCATGGGAAACAAAAACAAAACACATTACTTAGCCTACCTATTCTGGGAATTTAGCCTACATGTGTACATGTCCATGACCAGTGTGCTCAAAGGTATATGCATAAGAATGCTCATAATAGCAATGACTGTACTAGCCAAATTTTGTAGGGGTGTTGTAAGGAGCAACTTAAATATTCACTGATAGAGGACTAAAATAAGAAACTCATACAATGAGTTATTACTATGTAGCCACATATCTGACTCACAACATAATTCATAAATCCCTCCACTTCATTTCCTCCTGTAGCCCACATTACCCTACCAGGTTTCACTAGCTTGTGGAACCAGAACAACAACAAAAAAAAGCCATCACAATTAATGATGTACACTAGGCTTACAGAAAACAGCTGGTGAGCCAGGCAGCAGTGGCTCACGCTGTTAATCCCAGCACTTGGCAGAGCCAGGCGGATCTCTGTGAGTTCGAAGCCAGCCTGGTCCACAGAATGAGATCCAGGACAGGCACCAAAAACTACACAGAGAAGCTCATGTTTCAAAAAAACAAAACGAAAAAATAACTGGTAAAATAAAATTATAATAAAATCCTAGGCAAGGTGAGTGGTGAGTTTATCCTGATAAAGTCAGCCTATGTGGAGTACCATTGGAAGACTCCAGAAGATCCTACCTGGAAGGAAACATGCAGTCATCTTCCCGGTATAATCTCTTCTTAATGATCTGGTAATGGGTTCCTAGCTTCCGTCTGACCACCTCGGCCATCATCTTCCTGGAGATCCCACCTCGGAAAGGAGTGAGGTCCTCTTCTATGATGCTGTGAAAGAACAGAGATCATGGAGGAAAGCAGGCCAAGAGATTGGTGCCACTCCAGCTACTCCCAAGTGCATTTTGTTCAGAGAATATACTAAGCATGTTTAGAGAATCCACTAAGCAGAAAGGAAAACAGTGGATGGGAATTAGCAGCTCTTCTACAAAAGCACCATGGGTAACTAAACACACACACACACACACACACACACACACACACACACACACACACACCAAACTTAGAACCTAGGGAAGATGGTTCATTGGGTAGGAGGGCTTGCACAAAGACCTGAGTTCACATTCCCAGCACCAGAGTACATAGCCGTAACCCCAGGGAATTGAAGCAGATTTCTGGTCACCAGTCCAGCTCCAGTGAGAGACCTAGTCTTTTTTTTTTTTTTGAGAGACCTAGTCTTAACAGACTGAGGCAGAGTGAAACCTGAAAGAAACGTACCCAAACGTACACAACACACACAATCAAACATGCTGAGGACATAGTGCCACTGTAGAGTGCTTGCTTAGCATGGGCAAGGCCATGGGTTTGATCTCCAGCACCACACACACACACATACAAAGCCACAGGAAGAGCAAGTGAATGTTTCTTCTTCCTCCCCTCATCAGGTCTGCCTGTTCCTTAGATGACCTGTATTCCTCTTTCCTATTCAGGGCACACCCAGGTCCTTAGCCCCTGCCGTCTCACAGACGTCCCATTTTCTGTGTTATAAAGGTGAGGTTCATGCTCCCTAGCATAAACTGCAGTAACCAGGAAATAAATTACTTTACATCTCTTTTCAAGTTCAGCACAAAGTAGGTGTCAGAAATATCATTAGCATCAGGTGAATTTCTGAGGACATGCAGAACTATGACTTCTGTTTATCTGATGAACTTTCAGAGGAGCTACATGGCTTGCCATATGGGGCAGTCAGTGGGAGAACTCCTCAGGCCTGCTTTCCATGTACTTATCTTTCTACCATACTACACCCAGCCCAAACTTGCATACCTTAAAGATAAAAACCAAGAGGAAATACTGATTACATGGTAAATAAGCTCGTTCCTTCAACATGCAATTGCAGATGGCCAGCACCACAGACAAGAAGACAAACTCTGGCCCTTAAGAGGCTTTCACAGTCTGTGGCAGGAACAGAAAAGCACGTGTGCTAAATCCCATAGAGAGTAGAGACCATGTGGAGAATATGGAGCCCATCCTAGGGCATTTTCATATTGCAGAAATACCCCTCCTGTTCTCAAGACATGCTTAGATCACTGATAACTGCCATCAAGATCTCTCAAGGGACTTTGGAAAGGTCTGATGACAAGAATCCAGCTCGCAGGGACACATCAAGGAACTCACCCGTGATAGCAGCTGCAGTTTTGACTTGAACAGGGTTCATAATTCTCCAAAGCCCTGTTAATTTGGTCAATAAATACTTTCCATTTTGAGCCTTCAAAAAGTGAAGGAAATGAGAGTTAACAAAATACCCTTGGCATTCCTATTTGCAAGCAGCAGGCAGAAGCAACAGAAGACCAACACTTGTAGAAATCCCCTTCCTTTCCCAGTAGTGGAAACGAAATGCCAAGAAGGATTCTTTGTGTAACTTGTCGGGGCTTGAGTCAAGTCTGCTCCTCTACCTGGGCCATCAGGTATCTAAGAAATTGGAAAAGTCACAAGCTTAATGTTCGGCCTTAAATGGCTTATGGATACAGTGGACTTCGACATGGATTCTCACCTAATCAAACGGAGCCCCATTGAGAGAACCAGTGCAAAGTCTTGGACATAACCCTCCCTCATCTGTCATTACAGCTAGAAGTCTCCCTCTCTCCTAAGTGTGTGCTAGGGAGGCACGGAACAGTTTTCTGTGATTCAACAGGGGACGTCCCTCTCTCCCTACCACCCCCAGTTCCTAAAGATGGGTTACTGTCCAGGGGCCAGGGCTAGAAGCAGAGGCCCAGACACCTCTGCTCGCCCCCGCCTGCCCAGCTCGCGCTGCAGCCACACAGCATCCTCCGCGTGCCAGGGACCGGAGCGAGCGCCTCGGGAGCCGAGCGCACCGGGAGCCGCAGCTGCGGACTCGGCCCTGCCCGGAGCCCACCTGACTCCTTCTGGCGGCCCTGCACCGGGAACAGCAGCAGCAGCAACAGCATCCATGGCCCAAGCCGACAGCCCGCCCGCCGCTCCATCACCCGCGGACCACTGCGGATTCCGCCCGCACACCGGCGGAAGCGCCGCCCCGCACAAGGATGGCCGCGGACGCCGTGGCACATGGGAGATGCCCGGCACAAAGATGGCTGTCCAGAACCCGCCCCCTCTCCCCGGCAGGAACTGGGCTTGCGAAATGAGGCACCTGGAAGCTAGCCAGGATAGCACTTCTAACAGTGGTCATTCTTTCCGTTCTGTGACAAACTGAAGGTCAGAGGTACTTCTTGCTACAGCTACACACAGTATAAACTAGCTCATCCCAGAACACCACATTGCTTATTTATCGAGCATATGAATGGATGCATACTGTTAGGCCAGAAAGAGTTGCAAATAGGTTAGCACAGGTCACTTTGTAATAGGAATTTATAGCAATTATAACACCAATCGGCGGCGGCGGCAAACAGGATTTCTAGTAAGCCCTTGTCTTGTACTGAGGCCTGTGGTAGGCTCCAAAAGACCATACCAAACCAGAATATCAATAAGCAAATTGAATATATTTTTAAAGTTATATATTTTATCATTTTTTTTCCCCTTGAGACAGAGTGTTACTATATAGCTCAGGCTGGTCGCTAACTACTGATCCTCTTGCCTCAGCTTCCAAAGTTTCTAGGCACATGCCACCAGACCTTGCCAAACGCAGAACTGAACTTCAAATGGGTTTGTGCTTTTATAAACAAACAACAAACCATGAGACTCACAGCAACTGATCAAAAAAGGATCACACTGGAGACATGGCTCAGCGGCCAAGAGCACACACTGCTCTTACAGAGGACTTGAGTTGAATTTTCAATACCAATGTCCCATGACTCACTGTAATTCCCCAGTTTCAAGGGGATCTAGCCTCTGGCCTCTGGCCACAGAGGGCACCTCCACTCAAGTGTACATAGCCACACACAGACATACATATATGTTTAAAAATAAATCTTTTTTTTTAAAGGCCAATGCAACCTGGGCAAGTATGATTTTTAAAAACAGTCCCCTTTTTAACATCCTAAGGAGAGTAAGTTTCATTTTTGGTTGTTGTTTTTTGAGACTGCATGTAGTGTAACCTCCACTTGGGCATGTAGCCAAAGGTGTCCTTGAATTCAGAGGTGATGGTGCACGCCTTTAATCCCAGCACTCAGAAGGCAGAGGCAGACGGATCTCTGGGTTTGAGGCCAGCCTGTCTATATAGTGAGTTCCAGGATAGCAGGGGCTATATAGAGAAACCCTGTCTTGGCTCTTTAATATAGCTGAGTTCCCCCAAGATGGTTTTTTGGGGAATGATTGTCCTTGCCTGTCTTAATTACTTTTCTATTGCTAAAATACCATGGCCCGGGTAACTCATAGAAGGAACAGTTTATTGAGACATACAGTTTCAGAGGGTGAGTTGATGACTATCATGGTAGGGAACATGGCAGCAGGCAGGCAGGCATGATGCTAGAACAGTAACTGAGAGATCACAATTTTTTGGAAACAAGGTTTCTTTATGTAACAGCCCTGGCTGCCCTGAAACTCACTCTGTAGACCAGTCTGGTCTGGAACTCACAGAGATACCCCTGCCTCTGCCTCCTGAGTGCTGGGATTAAAGACAGTGCCATGCACCAACACCACTCAGTTCGAGAGATCACATCTTTTTTTTTTTTTTTAATTTTATAATTTAATTTAATTTTACATATCAGCCACAGATTCCCCTGTCCTCCCTCCTCCCCCCCAGCCCACCCCCAGCCCACCCCCTATTCCCATCTCCTTCAGGGCAAAGACTCCCCTGGGGATTCACCTCAGCCTGGTAGATTCAGTGGAGGCAGGTCTAGTCCCCTCCTCCCATGCTGAGCAAAGTGTCTCTGTATAGGCCCCAGGTTCCAAACAGCCAGCTCATGCACTAAGGACAGGTCCCAATCCCACTGCCTGGGTGCCTCCCAAACAGTTCAAGCTAATTAACTGTCTCACTTATCCAGAGGGCCTGCCTGATCCAGGTGGGGTCTCCTCAGCTATTGGTTCATAGTTCATGTGTTTCCACTAGTTTGGCTATTTGTCCCAAGAGATCACATCTTGATGCACAAGCACAATGCAGAGAGAAAGCTAAATAGGAATGGCATGGGTTTTTGAAACTTCAAAGCCCATCCCCAGTGACACACCTCCTCCAACAGGGCCACACCTCCTAATCCTTCCCAAACAGTTCCACCAACTGGGGACCAAGTATTCAAACATAAAAGCCTATCAGGATCATTCTCATTCAAACCACCATAACTTCCCCACCACTTAAAAGTCATCCATTTGTCTGTGTATGCACACCATGCTGTATGTGTTGTGGTCAGAGGACAACTTTCAAGATTGGTTTTCTCCTTCCATATCTGGGTCCCAGGGAACGAACTCAGGTTGAGAGAATGTTTGACGCGCACTTTTTTTTTAAGCTGCTGAACCATCTCACCAGCCCAGGAACACCTTGATCCATAGGTAAGATGCTACGAATCCCATGAATCACAGATGAAAAACAATTAGTTCATTAAATTCGTTGAAAATGTGGGTGTTTTTTTTTTTTTTTTCCTTGACAGTATAGTTATAATCCAGAGTGCTGCTTACTGGATTGCTCCTCCTGGCTTACTCAGTTTGTTTTCCACCTGCCCAGGAATAGCACTATCCAAAGTGGCTTGGAACTCCCATATCAGTCAACAATCAAGAAAATGCCCCATTGGCCAATTTTTGCCAAAATTGCCCAGAGGCCAACCCGAGGAGGGCATTTTTCTCAACTGAAGTTCCCTCTTCCCAAATTACTCTAGCTTGTGTCAAGTTGGCATAAAACTAGCCAGCACAGTGCGATGGTGGTAGAGGCTGGATAGCTGGTTCAGAGGTTAAGAGCACTGGCTGTTCTTCCAGAGGACCCAGGTTCAATTCCCAGCAACCATATAGCAACTCACAACTGTCTGTAACTCCAGTTCCAGGGCCTCTGACACCCTCACACCAATGCACATGAAATAAAATTAAATTATATATTTTTTAAAAAAAACCTGTTCCTTAAAAAAAATTATGACAAGTATTATGGCACATGCCTGTAATCCCAGCACTCAGAGATGACTGAAGGAGGATCAGGTGTTTAAGAGTAGTTGGGGCTATGGGAGACTGTCTTTCAAGAAAAAGAAAGGAAGGAAGAAAACCAATAAAAATTAGTTTGGGTCTGTTCAAATGGCTTACTGGGTAAAGGTGCCCTGCTGCCAAGCCCAACAGCCTGAGTTCAATTCCAAGGGTCCACCAGTGGAAGGAAAGAACTGACTCCTGCAAGTTGTTCTCTAACCTTCACATGACAAAAGGAAGAAGACATAGCTTTTTCTGGAGTCAAATGTTAGTGACCATGGCCCCAGGTGGGTGCATGCATTGAACTTACCCCAAATACAGTGTTCCAATATAATAATGGTTTCATGAAATTTTTATAGTTACAAAACAAAAAATCATAAATCAAGATATTTTCTTCTTTCATTGATTTTATTTATTTATTTGTTTGTTTGTTTGTTTGTTTATTTATTAGCTGTGGAGCCTGTAACATCAGATTGGTAGGTTACAGCCAAGCTGGGAAATCTCTGCTATAGGTTTTAGTCACTATTTGCTGACATTCTTAGCTTTGGGGTTGGTGGAAGCTAGTGATCTGTTAATACATCCTAAAAAGTTTCAAATGATGGTCACAAAAATGGTAGGTCAGACACAGAGGAGGGCCAAGAATGCTCACTAAAGGGGCTGAAGATATCTTTATAGTTACTTTTCTATCACCACGGCCAAGGCAACTTATAGAAGAAAGAGTTTATTTGGCCTTACGGTTCCAGAGGTGTAGAGTCCATGATGGTGGAGAGAAGGAATAGCACCAGGAGCGGGAAGCCAAGGGCTCATATCTTTTGTTTGTTTTTGATCTACAGACATGAAAAGAAAAAGAAACAAGAAATGGTGGATGTCTTTAAACTCTCAAAGCCCACCTTCAGTGACACACTTCCTCCAACAAGGCCACACCTCCTAAGCCTCCCCAAACAGTGCCTCCAACTGGGGACCAAGCATTGAAATACCAGAGATTATGGGAGACATTCCTTATTCAAAGAACCACAATAACGCCAAGTAAGTTGGCTCTGGATTCATAAAATTCTAACTCTCTGCAATCCAAACTTCCAATCAGCCAATCAGTTTAGTAGAATCTTTAACATATGTGTGGCTTCTTGAAAAAAAAAAGAAAGAAAAGAAAACTTGATAATTTATAGCTGTGTATCTCAGATTGGCCTCGAACTTGATAGGATCCTGCTGCCCTAACCTCCCAGCTGAGGTTACTAACATGCACCACAATGGCTGGTCACCTTAGTGGTTTTGATAGAAGCTATTCTTTTACAACAAGGTAAAGTCCATATTGCTTGCTACTCTCTTATCAGAAATGGAAAACAGAGGAGTGAGTGGAGGGCAGTAGATTCATCCAAGGCCAAACTTGAGAAAAATGGAGACCTCTCCATCTCAAGTCTCCATTTTCTAAGGCTCAGAGAGTGAACGGGTTTTTATGAGACACCGGATTATAGGGAGTTCCCAGGATGGACAGGGACTTTTTCTTTAGGTCACCATCTACTTTTCTTCTTGAAAGTAGATATAGAGCTCAACCTCCTGTGGTCAGTACCTGCTATTTACGAATGTATTTTAGAGATGAGGGTGGGTCTCACAACAATCCTCCAGCCTTAGCATATTTGGGAGATTACTGGCTGCACCATCATGCCTTGCTTTTGCATTTTCTTTTCAGATGAAAACAGACCATGAAGAGAACAGAGGGTCATTTGCAGAGACTGTCACATGACACAGGATGGGACACAGGGAAAAGGTTGGAAGGAGAGCTGCAAACTAAAATCTCCTAGTCACCTTACATCCCAACCCCTTCCTCTGAGATAACCAACTTAATCATTTTTTAAGGCATTATTCCATTTCCAATTATGGGGTTACATTCCTCACTGCCAATTCTTCTAGGGGATATGAAAGTGATGTTTCTGTTACGGCTGCTTTGTGCTGAGTGGGGATGGAGCTGGCTTGTTTTTTTTTGGGGGGGGGTTGGTATAGAAGGTCACAACATGTTATGAACATAACAAAAAGAAACATCACTATAGACTCTGACCTCTTGCAGCTAGTTAATGAAGCCTCAGGGAGGGCTTCCCTTCAGTGAAAAGGATTGGCGAGGGACATAAAGTAAAAGGAAGAAAGGAAATGGGGATCAAAGGACAGTTTCTATTTTGTTTTATTGCTAGGACACCTTCAGACAAACCTGTTTCAGTTCTGGCTTAGCAGAGGTAGGATGTTTTCAACAAGTTATTTGGTGTCAGTTTGTAAGTTTCCTCTATAAAATGGGAATCATGATGCTGTCCAACAAGTGTTTGCAGACTTTTTTTTTTTTTTTTTAAAGATTAGGTCTTCTGTAACCCAGGCTGGCCTAGAACTCACTACAAAGCTGAGGATGGCCTTGAACTCTTGAGCTTCCTGCCTCCACTTCTCAAAGGTTGAGATTATAAGCAGGTGCTGCCACCCCTTGCAGTTTTTCTTTCTTTTTCAGTGCTGGGGAATCTTAATTCTGCTTCTCACGCATGCCGAGTGCTCTGTCTCTAAAGCTACATCTCCAGCCTGCTGGTGAAGTGCCAATGAAATATGTAGTCCAGTATCTGTCACAACAATTCCTAATGAAGTTTAACTAATTCTACAGTTGATATAAAGATGTCTGGGGAACATCTCATATACATTCTCATTTTGATTTTTTGGTGATTTCTTTCCTAAAATTTTACTTCTTAATCAACATAGAAAGTCACAGTTTCCATATGACATTTTTCATTTATACTTAATTTTGGTCGTCACCTCATGGTCCTGCCAGTACTTTTCCTCTGTCATCATCCATTTTTGTATTACATATTTTACTATTCACTTTACCCTCTGAATCCTTAAAGCCTCCTTTTCCCTTGCCTGGGTCCCTTTCTAGTTCCCTGATTGCTTCCCATACTCATTCTTACACAAATACACACATATAAAAATGAAGACACCCAGCTGGGGAGAGGCTCAGCGGATAAAGAGCTTGTTGTGCAAGTGTGAAGGTTAGGCCTCCACGTTCCCCAGAACCTTTGCAAAGCTGGATGTGGTAGTATGCAGCTATAATCCTAGCAAGCTTATGATAAGATGGGTGCAAAGACAGGGGACTCCCCAGAAGCTTATTATGGCAGCTCATAGCCTGGTATAGAAGCAGCCAACAACAGAGACCCTATCTCAGACAAGGTAGAAAGCAAAAACCAACAGCCAAGGTTGTCCTATGACCTCCACACTTCTGCCGTGGCATTCATATGCTCACACTCACCCCCACCCCTATAGACATACATTGCTTACACATATTAAAAATTAATTTGCGTATCAGAGGAAGCATGTGGCATTTCTCTTTTCAAACCTGTTATCTCACTTAATATAATATTTCCCAGTTTCATCCATTTTCTGGCAAATATTGTTTTTCTTTACAGCTTAATAAAATTCCAATTGTATATGAACTGCATTTTTATGATCCATTCATCTGAAGGACATGTAGACTGACTCAACTTTCTTGTTATTGTAAATGAAACAGTAATAAACATGGATGTGAAAATATCTTTGGGTATATGCTCAGGACTGGTACAGCTAGATCATAGATCAGTGTTTTTGTTTGTTTTAATTTTCAGAAACTTCCATAATGATTTCCACAGTGGTTATACCTGTTTAACCTCCACCAACAGTGAATAAGAATCTTCCTCCTCTCTCCCCATCCTAGCTAGCATTTTTTCCCCCTTGATAGCAATTCTGAGATGTAATCTCAAAGTAGTTTTAATTTGCATTTCCCTGAGAGGTAGGGATGTGTAACACTTTAAAAAAACAAACACATTTATTGACCATTTTTTCTTTGAGACAGGGTCTGGCTGTGTATAACAGGGCCCCAGACCTTAGTAGTCCCTGAGACCTTAGCACAACTGACTCCATGATGGAAGTGCCATTTAGGCTGTAAAAACAAGTAGACAGCACCACCTGCTCTAACTAAAACAAAGACCTAATCCACCAAAGTGGTTAAGTGGGTAAGTCTCTGCATGTACTAACCTTGCTTTTTGGCTTCTGTAGCTTCACTTCTGGCTAATTGTTCTTGCTAACTGAACTGTGTCAATTTAGAACATGGGTTTTGTGCTTAAAAGCTCACCCTGAGAAAGGCTCAGGGCTACACTGGGATTCTGAACACCCAGTGTAGTTACGGGCTGACTAATAAAGACTTTCTATTGGCTTAAATTCATGCCCAAGTGATCTTCTCTGGTGAATACCCACAACATGTAGTCCCAGCTGGCTTGAAATTCACTACACAGACCAGTGTGGCCTCAAACTGAGCGATCTGCCTGTCTCTGCTTTTTGAGTGCTGGGATTAAAGGCCTTGTATTTTTTTTTTTTTTTCCCTCATGAGATTTATCTGCTTAGTTCATTGGCTGTTTTAATTTAGCTTTTAAAATGTGCAGGTTTTTTATTTTATTTTATTTTATTTTTTTAAATGTGGCACTGGCTTGCCATGTAGTTTGAGGACAACCTTCAACTCATGATCTTCTGACTTCGACCAACACACCAGGCTTCATTTTGATACTATTTTAATTCCAAACTATTGACAGTTCTGGACTCATCATTGGGCTGCCCATCTTTTTTTTTTTTTTTTTTTTTTTTTGGTGAGGTGAAGGGGGATTGAACTCAGTATGGTAAAGCTCTACCGTTAGTCCTCTTCATCTTTTTATCTATCACTTTCTGTCCACAGGAAAACAGCTTAGTCATCTTTGGAGACGCAGCTAAAATGCCAAAACTTTCCGAAAACCTTTTTCAATATTGACAGTAGCACCACCCAGAAGTCATCACCTACCAGATCTTGCACGTCATACCAGGACCTCGGATATACTTTTAATCTTGCATTCATTGTTATTAAGAGCATTACTGTGCCTTGTTGCCGCATTCTCCTTTTTTACAAGATGGAACTTTTCTAGAACTCGGTTTTTATTTCTGGATTCCACCAACTTCATTATTTAATGTACAGTTTGTGCAAGGGGATGGCTGGAGTCTAAAGCCTCTTCAACAGTCGTTTGCTTAGGAGTGACGTGACCTTAAGTAGCGTCTCCGATTCTCCCTCCTGAGGTGAGGCTACTCCTCTAGACACTAGCTGATTGAAGCCAGGGAGTTTTAAAAAGAACAAAAAACAAACAAAAAAACCCAGCCAAACAAAACCGCGAGCCACGCGTGGGCGGGAAAGCCCAGACATTCCCTCCCTCCTCCCCTTCTCCCAGGCCGGCGGGAGAATCCCACTGCGCAGGTGCACCGGGAGGCTGGCAAGCCGGCTCCGCTGGCCGCAAGTCTGTTTCCGGGGGCCAGCTCGACGCGGAGCTGACGTCATCACTGTGCGCTGCCACGTCTCCTCAGCTCCTGGGCGATGGAGGCTGAGGATGAGTGGTGATGGGGACGGGCTCTGCCGCTGGCTTTAGCTCTGGCTCTGGCACGGACTCCCGGTCTGGGTCTGGTAACCTAGAGACCCGACACGATTTTTCGACTCTCCAGTGGGGTCCTGCCTGCGTCCCGGCAGCTGTTTTGGAGCGCTTCAAAGAAGGAAGAGAGTTCGGGTGCCTGGGGTCGGGTCTCTGAAGCCACCGCCTCCTCCCCGGGATCCCGCTCCGTGGCCGGCCTGTTCCATGCGTGAGTTTTACTTACCTGCTTTGTCGTCCCGCTGTCCCCGGCGTGCTTCGGCCCTTTCGGCCGCCGGGCTGGGACCACTTGGGGATTCCTTCTGGAGGCTAGTTTATTTAAGTTTGTGGTTTCTCGCCATCCACCTTAACCCACCCCACGCTCTTGGGTCTCAGCTTTTGCCCCTCACCTTCCTTTCTCTTTAATTGAGCAAGGATCATTTGTCCTTGCCTCTAACAGTTTGGATTCTTTGTCCCACTTGGCGTTTGTTGTTAGTCTGCAGACAGAGGATCTAGAGTAGGGAATATCCGATCCCTCTGTAGTAGTAACTTTCCGAAAACGGGCTTTTTTTTTTTTCAACGTGTAGTTTCCGGAGTATTTTTAGCTGTATTTAGGAAATATTTGGTGTATATTGGCAGAACCATATTTGCCTAAATTGAGGAAAACAATCTTTTTTTTTCTTCTTAGTGAAGATCTTTGTCACCTTTTAATATTGCATTTTCATTAATTTTTTTTAAAAAGTTGTTTTACAGTAGCTTTTCTGAAACAGGCAACCATTTGAATGAACTGAAGAAACAAACGGGGTTAAATGACGTGGTCAAGGTCAGATAATATGTGACATATCTTATCTCAGCCAGATCCCTGGATAACAACCTGTTATTTTGGACAGTGATAAGCTTCCTGTATTTCAAGTGACTTTAATGTGAAATATCAGGTTGCAAATAAGTTGTGGTGATTCATGTAAATTTCCACTTGACTGTAGTGTGTTTTATATAACAAGAAGTCAGCAACAAAAGACACAAATTGTGAACAAAGCTTAGATCAGATTTTGAGCCTCTGACCTTACCCCAAGGTCCAAGCAGTCTACACAAAATGGGATCATTTGTTTGAAAATTCAACCTGTTTTTTTTTTTTTTTTAAACAAGATCTGCTCACTTCAGTTTTAATGTTTCCTTGTTACACTGACTTATTTAAATAGCTGATATTTAATTTTTTTTCTTTTGTGTTATTCAGAGTTGAAATAAGTTGACGACCATTAGCCTGGGTTGCAACTGTGGGTGGTACTGGAAACTGACTGGTTCCTGGACATGCCCAGTAGAAGGAGGGGTCCTAGTCGGCAGCAGCTAAGCCGGACAGCTTTACCTTCTATACAGACTTTGGTTGGTGGCGGCTGTAGCAATGGAACAGGCTTGAGAAACAGGTAAAGAAAATAATAAGTCTGCGCATAATAGTTGCATAATTTGTGATCTGTTATCAGAAAGACTAATATAAAAGTAGTTCTATTCAAATATTTGCTTATCAAACTTTTGTTCTTGTCTCTGAAGTGGAAGTTCTGCCTTTGAAGACTGAAAGCTTAGTATTTCAGAGTACTTTGCAGGTAGAATGATAGTACACAGGGACCACAAAGTAGAAGAGTGTTTTTCTCTTTTTCTTTCATTTCTCACTTAATAATATTTTTAAATTTTTTATGTGTGTGAATGTTTTGCCTGCGTGTATGTCTGTGTACCACTCTCACGCCTGGTGCCTATGGATGCCAAAAGAGGTTGTTGGATCCCCTAGAAGTGGATGGAGTTCAGATGGTTCTGAGCCATCATATGTATTCTGGGGACCAAATCTGAGTCCTCTGGAAGAGCAGCCAATGCTCTTAACTTGGAGCCATCTCTCAAGCTCCCAAACCCCTTTAAAAGGAAAAAAGCAACAAACCCATTGAGTCTACTTGGTGTTGTTCATATACTTCTGGTTGGGGGGCCATCTGCTGAAGTGTGGTTGACCTACCGGGTGCCACGCCCTTGAGGGAATGAAGCCATCAATTGTTCAGAGCTCCTTAGTTAGGGGTGGGGACTCAGAAGCCCTTGTCCCCTCCTTTGGCCCCCCACATTTTATTATTAAAAGTTATTCAGGCAAAAAGTTGTTTGATATTCATAGTAACTGTCGACTATAGCATAAAAATGGTAAGAATTGTGCCACGTTATATAGGAATCTAGAATTTGAGTTTGGGGTGTGTGTGTGTGTGTGTGTGTGTGTGTGTGTGTGAGCTCAGGTGTTAGTCCTTAGGCACTCATCACCTTTAATTTTGAGACAAGGGCTTTTAGTGGCTCCAAAGTCACCTGTAGGCTAGTTTGGCTTGCTGTCGAGCTCCAGGGATCTACCCTTCTCCTCAGTGCTGGGGTGCTGGGATTATAGTATATACCACTATGCCCAGTTTTTAAATTTTGTTTTTAGAGCTTTGTGTGTGAGCACTGTTTCTTCATCACTCCCACCTCTAATTTCTCCTGTGTCCTTCCCAGTCTCTGTATATACAGCCTACCAAGTTCATTCAGTGTTGCTACTACTCGTGTGTCCAGAGCTGACCTGTCATCCTCAACAGGAGTTCATCCCTGGAGACAACTAATCCCCCTTTCTCAGCCGTCATTGATGGCCTGAGGCTCTTCTGTGGTTGGGACTGTGGAATCTCTTCTGCCCACGTGGGCATGCCAGCTGCTGTTCGAATTATGCTGCTCTTGTTCTGGCAGCCATGACTCTTGAGATTTCATAGGTGTATTTTTTTTCCTGTCATGCCTAGGGGACACTGTCTGCCAACAGGTGTTCTGTAGACTCTCCTGCCTGCTCTTCCGATAGTCTTGCCTGAGCCCTAGGTGTAGGGGTTGTGTTGCAGATGGAGCATTTGGAGTGGGGCACCTCCTAGTCTATAACTGCACTTGACCAGTCATGGATCTCTGTAATAAGTCTCCATCTGCTGCAAAAAGAAGCTTCTTTGATGGAAGTTAAGTATTTAGACTATGGTTAGAAAATACTGGTTTGGGACATGACAGTAGTAGGTTCTCTCCTCAGGTCCGTGACCTCTCTGGCCATTGATGTTGACTATGTTTATAGTACCAGGAATGAATTCCCTCTCTCATGGAGTGGGCTTTGTGTTCATTTAGGCAGTTATTGGCTGCCCCAATATAAAAGGGCCACTATTGTACCATGGGGGAGCGGGGGCGGTATATGACTGGTCCATTCATGGTTTTGGTTTGTATGCTTTACAGCTGGGAGCTGGGGGAGATGGCTTCTCTCCATTGGCAGCTTGTACAGCACCTTCTCTTATTATGAAAGCTAATCCTTAGGGAGGAGCTTCCAGGTCTTTTTCAGCTCGATTTCTCTAAGTTCTGTGTCTTTAGTGTGTGCTGTCATCAACAAGAAAGTCTTACCCTCAAGTTTTGGAAGACAGCAGCAATAGTTCATTTGTTTGGAGAAACTCTTATAGTCCTCTGACCAACAAAGGGGGGTTTCCCATGCTTGGCACTGGGATATTTTTAGATAGTGAATGGCTCTTAGTGGGAGCATCATCGCCCTGTGTGGAGTAACCCCATTATTAAAATGCATACACACACAAGTAAAAGCATACTAAGCACGTGCTTTACTGCTGAGTTACATACCCAGCCCAGGATGAGTTATTTTTGCTGATCTTATCTAGGGCCACTCATGTCTTTGGAGGCTTGTTCTTGTAGCACTCACTGCAGAGATACTTTTACCTAGTCATGCATTTGGTCAAGATAATTTTTGTTTTCTCCCTGAAAAGAGTTTTTCCTTGTCTTGATTTTGGTTTCCAGAGTCACCAGTCAGTACCACTCCTGTCTTTCAGGCTCTCCTGATATATTTGAGAGGATGTAGTCTGGAGGTTGTAGCAGAAGAACACAGCTACTCATATACTCCTGACCTAACTCCCGACCTTCCACTCTTGGACTGAGTGCACAGCTCTGGTGCTGTGAGGGTAGCCAGGACACCCATCTAGCCACTCTGATCAGCTGAGTCAGCCCTGCTTACTCTTCCTGTTTGGTTTTGTATTCCCAGAGCTGCCTCCTGTTTCTTCCTGATCTGTTCTAGGTAGCTTAGAAGGAAAATATGATCAGGAAATCCTTCAAGTCAGGCCAGGTTTACTAGTCTTCTCAGCTAGACTTTTTTAAAAAAATTTTATTTTTATAAATATCTTTATAGAAAAAGGCATTGGTGTTTTGCCTGCTTGTATGTTTGTGTGAGGGTGCCAGATTCCTTGGAGCTGGCGTTACAGACAGTTATGAGTTCTGCTGTGTGGTGCTGAGGATTGAACCTGGATTCTCTGGAAGAGCAGCCTGTGCTCTTAACTGCTGAGCCATCTCTCCAGTCCCCTAGATGAACTTTTAATGTTTTAATTACTGGAGTGTTGAAAATATTTTTAAGGATGAGGAAAGGAGGCAATCTGCTATTTAAAAAGAGGTGAAGCCCAGCTTTGGTGGTACAGACCAGTGTCCCCAGCACTTGGGAGAAGGACCTAGAGCACAAGGCCAGCCTGGGCTACATATTCAGAAGTTATTTCAAATAGACAAAAGTGCCTGGAACTAAAGCTTCATTTCTGGGTAGTTCTGCTTACGCTTGGATTCTGTAAACAGTGTAGTGGGAGGAAAGAGGAACATTTGAAAATACTGACACTTGCCAGGTACTGGTGGCATCTCCTTTAATCCCAGCGCTAGGGAGGCAGAGGCAGGAGGATCTCTGAGTTGAGGCTACAGAGTGAGTTCCAGGATAGCCAGGGCTTCACAGAGAAACCCTGTTTTTTTTTTTTTAACTGGTTATTCATTTATGTATGTGTGTTTTGAGGCAGTCTTAACTATGAAGCCTTGGCTGGCCTGGAAAAAACTGTAAGCCATGCTGGCCTCAAACTTAGAGAGGGCTGCCTGCCTCTGCCTCCTAAGTACAGGGGTTAAAGGATGTGCCACCAAGCCTGATAGTGTTGATAGTTTTAGCTGAGTCTAGCAATGCTAGTTTCTATGTATTTTCCTCTTCTTTCATGGGCTCTTAATGGCGTTCAAGGTTTTAGGCATGTTTGCTTTGATTTACCATTCTCTAGCTTTCTTCCTCCTTCCTAAAAAAATTATTTATTTATTTATTTATTTGAGCTGGGGATCGAACCCAGGGCCTTGCGCTTGCTAGGCAGGCGCTCTACCACTGAGCTAAATCCCCAACCCCCTTCCTCTTTTAATATATGTAAATTTTGCAATTTTAGCTGAGGACGTGGAAGAATGTGTTTTTCAGTAGATTAAAATGAAAGAGATATTTAGTTTATTTAAAAATTGTTGTGACTATGATTAATATTTTGTGATATGTTTACCTTGAGATTAGTTTGGAAAAAAGTTAACCCTTGCAGAGATTCTGCCACCTCTGCCTCCCAAGTGCTGGGATTATAAGTGTGTGCCACCACACCTGGTTTCCCTTTGAATCTTTCTTGATTTATTCATTTATTTACCTAAATTCTGCTGCTTGCGGGCTCCATAAAGACCAATCTCTTGCCTGCACGGATATAATAAAGAGTTCAGTATAAACATTGAGCATACGGTTTAAGCACAGGGAACCATTTTTACTATTTGGGGAAGTTGTTTTATTTTTAATCATTAGAGAGAGATGTTTACCAATCACATTACTGGATGCAGCCCTCCAAAGCAAGTCTTTTCCTATTGTACTTTTCCTATTGTAGTGTCGAAGTCTGGCAAAGACAGCTTGTGGAAGGAAGGGTTGCTTGTGGTCCATGGTTTAGGAGGTGTGATCCCCTCAGTGGGATCTCCTCAGTGGGATCTCCTCAGTGCAGCTGGGACTGCACTTCTGGGGAGACACGAGAGCTGTGCTACTACTCATGCTTCCTCTTCTCCATTTCATCTCGGGCCATGGGGTGGTGGCACCCACATTTACAGTGAGCTTTCCCTTAGCCTTTCCGGAAAGCTTTTCCGCAGGCCGGTAGGTGCGTCTCCTCAGTGATTCTAAATCCAGCCAAATTAGCTGACACCAGCTTTCCCTTGGAAAGCCTGGGGTTAGGAGAGAGAATGCTGTTGTGACGTTACCAAAGAAAACCTTGGGTATTGCCCAGTGCAGTGGTGAATGCCTGTAGTACTGGCACTTAGGAGGCAGAGGCAAGTAGAACTCTGTGAGTTCAAAGCTAACCTGGTCTACACAGGGATTTTTAGGCCAGCCATGGGCCACATAGTGAGACCCTTAAAAATAAAAGAAAGGAAAACCTAGGTTTTCGAGTTTCTAAAGAGCTTTCTTGGTAGACAGTACCTTTCATATATTTTAACAAATAGCTGCTATTGGAATTAAGTGCACCCTGAATAGAATTCTTTTTTTTTTTGTTTGTTTTTTTGTTTTTTTGTTTTTTTGAGACAAGGTTTCTCTGTGGCTTTGGAGCCTGTCCTGGACTAGCTCTGTAGACCAGGCTGGCCTTGAACTCACAGAGATCCACCTGCCTCTGCCTCCCGAGTGCTGGGATTACAGGCATGAGCCACCACCGCCCGGCTGGGAGTTCTTATATCTGTGTGTATATCATATTAAAGGGTTCCCTCCCACTGTGCTGGGGATAGAACCCAGGGCCTTCCCCATGTTAGGCATGTACATTACCACTGAGCCGTACCCTCAGATCAGGAATAGTATTTTTATTTTTCCTAAATATTACTTCTGTAATTAATTTTCTGATGTGTATTGACCAAGTGTATTTAATTTTAAACTTTTTAGAATTTTATTTTTGATTAGTGTATAATCATATATATGGAGTATAATATAGTATTTTGATATATCTGTGCATTGTACAGTTACTTCAGTAGTTCTTGGTTTATAAGATTTTTTGATATATCTCCCCTCAAGCTTTCAACTTTTTAGATTAGAAGATGACTTGTTCTGACAGATTCTGTAGGACTGTTTTCCTTTTTCCTTCTGATGCCTTGTACTACTTTGTCTGACCTTCTCTCTTGTCTTTTGGCTTAAAGTTTAAAAGCTAAAAGTGCAGCGAATAACATAAGTGTGTATCTTCTGTGTCAATACTTTGTAAATGTCTGTTTTGAAACAAGCATTTCATTGACTTGTTTAGTGGAACAGATATCTCAATCCATTTTTCTTAGAGAAATTTTTATGACTTTTTAAACTTTGAAATAGCATATGGGTTGCATATGCTTTCACCCTTTATTTTGACTGAAGGGGAACAAGAATTTTTCATTTGTTTGGATTAGAGGCTCCTCGCTTTGTCCCATTTCATCAGCATTTTTTTTTTTTTTTTTTTTTTTTTTTTTGGTTTTTCGAGACAGGGTTTCTCTGTGTAGCTTTGCCCCTTTCCTGGAGCTCACTTGGTAGCCCAGGCTGGCCTTGAACTAACAGAGATTCACCTGGCTCCCAAGTGCTTAAAGGCGTGCACCACCACGGGCCGGCTCATCAGCATTTCTGATTTCAGCATTATGGTGAACTGAAGTGAGGTAGTAGCTGTGGTGCTAATCCTTTGCATTTAAGTCACAGTGTTCTCCGTTATTCAGAACTCGCAAAGCTCACGTTCCCATGAGTCCCCCAAAGTACTGTAAATGCCACATACCAGCTAGAGTTCTATATTTGGAAACTGTAGAGTGGTAAACACTAATATTGTTCCTTCTCTTGGTATTAAAACCAAGCCTAGTTTTCCTTGTTGTGTAAATAAGAGTCAACCTTTAGATCTCTGCAACTGTTCCCTATTTTCTCCCTTAGGGTAGCTGAGCCCTCCTGACCTGTGAGCAGGCATGAGTGGAAGAACCAGAAGATAGGAACTAACAGTTCTAACTTCTGTGTTTTAAGAGAGCTTTCTCTTTCCTGACTGTACTGGCCTGCTGTCTTCTTAAATATTTATTTCAACAGTGAATTGAAGAAAGTATTTTCAGTCCTCAGGATTATAATTTTGTAGTTAAGACATAAATTTATATGCAAAAATTATGTGATGAAACTAAAAAAAATATAAGAATAAAGGGCGAATTTAAATTTGATGAAGAGAGATGCATCAGTTTTGAGGTAAAGTTGACAGAGGATATGTTTGAAGCATCCCCCAAGCAACCCCATGCTTTCCTCCTGAGCATGTGGGGAGAGCATACATGGTGCTATAGCATGTGGAGGGGTCAGAGGACAACTTGCGGGAGTTTGTTTTGTCTTACTGTATGGGTCTCAATGTTCAAAATTAGGTTGTCAGTATCAGTGGCTGGCACCTCTAACCACCACTGAGCCATCCTCCCAGCTATCTAGCTTTTCTTTTCTTTGTTTGTGATTCTGCAGCTCTAACCCAGATAATTTTATGTGCTAAACTAATACTCTACCACTGAGATAGCCCCCCACCCCACCCCAAGTCCCTTAAAAGTCTTGAGGAATGAATAAGAATATCTAGATGATTTTAAGGAGGGTGACTGTGGAGGGAGGGTAAGACATTTAAAGGGAACAAAGTGCACAAAAGGAGTCATGCCTATGTTCCAGATAGCACATAGCATGGGCATCATATGTGGCACAGGTAGAGAAGGGACTTGGGGTGAAGGTGCTTTGTTAAGGACAGGACCTCATATGACTTACTAAAAAGGTTTGGCTGTTATTTCATTGGCAATGGAGAACTATTTTAAAGGTTCAGGTAAGAAGGCAATTTTAGAATTTCAGTTAAAGTGATCCTTGAAGGCAGCTTAGAGGGCTTGATGAAGATAGACTCGGGTTGGTTGCAGTAATGTAGGTGAAAGTTGGTAAATGGTTGAACCAACATAGTGTGTTGAGAGGGCAGAGAGAGGCTAAATAAAATTTCATAAAGTGGAATCCAGTCCTTTAGAGAGTGGCTGACTATGGAGAAGCAGATGAGAAGTCCTAGCTTAGATTTTTGTGTTTGGGTGGCCAACAGAATAAGCCGTGGACTAGTGTCAGGAGACGGTGGAAAGCTTGGCTACATTTTAGGTCACTGACGTAAGGTGTAAGGAAAGCCAGCAGTTAGAGGTGGGTGGAGGAGACACTGAAGGCTGTCAGCATTTGAGTTAACTCTAACTTCTTTTTTAGGAATGGCAGTGCTATTGGCCTTCCAGTCCCACCTATCACAGCCTTAATCACCCCAGGTCCTGTGCGTCACTGCCAAATTCCTGACTTACCAGTAGATGGGAGCCTGCTCTTTGAGTTTCTCTTCTTCATCTACCTGCTGATTGTTCTGTTCATTCAGTACATCAACATCTATAAGACCGTGTGGTGGTATCCATACAATCATCCTGCATCTTGCACTTCACTGGTAAGTCTTCAGATACCTTGAAGTTCATTGTCAGCAGGCAACAGAGCAGCTGAAGACAGTGTCTCACATAGCCCAGCCTGGTCTTGAACTATTAATTCTTCTATTTCTGCCTCCAGAGTGCTACCACCTCAGATTATTTTCAGATATAAAACTTCCTAAAACTGTTAAAATATTAATATTGCCAGAGGAAATGAAAGTAGAAATTAAGATGCAGGAAATGTTTAATAACATATCAGAAAGTGTTTGATGTTTGGCTTTCCTCTATACCATGTTAAATGCATTGCCAGATATCACTATGATTACATTCCAGCAAGTTTTTCTGTTCGGTGGTAATAGGAATCAAACCCAGGGCTTTACACATGCTAGACACATGCTTGATCACTAAACTCTATCTCCAGCACCAGTTTTACCTTTTTAATTCGAATAATTATGTAATGATTTTAACACATGATAGTCTGAGGCAGTTCTTCCTCAGTCTGTTAATTAAGGGACCCACTTGGGTGGAAACTACCATTTTTTTATTTTTATTTTTAATTTTTTTTGAGCTGAGGATTGATCCCAGGGCTTTGCGCTTGCTAGGCAAGCACTCTACCACTGAGCTAAATCCCCAACCCTTTTTTTTTTTTTTTTTTTTTTTGGTTTTTTGAGACAGGGTTTCTTTGTGTAGATTTTGCGCCTTTCCTGGAACTCACTTGGTAGCCCAGGCTGGCTTCGAACTCACAGAGATCCGCCTGGCTCTGCCTCCTGAGTGCTGGGATTAAAGGCATCCACCACCACCACCCGGTGAAACTACCATCTTTTAATGTGTGACCTTCAAGGAACATGTAGTTCAGCTTTGTGACCCAGAAATAGGGCTGTGCGTAGGAAATTATAGAAGAGATTGTTTTTTGAGGCAGAGCCTCATGTATTCCAGGCTGGTCTCAACTCACTGTGTACTAAAGGTGACCATCCTCTTCCTGTCTATCTTCTGAAAGCTGGGATTGTAAGTGCCCAGTTTACGAGGTGCTGGAGCTGGAACGCAGGGTTTCATGTATGCCAGATAAGCACTCTTATCAACTGAGCTATGGCCCAGTTCTTAAAGGAACATGTCTTACGGGCCATGCTTCCATCATTTTCTTATGTATGCTCCTAACTGTAAAGGAGGCTAAAATGTACATTAAGTGCTTATGTTGTTAATCAGAATAAAATTGTATTCTGTCACAAAAACTAGCACTGTGTACTGAGTACATAAAAGCATAGCATGGACTAGAGAGATAGATTGACAGTTAAGAGGACACAAGTTCTGTTCCTACACATGGCCTATCTTTAACTCACAACTACCTGTAACTCTAGGTCTAGAGGATGCCCTCTTCTGTCCTGCATGAGCACCCTACACTTGCATGCACATACCCACAGACATACATACACATAATTAAAAATTATAAAAATTGCCGGGCGGTGGTGGCTCATGCCTTTAATCCCGAGTGCTGGGAGGCAGAGGCAGGCCTGGACTACAGAGTGAGTTCCAAGCTACACAGAGAAACCCTGTTTTGAAAAACCAAAAATAAAAAAAAAGGTTGGGGATTTAGCTCAGTGGTAGAGTGCTTGCCTAGCAAGCGCAAGGCCCTGGGTTCAATCCTCAGCTCTGCCTCTGCCTCCCGAGTGCTGGGATTAAAGGCGTGTGCCACCACTGCCCGGTGGGATGGGAGTATGTTTTTAAAGTTTTAAATATTTGTATAATTTGGTTGGAATTAACTGTTAAGACGTTTCCATATTGACCATTTACACTTAACATGATGAGACTGTTCATATTTTAAGAATTATAATGAGTTGGTGTCAGAATTTTTTGTTTGTTTGTTTTTTCGAGACAGGGTTTCTCTTTGTTGTTTTGGTGTCTGTCCTGGATCTCACTCTGTAGACCAGGCTGGCCTCGAACTCACAGAGATCTGCCTGGTTCTGCCTCATGAGTGCTGGGATTAAAGGTGTGTGCCACCATTGCCTGGCAAGAATTTTTTTTTTTTTTAATTTTTTTATAGTGTTTTTTTTTTTTTTTTTTTTTTTCCTCACTACCTGGATTATGAACTTATCGAATGTAGACACTATATACCTTATCTGTCCTTGGCCAGCAGTAGTTTTTGCAAAGGAATCTGGGAAAGGAGCCATAGCTAGGAGTCAGTCAGTGTCCAGATAAAATTTTTACCATGAAGGCAGAGGAACAGCTACTGAACTCTTCTGTTCTGTTTCCTTACACCATGACTGACAGTAAGATCCAGGAGAGTAGGAGCCTTCTCTGTCTTCCTCAGCACAGTGTCCGTGGTGTCAGGAAGGGTATGGCCATGACGTGAGTGTTAAATATACTTAAGTGAATTAATTGAGAAACTCAGATTTTACTTTTGGAAGCCAGTGTAGAAACTTGGGGATCTTTTGACCGTCAGAATGACAACATATCCATTTGGTTCCTAGGGTGCTGTTCCTAAAGCTCTCACTCCTCCCGTCACAGTACTGTGTACAGACTTAGAAGAAGCTGTGGCCTCTGGGTGAGGCTGGTTCATAGAAGAGATCACCCCCAAAGCACATTTCTAAATCAAGTTAGAAACACTAAGTGAACAGAGCAGATGCACCAAATGGAGGGCTTAGCAGTAGATACTCAGATTAATGTGGGAAAGAGGTGAACAGTAGGAACTCTTAAAAACTCTTGAATCCCAGCTGCTCTCTGTAATTGAACACACTGTAAATGTGGCATTTAGATTCAGTGTTCTCATCATTCTGCAGTTATTACTTGTTGACTCCACGTTGCCCTTTTTTCTTTTTCTTTGCTTTTTGAGATAGAGTCTTGCTGTCTAGACCAGGCATGTGTCATCACCATGCCCAGCTCTTTTCTTTTCAATAAAATGGTTTCAAAAGCAGAGGGGAATGCATCTTAGGTAGTAGCTGTTTATGTTTGGAAAGCTGTGGCAGTTTGTCAGGAAAAGAGAAGTAGCAGGTAGGCAGTCTTTGGGGCATCTCAATCCCCATGGTCTGTAGTGGGCTCAGAAGACCTGGAGAGGGGCGGGCCCTGCTGCCGCCGTGCCGCAGAGAGCTGGATCCACGCGGTGCCCTTTCTGACGCAGTCTTTGTCTCTCTTGTAGAATTTTCATCTCATTGATTATCACCTGGCAGCGTTCATCACAGTGATGCTTGCGAGGAGGCTCGTGTGGGCCCTCATTGCAGAGGTATATTGATTGGCTCATTCACCGTCTTCTGTCACCTGTGGCTAAACTTACTTACTAGAATGGGATCAGATTCAAAATGTGAAAGGACCAAATATAATTTGAAATACAATTACAACTTAATTGCTTCTGTATGAGTTGTTCCTATACTTAAGAAAAAAAAGTTTTCCTACAGTGTTTAGAATCCAAATGTGAAGTATTTCAAGAGAATTATTTGAAATCTAGTTTGTAGGATTGTAGGACCTGAGCTTATTTTAGCTTGTAGATTTAAAAAAAAAAAAAAATCCCATCTTTAATTTTTAAAGTTCTAGTTAAAAACAGGATGTGATTCGGGTAATGAGTTACTTGCACATATATAGTTGAATCTGAAATACTCAGTTTCAGATAACATTCACGTGAAACAGTTTGTATACCACTTGTGAAATTTCCTAACAAGAAACAATTGGAGCTTATTAGAACTTACAGTTTTGAAAAGACTTGTTAAATTTTGTATGATTAATCTGAAAATTAGAACCCAAGCTTCAGTGGATAGAGGAGGAAAGAACTGCAACATAATGATCCTTTAAAAGCTTAATATTCTTGGTAGAGAGTTGGTCATTGGTATCCTTACTCAAATATGTGTAAACTTGATGAGGAGGAAAATGTGCTTTCATAAATTTTACTGTATTTAACATGAAAATGATGGCCAAAACAAAAATGATAACTTAGTCAAAGTGGTTCATGATTTTTAATCTTGGAAAATTATATTTCAGTGTGAAATTTTAAATGAATATTTGCTATAATCATAGGTAACCGAAGCTCAACTTTTTCTCTTTTTAAAAGTTTTTTTTTTTTTAGTTTATGTGTATGTTGGTGTGAGTGTATGCCACATGTGTGCTGGTGCCCACAGAGGCCAGAAGAAGGGGGTCAGATCTCTTGGAGCTGGACTTACAGGTGGTTGTGAGCCACCTGATGTGGGTGCTGGGGTACCAAACTCTGGTCCTTTGGAAGAGCTGCCAGCTCTTAACCACCAAGCCATCAATCACTCCAGCCCCAGTGTTTTCCTCTAGAGCAGACATAAAAGTCTGTATGTGTGTGTTCTGACTGAAGACCTGGACTACCTTTTTTTTGTTTTTTGTTATGTTTTGTTTTTTGGGTTTTTCGAGACAGGGTTTCTCTGTGTAGCTTTGCGCCTTTGGTGAAACTCACTCTGTAGACCAGGCCGGCCTTGAACTCACAGAGATCCGCCTGGCTCTGCCTCCCGAGTGCTGGGATCAAAGGCGTGCACCACCACCGCCCGGGTCGAAGAACTGGACTTTTGTGAACACGGTAGTTGAACGTAACTGCAAAGCTGTGGTAGTAAGATTGCTTTATTTCCACAGTGGGAAACCTTTCACCAAGTTTGTTTTAGGTGATCCAAGTAGATGCTGAGCTTGCTGTGGTACCACATGTCTGAAGTACCAACACTTGGGAGAGGAAGTGGGTATGATCAGCAGTTTAAGACTAGCCTTGTTTGGAGTGAGTTCAGGGCCAGCCTTGGTTACATACTCAAAGAAACAAAATAAAAATAGATGCCTTTTGATTTTTTTTTTGTTGTTGTTGTTGTTTTCTTTTAGTGCTGGGTATGGAACCATGACTTCATACGTACCAGGCAGGTGCTGTACACTAAGCTGTATTCCAAAGCCCTCTTTTTACTTATTATTTAGAGTCTTATTAAATTACCTAGACTCACTCTGTTGACCAGGTAAACCTTGAACTTTCTGTCTTCCTTCTTCAGTCTCCCAAGTAGCTAAGATTATAGGCCTGGCCTAGATATGCCTCCCCCCTCCCCCTTATTTTTTCCTTACTGGATGCTTAGTTTAGATGTTCCCAGAAATAACTTTATTTAGATCAATTCCTTTGTTCTTTTGTTTTTAGATAAACATTTTTTTTTGTTTGTTTTTTTTGTTTTTGTTTTAATTCTTCAGTTACTTAGAAATGGTAGTTGTTATTTGGGTGTAGTAGTGCATACCTGTGATGCCAATACTCAGGAGGCAGAGGCAAGTAAGATCAGGAAGAAGGCTATCCTTGGGTACACAGTGAGTTTGAGGTCAGTCTAGGCTGCATGAGATCCTATGAATATCAAGTAGTTACATCCTGTCTTGTGTGAAGCCTCGGAGTGGGATTTCCACCTGCCACTGCAGGCACTAAACTTAAAGCACTTACTGCTTTTATTGATGGTGTAATAATCAAGCAGCTTCTGCACCACGTTAGGAATGTGCATTAACTATTTTCAGAGCTGCTTGCCATTCCTACTGGAAACAGGATACTGAATTTAAACAGATTTTCTTTTAATCCAAGACTGCAATCTGTACTCAAAGGGAGTGTAATTCCAATACTTTCATATAATGGAACAGTAGGTGGCTGTTGAAATAGGGTGCTTACTTGTTGAAGTTCAAGTAAAGTGCAGTAGCATGCATGGGCTTTTAAAGAGAGCGTGTTTGTTACTGTTTGGTTTGTTTGACAGAACTTCTTAGTATGTAACCCTGGCTAGCCTGGTGCTTAGCTGTGTAACCCAGTTTGCCTTGGACTCATGACTGTCTGCCTGTCTCAATCTCCTGAGTGCTGAGCTTACACGCTTGTACCATCATCCATGGCTTTAAGGCAGTGTTTAAAACAAAACAAGTAGAAGGAACAAAGTCTGTTTGCTGATGTGAAAACTTGTCTCTGGGAGGATATACAGATTAATGCCAGGCATCTGTTGGTGGCTGGGGACAATACCAAGACTTCACCACCAGCATTGTATTTATCTTTTGTACTTGAGTGCTGTGGCTACTACCTGTTCAAAAATTAAAAGATTAGAGCTGTATCATAATTCTCTCCTAAAATATCTAAATTAGATGGATAAAGCTCATCATACAACATCTTTTCTGCCTTCCATTAAAATGTGTTTGCCTTCTTTTGTTTTCTTATGCCACAGAAAGGATCCCTACCTGAGAAAGACCAGTCATTTTTAAGGACAGGCTGGAGGTAATTAATTCAGAAAGCTGCATACTGCTCAGAAGGGACTACCTCTCTACCTAGGTAGACTCTATTTATTCACCTCCAGGCCCAAACATTAATTCAACTGTCACCATTGTGAACCAACTCTCTTTAAACATTATTTCTCTAAGCAGGAAAATAGGGTATTTCATTGGACAAAACTAAAAAACAAAGCAGAAAATTAAAGATTACAGTCCTATTATAAAGAACCAAATTCCTTTTAATCATTATATGCACATAAAATTTTTGTGTATGTGTTTGTGTGTGTGTGTGTGTGTGTGTGTGTGTGTGTGTGTGTGTGTGTGTATTTGTGTTTATGTATTTTTCATGTGTTCTGAGAACATATATATTTGTCACTTAACTCAGTGTTATGAATAATTTTCTACCTTTTCCCTGGCCACACCTTCCTTTTCCTCAGGTCTCAGCTTAAATATAAATATCCCTTTAGAATGGCGTAGGGCAGGGATCCTGGGGCCTGAACACAGGGCTTCTGCACACCTAGGCAAGAGACCTAGAGCTCTCCCTCACACTATAGCCATAGCCTGTTTTACTTACTATTTGGAGACAAGGCTCACTAAATGGCTCAGGTTGCCATTGAACTCACTTTGAGCCCAGGCAGGCCTTGGCCTTGCAGTCTTCACGACTCAGTATGTGGGTCACAGGTCTTCTCAACCAGGCTCTGAATACTTCCCTTAAGAGTCTTGTCATGTGTTCTCCTGGTAGGTTAGGTTTTTCCTGTAGTACTCATCATCGTTTAAAAAATAATCATTGAAGTTTAAGTTTAGATTTGCATTTCTTGGCTGGGTAGCTTCATAGAGCTGTTTTGTCTTGATTGCCTTAGTTCTGGATTAGATATAGACTTTGTAACTTACATCATCACAGTGGTAAGAGTTTGGGTTCTGAAATAAGGCAAAATCACTGAGCAGTACAAATCCATTTTGGTGCCACTACACAGTAGCAGTCTTTCACTTTATTTTAGTATTTGAAACAGTCTTGCTATGTAGCCCAGGCTGCCTCAAACTCAAGCTCTTCCTGCCTCAGCTCCTCAGTGTTAGGAATATAAGCAGGTGCCATGCTACCTGCTTGCCTTCTTTTACATTTCTGTTTTTAAGTTGAGACTGGAGGTGGTGGAGTAGCTCCCGAAGCTTATATAACTTCCCCAGGGTTTGACACGTGAGGTCCACTGTTGTGGGGTGTGTATTCAGGTGTGAAGTGGAACCATTTTTTTCTGCTATAACTTAAAATATCTTGAGCCTTTCCCACAGTTTGAGACTTAAACAGAGGTATGGTATTCATTTAATGCTATTTCACATTTTTAATTGCGTGTACTGTGCATCTACAGTATGTGTGTAAGCATACCTGCCAATGCTGCCATGTATTGCAGTGACAAGATCTGAGAGTAGATTGCAAGATTTTCTTATTCTGTGAACATTGCATAGTGTATGTACACTGACTTGGGTGGTGGCTGTCAGTCATCCCACGTGACTTCTTGATGTAGTTAAGAGGTGGTGCTGTCTGAGTTGTGCTGTGTACTGTTCTGCAGTAAGCTTATAATGAGTGGCATTAAGATAATAATAAAGTGCGATGTATATATAATCTAGTTCCAGTATGTAACTATGTTGTACTGTTATACAATTGGAAGTATAGTAGGTATGTTTGAATCAGCATCACCACACACACTAGGAACTGTGACATTCTGACAGCTATGTCATTAGACAAGAGGAGCTTTTAAAGATTTATTTATTTATTTATTATGTATATAGAAGAGGGCACCAGATCTCATTACAGATGGTTGTGAGCCACCATGTGGTTGCTGGGAATTGAACTCAGGACCTTTGGAAGAACCTCTGAGCCATCTCTCCAGCCCCAAGAGGAGCTTTTAAAGCCCATTTAATCATTTCTACTTTAGAGATGAGATCTTGCTATGTTGTTCAGACTGACCTCAGTCTCCAGGCCCCAAGTAGTTCCGCCTCTACTTCCCAAGTAGCTGGGATAAAGACATGTGATATATATAGCATACAACTCTCCCTTAATTTAATTCAACCACTACAATGTATTCAGTCAACTGAAATGTTTCACTGAGCATTAGTGTAGGATGTAGTACCTATACATTATATATGTTAAGACTGATGTGTAAACTAAGGCATGGATATAAAGGAAAGACTCAAAACGCTATCCTCTCAATTTGTGTTGGTGACTGCAGATCATTTTTACTCCTTTTCTGTGTCCCACGACTACTGTTTTGAGCTGGTATATGCCTTTAATCCCAAAGGAGGCTGACACACAAGGGTTATGAGTTTGAGATCAGCCTGGGCTATAAAGAGGCCCTATCTCTAAAAGAAGAAATAAAGAAACAGAACAAACAGGAGTGATATTTAGAGGTGAATGGGGGCCTGCTGATTTCCCTGCAGCTTATTCCTGATGTCTTTGCTGCATCATTTTAGAAAAACAAAACATGAAAACATGACATTTAAAGCTTCAACTTTTGACAAAGATGTTTTCTTACTATATATATAGTTAGTTTTAAATATTTGGGATTAAAGATTTGAGCAACTGTGATTAAAAAGAATTAAATGTGATAATCCATTGTTTCCATGTGTGCAGAAGTTTAAAAGGAAATTTACAGTATTCTAGATGTGATTATGGAACTTTAGTAGTTTATTAAATACTAATCCAGCAAAAAGTTAAGAAGGAAAGATTTAAAAGAGAAATATTGAGGCCTTGTCTGGCAAGAAGTCAAGAGAGATAGCCAACACCTCTCCATCTTTTGTTCCTGCTTTTTTATGGCACTGGGGGTTGAACCTAAATCCCCAACTAAGTTAGCTGGGCTGGCCTTGAACTTGTTCTGTAGCTCAGGCAGGTTTTAAACTTGTGACCGTCCTGCCTCAGCCTCCTACATAGTTGGGACTATAGGCCTTCCCACCAGGCCCAGCACCTTTCCCTCTTATTTGTACATAGAATCACTTAGATTGTTGAAATACAGATTCCTCATGCTGGCATCTTGTTGTAAAAGAAAGTTGTTAGGTATTGATGCATTCAGTGAGCGGCCTGGTGGCATTCTGATGACTAGTTCTGGGCCAGGTGTGAACAAGTGTAGTTGTACACACTTACAGGAGGTCTGCATGAGGGGACGCAGTCAAAGAAGGGAATAGCCGTGCCTAGAAAAGTCTGAATTTTCAACTTTAGGAAGGTAGGTGTGGATGGGGCAAAGGTTTTGCTTTTCCGAGGCACAGTTTAGTTTTCACTAATTCCAGGCTCATACTCTGAGGCACACTGCTATTGAGGAGACATTGTATAAATGTATAAAATATTTCTTTCGGTGCTTCCACACTTGCAGGCCACTAAGGCAGGTGCAGCATCTATGATTCACTACACGGCTCTGATACTGGCCCGCTTGGTGCTACTTACTCTGTGTGGATGGGTGCTTTGCTGGACCCTGGTTAATCTCTTCCGAAGCCATTCAGTCCTCAATCTCCTCTTCCTTGGCTATCCGTGAGTATTGCAGTTTTATTTTATCAGCAGATCTTTAGACATTATTTGAGTTATTGCAAGTTATGGAGAGGAAGATGAGCTTCTTCATATATAAAGTAGGAATTTAGAAAATTGGAAAGCAGCCGGGCGGTGGTGGCGCACGCCTTTAATCCCAGCACTCAGGAGGCAGAGGCAGGCAGATCTTTGTGAGTTCGAGGCCAGCCTGGGCTACCAAGTGAGTTCCAGGGAAAAGGTGCAAAGCTACACAGAGAAACCCTGTCTCGAAAAACCAAAAAAAAAAAAAAAAAAAGAAAAAGAGAAGAAAAAGAAAAAATAAAAAAATTGGAAAGCTAGTAGATATGTTCACTATACAATTTGTTTTCTAAACTAGTGTAGTTGGGGAAGCAAGTATGAGCCAAGAGCATTCTGGGGAAACCAAGATACGTGTCTATCCTCCCAGTGGAGAATATTTCAGTTAGTGCTGATTGCCTAGTAAAGTTCTCTAGTTTAAGAGGAATACGATCATCAAGATGGCTAGCAGACTTCTTAATTTAAGTTAATAGAGAAGCTTACTGCAAAGCATGGTAACTCATGGCTTTAATCTCAGTACTTGGAAGGCAAAGGCTGGTGAATCTCTGAGTTCAAGACCAGCTACATGATGAGACATTGCTTACCTCCACTTCCCAATCTTATTTATTCTCCACATCCCACACAATAGTAATTAACATATAATTTAAACAAATCTTAAGTTTAAATATATATTTACCTTTTTATGTTTTGAAATTTGTATAATCTACCTTTTATATAAGCATCAATGAAAAAGATAGGAAAAACTTAAAATACTGAGTATGGGAACAACCACTTCTTTTCCATTTATTCAGAAGTTTTGTTTTTAAACCCACCTTCACTTCTTCCCTTCAGTTTTCAGTGGATTCTTAGTAAAGTAGTCCAAGTCTGACAGCTGTGGCTCTTAACCACGTCTTGAATCTGGCCGTTCCCAGCACTGGAAAGGTGGAGGCAGGAGGATCAGTTCAGGGTCATCCTGGCTGCATGGTTTGAGACCAGAAGTTGAAGCGTTTAATTGTGTTTTTGCTCTCTTCTTTAACATCCTTCTTTGAGGGCTGGAGAGACGGCTCAGTGATTAAGAGCGCTGGCTACTCTTCCAGAGGGCCTGTTTCAGTTCGCAGAACCTACTGGCGGTTCATAACCTTCCTTAGGCAATCTGACACCCTTTGCTGACTCCAGGGTACCAGATACTCAGGTGGTTCACATACATACATGCAGGCAAATACACATACACCCTTAAAAGTTTTAATTAATCCTTTAATTTACAGAGCCCTCTCTGGTCTGATGTTCTCCTCTGCTTCCTCTCAGCTTACCCTAAATCACAGGACTTTAGCACATGCTATCCTACCACGATCTATATTTATTGCATGTATGTGGAGGTTAGCTGGGAATCAGGGCTCTCCTGATCTATCTACCTGGGTTCATCCACAAACTTGGGATTAACTGGCCACCAGAATGCTAACCTCTGTTCCCTGTGTCTCATCCTCTAATAGGCTAGCTTGGGCATGAGTACATGAGTTTGGCAGAGTATCAAGAGAAAGAGTCTGTACAGCTCATTTCAGCTTTCTGATTGTACTGTGTTGGCCCAAACAAGCCATGTTGTGAGCTTAGTATGTGATAGGGGTTGATCGCCTCACCTACCAATGAAGCCGTACAGTCACATAGGAAGTGTGGTATTCAAGGATGGCTGGAGAATTGGGGTACCCATCACACTCTGTTATACACAGCCTCTTACTGTCACTTCTAGATGTTCAGCTTGCGTTTCAACAGTTTTTTTTGTTTGTTTGTTTTAGTTTAGTTTTTGAGACAGGGTTTCTTTGTGTAGCTCTGGCTGTCCTGGAACTCACTCTGTAGGCCAGGCTGGCCTCAAACTCAGTGATCCTCCTGCTTCTGCCTCCCGAGTGCTGGGATTAAAGGCGTGCGCTATCACTGCCTGGTGTGTCTCAGCAATACTGAATTTAATGAAACTTGTGGTATCATAGTTTTGTATACAGAGATTTGTTTTGTTTTGTTTTTTGGTTTTTCGAGTCGGGGTTTCTCTGTGTATTTTTGGTGCCTGTCCTGGATCTTGTTCTGTAGACCAGGATGACCTCGAACTCAGAGATCCACCTGGCTTTGCCTCCCGAGTGCTGGGGTTAAAGGCATGAGCAGCCGCCGCCCAGCTGAGATTTTAATTAGTTTTTGTTTGAGACAGTCTTACTGTGTGGCCTGGAATGTACTGCGTAGCTGAGGTTGGCCTTAGACTTTTGTCAATATACGTGTTTGCTGGTCCCAAATGCATAAGTGATTTTCTCCTTGATATTTGTGCCTCCTTGACTCCGTCCCATCCCACCCTCTCAAGGGCATGTTCGCAGTGGACCCTGGAGCTACCACAAACCACTCGCAATTAGTCAGCAGCTCGTCCTTTTTCCCTCCATAGAAAGTCATGAACAAGTATCATTTGTTAGTTTTGTTATTAAAATGAAATAAATGACATACTTTCCTACTGGAATTTTTTTTTATATCTGAATTAATGTCAGTGAATTGACCATTTTATTTATAATATCTATTCATATTATGGAAGTTACCAAATGAAGACTTGGGGTTATTTAAAATCCTTAAGGAGTCAATAGTTAGAGTAAATCTAAGTTAATCACATAGATGATTGGGAGGTGTACACAGCCCATGGTAGATTTGTGCTAAACATTAAACATAAAGCATTAGCATTAAACCCTGAGTTTTATCCCTATGGTCAAAAGAGAAGTTATCAAATTTCTTAAAAAATTCAGTTCTTTTTTTTTTTTTTAAATCTCTGCAATTCTTTATTAAAAAATACTGCTATACACATAGAGACTGAGAACAAGGCGAAAGATGAGCAACAAAGACTGGGATTGTGACGTTACAACTTAACATACTGGTGCTTTTTAGGGACAATGTTGATCTCCAAATGACAGAACCAAGGTCAAAGTGAAGTTCAAGGGCGCACTCAAAGGCATCTGCAGAGAAGTAAATACCAACAGGTTTAGAAGGGGCACAGACAACTGAAATGAGAGACACTATATGATTTCCAGGTTGTCCTTTCCATGCTGTGTCTTTCCTAACAGGAAGTTATGGGGAGTTCACATCCTTAATTCAACACTCTCAGATAGTCAATTCTTCCTGTGGACTAAATATTAACTTTCAGACAACCTCCTAAATGGGTTTACATTGTGGAAAAGAGGGCTCCCTTAAAAAAAAACAAAAAAAAAACAAAAAAAGAAAACAAAAAAATTAAAAATAAAAACCCTCCCCTCAAAAAACACCGAAGCAGAACTCAAGAGTTCTTTTGAACCATTCCCAATAAAAATGAAATGAAAAATAAATATAAAACAAAGCTAAAAAAATATGTATTACCTGACACCAACTGTTTTCTGGCTGGCAATATTTACTCATGAAAACGTTCAGCTGACTCCCTTAACTACCCAAACCAAGCCCTGAGGTTACTAGGGGCTGAAGCAAACTGGCATTTCCGATGCAGACATTGGGTTTGTGATTTTTGTTTTGTTTTGTTTTGTTTTTCGAGACAGGGTTTCTCTGTAGCTTTGCGCCTTTCCTGGATCTCTGTAGACCAGGCTGGCCTCGAACTTACAGAGATCTGCCTGCCTCTGCCTCCTGAGTGCTGGGATTACAGATGTGCGCCACCACCGCCCGGCTAAAATTCAATTCTTTAACCAAGTATTGTGTGTAGAAATTTATTGTACTTGTTACTTTTTGGTTCATTTATCAAATATTTTCTGAGAGACTTTCATTTCATCAACTATTTTAGGCACCAAGAATAAATACATCAGTGAATTAATGAGACTTAAATTGCTTTGTAGAGTTTAAGTTGGTAATGAGGAAAGTAATCCAAGAAAGTATTACCATCCCCAAATAATAAATCTATTAAATACATAAGGAGCAGTAAAGTCTATGGAGAAAATAACAAGGAAATGAGTCAGGCAGTTGTATGGAATAATTGAGTATCATGGGACTTTACTTGGTTTTGTTATGGACTGTTCCTGCCTTGATAAGGTACTTGACAGTCCAGCTCCTTTACCTGTATGACTGTGTACACAGCCCTCTCTGAACCATGCATCTAGCAATGTTGACCCCCATTTGCAATCAGCTTTATATCCATCTCTCTCTGAGCGGTATGTAGAATAGGTTTCTTCTCCCCTAACAACTATCAGATTTAGGCAGTTTCTTTTCAAATATATTCCCAACGAAGAATGCAAAAACTGTTTCAGGCCTGAACTGGTTTGGGGTGGAATAGCAGTAAGTCAAACTGTCCTGAAGTGAATTTGAGGGGGAAATTGTCTCTTTGCCATATTATGCAAATGCATAATTTAGAGTACATAATTAAAATCAGATGTATTATGGGAAGGGACATGCACAGTAGCAAAATGATTATATGACCCTAATCTTATCAACCAAAAGAGAGAACCATCCTCATTACAGTTCTGAGTAACTAATGTCATCCTCCTGAACCCCAGAAAAGAAGCCCTGAACAGTAATCTGAGCCTTGGGTATCTGTGAGCCTTTATTTCAGTTCTTTGAATAAGAGTCTGGGAACCTTGCAACACACAGCTCAGACCCTGACCCCTGGTAGTGACTGTAGAAAATTTGCATTCTGAAAACTGTGCACTCCATAAAAATGATTGTTTCTAGGCGTTTGTATGTTGTCATTGGGCCTTTTATGTACTATCCTATTCTGCAGTGCATACATACTGCTTTTGTAAAAAAAAAAAAAAAAAAAACAAAACCTCAAATCCCTCGAGGTTACATTCTCTCAGGTAGAACATGACACAGTTACATGATGTGTGAGAGTCTCATTTTCGTATTCCCTTTGTGTTACAGGTTTGGGGTTTATGTTCCTCTCTGCTGTTTCCACCAAGATAGTAGAGCCCATCTTCTTCTCACAGACTATGTGGTTCAGCACCCGGCGGTAGAAGAAGGTGCTTCGAATGTGGGCAGTTTGGCCAAATCCAAAGATTTCCTCTCCTTATTGCTGGAGTCTCTAAAAGAACAGTTTAATAATACCGCGCCCATCCCCACCCACAGCTGCCCCCTATCTCCCGATCTCATTCGCAATGAGGTAGAATGTTTGAAAGCAGATTTCAACCACAGAATCAAGGAAGTTCTCTTCAACTCCCTCTTCAGTGCCTACTACGTTGCATTTCTCCCGCTGTGTTTTGTGAAGGTAAGCGGGTGTCCTGCTCTCCCTACTCCCTGGATTTGTGTGTCAAAGACATAAACTGGGTATTTCTTGTTTAATTCCCCTTTTCTCTGTCTCCCCTTTGGCAGCCTGGATGGTGGAGTTCGGCTGCATCTGGAGTGCACTAATACCGCTTCTGGTTGGCGGATAGGTATTTTCATATATGTGATGCACCCCATGGTAGCTCCCCCTTTCTTTATTCCTGCCTTCCCTCCCCCCTTTTAAAAAAAGTTTTTTTAAAGTTTCTGGGAAAAATAAAGATTGAACTTACAATAGATTCATTACATAACAGCTTAAGAGAACCAAGATTTCAATGAAATTTAGCCTGCTCTGGTTGATATTAACAGGGTCATCTTGAATTTAACCTAACCTCTGTCTAAACTCAATTTATTTCAGTAGAAAAGATAAATGGTCTGGATATGACATGGGGCCAAAAGCTTTGGGGAAGTTGTAGTGTCTTCCTCTCGCCCATTCAGAAGCACATCTGCAGCTGGACTGGCCCTTCAGAAGCACTCAGTTCTTCCAGAAGGAAACACATAGAACATAATTCCTCTCCCTCCCTGCCCTGACTCGCACAGCCAGAAAGTCAGGTTGATTTTGGAGGCCTTGCTCCTGAAGTTTCTGCACGGACAGCAGGACAACCAGTGCATGTTGACTCAGAGTGGCATTTGTCCGCAGGGCGCATGTCCACACACACCCTCCCTGCCTCCGTTCACTGCCAGCGCATGGATCGTCTCTCTTATGATCTCTTCCAGAGTACCCAGTATTACGACATGCGCTGGTCATGTGAGCACCTCATTATGGTGTGGATCAATGCTTTTGTCATGCTCACCACACAGCTGCTGCCATCCAAGTACTGTGATTTGCTACATAAATCAGCTGCTCACCTGGGCAAGTGGCAGAAGTTGGAACATGGGTTCTACAGCAATGCTCCACAGCACATGTGAGTAGGTTAGAGGGTAACCATGTAACATGTCTCTTCAGGTTTATATGCTTTGTGTGTCATTCTCGCTCTTGGCTTTAAACGTTGTTTGGTTTTTATTTACATGTATGCTTGTCATCATACTAAAAAGAATACAGGACATTAACTCATTTCCACCACCATCACCAACTCCTTCTCAGATGGATCCACAGTTCAGCTGCCCAGGCACTCTAGAGTGCATTATACTCTGGATTTTTCTCTCAAGCTTTACCCTTTGCCCTAATCCAGATATATTCGGGGATCTGTGTGTGTGTACATATATAGTTACGTGTACATATAATGTATTTTAAACTACTTGTAAAACTTAAGGTTTGTCTTCTCATCCTCATTGCCACAGCCATGTAGCTAGAATTTGCTGCTTTTGTATTTTCTAATAAGTCCAGATCTGGACCAATAATTTTCCTTGCCTATAATTCTTCCTTTTTCCTTCCTAATCTTTTACTGTGTTGTTTCCTTGCTTCTCCTGTACATAAATGAAAACTGCCCCTGGCTCTGGTTGTGTACCTTTATCAGTTATTTCTTTGCATGCTTCAAAATGCTTAACTCCCACTGCTTTCATTCTGTCAGTTCTGAGCCCACTGTCATACCTGTCTCTCAGGCCTGGGCCGTCTTCAGATATGGACCTCTTCACCTTCCCCCTCCTATTATTTAAATATTTCACACATTTCATCTGCCAGTTTTCCCTCACTAAATGGGACAGATTGAGGTAACCTTCCCTTCCCCTCTGCCCCTCAGAGTTCTCCCTTCAATTATCTGCCTTGATGTCTGATACAGATTAGCACAGGCCTTCAAGCCCAGGAACTGAAAGAGATTGGGCCAGGCTGCAAAGAAACCTGAATGTGGGCAAAGGACAGATTTCAATAACAGTTGAAAGTACAATCCACAGTCCTAGTACTGTACATCTTCAGGCTACTGGTGGCACGTGGCCATGAGGTGTATCATCACCTTAATGCTGGTAAGTGTGAGCAAGGCCGGTGGAACGTGTTCTGAACTGGGAAAGCTTCAGGGTGCTAGAGTAATTTTTATTGTTAACATATCTAAACTGCTGTCCCAGTTCTTATCCTAGGAGACTAACCTTTCCAAAATCAGGAAGTGATGAATTAACTTAGATTTAAATGAAAAGAATAAGTTTAATTTGAAGATTTCCATCCTTCTGCAACTCCATTACATTGATGCTGGAAAGAAAGAAGCCTTTCCTTCCCTAATTTCTTTTCCTTAGAGAAACCTCTGTAGAAATGAACCAAGCAAGCGGTAAAGAGGGAATCTGTGTGTTAGTGCTTGTGTGTGTGTGTTCTACTGTATAGCTTCTCACGTCTGTGTGATAAGCAAACCGACCCTAGAGAGGTGTGGTTCCGCAGCAATGTCTCCTAGTAGGCGGTGCTGTTAATTTCCCTTTTGCTTTTGTTGTCCTCGGCTTTCACTTCCTGTTTGTGTGCTCTTACTGCTCCCTTGGGGTCCAGATGACACTTCACCTCTTATACTTGGTTTTCTGGCCTGCTCATTCTCCCACACCTCTTAAGTCCTTTAGCACCGAGTTAACTATATCACTTGGTAGTTTCTGTCTACTGGGTAACAATGAAGTTATCATAACAGATCCTTTCTAACTCCTAAGAGCTTGGCTATAGAATTGCTATATGTATGTTCAGAATTCAGGCAGATGAAGCCTTGAATGCTTAATCTGATCTTCCATAGAAATTTAGCTGGCCTTTCAAAACACTGTCTTCCTAGTTCTCAGTATTCTAACAGTGCATTTCTTTCTCCCATAGTTGGTCAGAAAACACAATATGGCCCCAAGGGGTGTTGGTGCGGCACAGCAGATGTTTATATAGAGCCATGGGACCTTACAACGTGGCAGTGCCTTCAGATGTATCCCATGCCCGCTTTTATGCAAGTACCACTTACTTATTTTTCAAGCATAAACTTAAAAAGTGTTAGGAGGCCACTCTGTGTAAGCACCCAGCACGGAATGTAATACACTATAGGAAGTTAATACATGCTGATTATTGCTATTACTGTGATATTGGCCCTTGATCTTGAGAAATGTCTTTGGAAAGGCAGCTTGAAGTCCACATACCGTTGCTCAAAACAAGTAGACAATTATGTGATTTCCTTTTTGACCTGACAGTTTAATTTGGTAATAGTTTGGTTTAGGGGTGTCCTTCAGATATGTTGTATCTGAGCCTGGCATGGTGGCATATTACTGTAATCCAGCACTTGGGAGGTAGAGGCAGAATGGTTAAGAGCTCAAGGTCAGTCTTGCCTATATTGACCCTGTCCAAAAACAAACAAACAAACGAGATCTGTGCATTAAACCTAAAGCACTATTTAATACAGCAACAGTGGGGTGTTTTTTGAAGTGTTTACCTTGAGTTTGAAAGAAAAAAAAGTTAAAATTTAAAAGAGGAAAAAGCAGTAGGCACATATTAAATCCTCCTGTCACATTTGAATTTATGTCTTGAGTTGTGTTCTTTTTTTTTTTTTTGAGACAGGGTTTCTCTGTGTAGCTTTGTGTCTGTCCTGGAACTCACTCGGTAGCCCAGGCTGGCCTCGAATTCACAGAGATCTGCCTGGCTCTGCCTCCTAAGTGCTGGGATAAAAGGCGTGCGCCACCACCACCTGGCGAGTTGTGTTCTAATTGAAGTGTTTTCTAGCTGTTTTTGGCTCTAGGAGTCAGAAGTCTCTGACTTCTAAAGAAAGGGCAGCTACTTCTAAAGTGGGCAGGGAAAGGTATATGCAGAGGTGTGCATTACATTGCTTTTGCATTCTGTAATAAAATGGAGGGTATATTATTTAAAGGTATTTTCTCTTTCTCCCTCCCAATTCCTTATGAGAGTACATGACTTTCTGGTTATGGAGGCCTTTGACCTCTGGGAACCAACATCAGGGCAAGATGCCTGGAAATACAAGTGGAAGGGAAGAGCATGGGGAGAGTGAAAGGGCCTTGAAAAGGAGACAGTAGCTTTTCCTCTATTCATGGGAATGAATTGCTGGTTTTGCATGACCAAATAGGTAAATCACTACTTCTCAAAAGTGATCCCAGGGCTACCTATATATATCATTATCTGTCCTATTTGTAACAGTGATGAGGCCCCTTTTCTAGACTTCTGAATCAGAATCCCTGAGGGAGCCCAGGAATTGAGAACATTTTTGTACTTGAAGTGATAACACAGATTGAAGTGTGAGAGCATTCAGATTCATTTAAACCTGCCTGTCTCCTGGCAGGCAGCTCACACCAGTAACCCTAGCCCTTGGGGAAGTAGAGGCAGGAGGATCAAGAGTTTCACAGCCAGCTTTTGGCTACAGAGTAAAAAACCCAGTAAGTCAAACGTAATAAACAAAACTTGTCCATTAACAGTAGCTTTATTCTATGACTTGAGGAGTTTCTAGGTTACTAGTACAGTTAACTACACTTTGCCGTAGAATCTGAAATGACTTTTCTTAATCTTTGTAGAACATTAATTCTGAGCCAGTTTCATACATGGTATTGCTGAATATCTTAATAAAATTCAAGTTAAAGATTTTCTGCCCCTGAAGACTGCCCTGAGGAGCTAAGTGTCCTTGAGAGCAGCCGAGGCAATTTACCTTCATTCTCGAATTTAAGCCCCTGGGATGGAAATTCCATCCAGATGAGTTGTTTTTAGATGACAGCAGTATAGACCATCTGTTTTCCTTTGAGCATAGGACTGACTGTATGGTTACATGTTAAGTTGCAGTCTGTATCTCTCTATCCAGAGTACCCTTTTATTAATAAGCTAGGATTTAGCCCCTTAGAGTGAAAAATTTGATGAGGGAAAATTAGAAGCCCCATTTTTAGTCTGGCTCTGATGCTTGCACATTTCCCATTTTTCCTGTTGGCATGCCTTTTTGTACCTGATTTTTCAGTATCTGGGGAAAGGAAAACGTGCTCATCAGAAGTGTATGGGGTAGAGGATTCAGTCAGGAAGCAGAGTTGGCAAGTGGTGGAGGGAAAACAACAACACTGTGGGAGCCTGGTGAGGCGGCACAGCCCTGTGATCTGCACTGGAGGCTGAGGCGGAGGAGGGGTGCTGGTGTCAGCCCGCTCCTCGGGCTACATAGTAGGCCCTTCGCCAAACAGAGTTAAAGGAGCTGCTGTACTGATAGTTCATCGTGTAAGACTTCTCTTCTCAGACTTGTCCAGTGCTGGTATTTGTGTCTTACATTAGGTCCTAAGCTAAGAAAGATTAACAATACATTTTTGAATAGTTATCTTACAACTACATCGCAGCTTTAACTTTTGAGTCTGTGTTCCAAAGCCTAAAATATTTCCACGTGGTTCTTTTACAAATCTAGTCTTAGATAAATATACTTTGGAATGTCTTAGATAAAATAACACCTATGATACCATGTTAGAAAAATCATATTGGGCATAATCATTTTTTGCATTTTAGAGGCTTTGCAATAAAATTTATTTCATTGTTCATGAACAAAAAGGAGAAAGATTTTTAGATCTCTGTAGTAAGAAATAGTTTGACACTGAATTTGCAGATCTACTTGGTATAGGGTATGTGATCTTATAACTATGAAATTGTTTTAGGAAAGCGAATTCAGTAATTTTACTTTCTCCATGATATAACATTTTGTTTCTTAATTTTCTTACAGTTCCTGTTTCATCGCCCGTTAAGGCTGTTGAACCTGCTTATCCTCATTGAGGGCAGTGTTGTCTTCTACCAACTCTATTCCTTGCTGCGGTCGGAGAAGTGGAACCACACGCTCTCCATGGCGCTCATCCTTTTCTGCAACTACTATGTCTTATTTAAGCTCCTCCGGGACAGAATAGTCTTAGGCAGGGCGTACTCCTACCCCCTCAACAGTTACGAACTCAAGGCAAATTAAGCTGCCTCTCAACAGGAGGGAGAACTCAGATAAAAATATTTTCATACGATCTATTTTTTTCTTGCGATTTTTATAAATATTTAAGATATTTTATATTTTGTATACTATTATGTTTTGAAAGTTGGGAAGGGCAAGGGATATTAAATGTATCCATAAACAAGGTGATGTTATCTTTCATGTGTTAGTATATTTGAATATTATACATGAGAGGTCACCCCTTCAGTAAAAGAGTGACTTGTTTGTCTGGCTCTGGAGTAGCATTCACTTAGGAACATGTCTTGCATCTTGACATGGTGTCTTTGGTGTCTTTTTTGTTCTCTTTAGTTCCTCCTCTGGCCATATTACTGCTGTAGAAAAGAGAGATGGATGAGTTACCTGCCAGCACCAGTGCCCTTGAATTTAGCATGCTAATGGTGCTGGGGTAACTACAGCAAAGTGAGTTCAAATCTTGGGTCGGGTGCTCTTCGTTGCCTACTGGGAGGAGACGGTTCTAAACTGGTGTCTTGGCTGATCTGTTCTTGTGATACTTTCAGTTAATCTCACCTGGTGTTCTGGGAGCTGCTGTCACTTTGCCTGTTCTTTCATAACTTTTGCTTCCAAAGATTTTCCTTTTACTCTTAGTTACATGTAATAGTGCTTTTCATAGACAGGAAGTGTGTAGTGCATCCACATTCATGAAGGAGAAGATGTGTAGGGAGAGGATGAGAATAAATGGAGTATAAATGGGAGAATGGGCAAGCCCTCAGCAAGACAGCCTTAGGTGCACTCTGGCTGCTACGTCTTTACAGTAGCGTTGTGTTTGGAGTCATAAGGGGAGGAGAAGGATGAGAAGTTGTTGCTTTGTCCTCAGAGTCTGACTTATATCCAAACTTTGTACTTTAAATTTCATACTCAAAGGCTGGAGATCCAGCTTGGTGTTAATGTGCTTGTTTTACATGCACGAGGCTTGAGTTTGTTCTCCAGCCCTCAAAAGTAAGTAAATTAATTTCATACTTCAGAACCTTTATATTTGTGAGCATTAACCCTTTAGGTCACCACTACCCATGTTCTTGGGAGTCGATGTACTTACAGCTTCTTGTTTTAGACCAAAAATAGACCGTCCTACTTTCTGGGCTGGGCCTAACTGCTCAACTGTGAAGCTTTGGATGATACAAATGTATGAAGCTTATGAAGCCAAAAGAGTAATCTTATAGTTCCAAAGCTTAACTCTCCAAACAGTTCTTGAGGAAGAGTTCTCAAAAGGTTTTTAGCAAAGGAAGCACAGTCTAGGAATAGGTGTGTGCATAGCTGCCCACCTTCATGTTGCAGCTAACCATGGCTTTCTTAGTTTGATGTGGATAGTCCTCATAAAATTTGAATATTTGACAACCAGTCTTTACCATTCAACAAATGTATGTTATCCACCAGGTGCTGTGTAGGCATTGGAGCTTAACAGTAAGAAATGTAAGAGAGCAAAGGTATGGTGGCGCACACCTTTAATCCCAGCACTCGGGAGGCAGAGACAGGCAGATCTCTGTGAGTTCGAGGCCTACCTGGTCTACAAAGTGAGTTCCAGGAAAGGCGAAAAGCTACACAGAGAAACCCTGTCTCAAAAAACCAAAAAAAAAAAAGAAAGAAAGAAATGCAAGAGCTCACCCTGAAGAGAAGTGGTAAGCCGTTCAGTCAGCAAGGCACATGTTCTGGCAGTAGTGAGTGCAATAGAGAGAAAAGTCAGGATAAGGAAACAGGTCGAGGAAGTGGTGCCCATGAAAGGCATCTTTAAAGAGTAAAATAGGACTTTGATTTAGGAAGCCAGAAGGATGACTGAAATGGCTCACCACCACTAACTGTTAGAGGTATCTTTGAGGAATACTTTTGTTGTCTTTTTCTTTCCCTTTAGAAAAGGTCTTGCTTTCAAAGCCCTCCTGTGTCAGTCTCTGGAATGATAGATTACAGGTGTGTATCACCATGGTTAGCTGAGGAGACAATTGTCCAACCGTCCATCCGTCCATCCATCCATCCATCTATCTATGTTTTTCGAGACAGGTTTCTCTGTGTAGCCCTATCTTGGAACTCACTCTGTAGACCAGGCTGGCCTCAGACTCAGAGATCCATTTGCCTCTGCCTCCTGAGTGCTGGGACTAAAGGCGTGTGCTGCCATGCCTGGTCAAAATGATTTTATTTTTAAAGGCAGAATCTTGTGAAGTAGCCCAGGCTGGTCTTGAGCGTATGCTGCTCTTAGCTTAGCTTCCTTCCACAGTAGTGGTATCCATTACTATATTCAGTTTAGGAAATGATTTTTTTAAAGATTATTTTTATAATTTTTAAATTTATTTTATTTTTATGTGCAGTGGTGTTTTGCCTGCATGTGTGTCTGTGTAAGGGTGTCAGATCTTGGAGTTACATAGTTGTGAGTTCCCATGTGAATGCTGGGAATTGAACTAGGATCCTCTGGAAGAGCAACCAGTGCTTTTAACTGCTGAGCCATCTCTTTAGTCCCTAAAAAGAATTTTTAAAAATTATTTTAAATTCTGTGTCTGTGTGCATGAATGCAGGTGCTTGTGGAGGCCAGAAGCATTTGATTTGCTGGAGGTAGAGTTACTTGCCAATTGTTTTTGAGCTGTGTGATATGGGTGCTTGGAACTGAACTCAGGTCCTTTGGAAGAGCAATAAGTTCTCTTAATTGCTGAGCTATCTTCTCCAGACCTTTAAAACTATTTTGTGATCTGGGCTGTGAATAGCACATGCCTTTAATCCCAGCACTTGAGAGGCAGAGGCAAGTGGATCTCTATGAGTTCCAGGACAGCCTGATCTACAAGGTGAGTTCCAGGACAGCCAGGGCTGTTATACAGAGAGACCCCCCATCTCAGGAAAAAACAAAATTTTGTGTATGTGTGTGTGTACAAGTGAATGTGTCTTTTTAAGGTAGAGAACAGCTTTTGGGAGCTCTCTCCCAACTTGACATGGATTTGTGGATTGCAGTCAGGTGTCAAGCTTGTGTGGTAAGTGCCTTCACCCAGGGAACCATCTTGCAGCTCTAGGAAAGGATTTTTTAGCAAAGGTCAGACACAGCAAGAGAAAGCTATAAGTACTTTAGCCACAGAGAAGGAAACAGCTGGCAGTCTGCCAGAGTTGGATGTCTCTATCCTCTGTGTGGGACTAGGGAATGAACACAGGTTGTCAGGCTTTCTAGCAAGTGCCTTTATCCATTAAGCCAGCCAGCCAGCCCAAGAACTTCATTTTATAGCAGCAAGAGAATTGACTTTACAAGGAATCAGCTTGTACATTCGAGGAAGACGAACAGAAAAGCACAAAGTCAGTGTGTTAGCTTTCCTGCTATTTAAAGTGGTTTAGCCTAAATGTAATTGTGAGGAATGGAAGGCAGGGGAGCTGCCATGTTGCTGTGCTTTCCTTAGGACCTTGAAGTTTTGCTTCTCTCTCTCTCTCTTTTTTTTTTTTCAAGATTCATTTATTATGTATACACTGTTCTGTCTGCATACCAGAAGAGGGCACCAGATCTCATTACAGATAGCTGTGAGCTGCCATGTGGGTGCTGGGAATTGAACTCAGGACCTCTGGAAGAGCAGCCAGTGCCCTTAACTGCTGAGCCATCCCTCCAGCCCAGTTTTGCTTTTCTTGGCTAACAGTTTAGCGAGGTCTGGTGGCACATGCCTGTAACCTCAGCGCTTGGAAACGTGTTGGAGGAGGACTTTGAGTGAGGTCAGCTTAGGATACATAGTAAGACCCTTTGTCTCAGCAGCAACAGCAGCAGAAGGTCCCAAGTTGGTTCTTGTGCACACAAATAGCCCAGATAATTAAGAGAAGATAGACAGGTCTTTTTAAAAATAATTTTATGTGTATGAGTGTTTTGTTTGTATGTATGTCTGTGTAATGTGTTATCTAATACCTGTGGACACTAGAGCAGGGCATTGAAGATAACCTAGGGACTGAGTTATAGAGACTTGTGAGCACCCATGTGGGTGCTGGGAATCAAACAGGTCCTCCGGAAGAGCAGCCAGTGCTCGTAATCACTGAGCCATCTCTCCAGCCCCTAGACTGGTCTTCTAACTGTGACTCTGCCTCTTTGAGAGCTGAGTTGGCTGAATTGTGAAGCTCTGGCACAAGAAAAGGAGACAGATGCCAGGCAGTATGAATGAGGGGCATAATAAAGTCATGTGTGGTGTCTACCTGCCATGCTGGTACTCAGGAGTCTGAGGCAGAAGGATTGCACATTGGTTAATGGTGCTGTTAGAATAGTGATGGGCCAGGCATTGGTAATCTTGCATAAATGGAATAAAGTAGCAAGAACAGAAAGAGTGTTCTGGAGAGGAAGGCCAGGAATTTAGGATAATACATTGTGGAGTATGAAATAATCTTATGTGTAACCCTAGAAGCACATGGTTGAAGTCATTAGAGAGCAAGATGGTTCAGTGGTAAAGTATTTGCCATCAGGCCTGACAACTGAGTTCATTTCCTGAAATCTACATGAAGAGAACCAACACCTGCAAGTTGCCCTCTGACCTCCACATGTGCACTTTGGCACTCAACACTCCCACACACATACACACACTAGATAAATTTTAAGTGGGTAAAAATAAAGAGCTGTAAACATAGGCCTGATGATACAAGCCCGTAATCTCTGAAACTTAGGAACTGGAGGCAGGAGGGTGAAAATCCAAGGCCTGGTTGACTAGAGAGTGAATCAAGGCAAGTCTAAAAAACACCCTGTCAATCAAAAGTGAGAAGGGTACAGGACTTGGTGAAAGGACAGTGGTAAAGGCACTTGCTACCAACGCTGACACCTGTTTGGGTTCCTGGACCTTGTGCTGGAAAGAAAGAACTGACTTCTGAAAGTTGTCTTCTGGTCTCCACTTACGCCTCAACCCCATTATGCTCACACACATATTATGCTCATACACATATGATAAATGTCATTTTAAGAAATGGATTGCAGGGCTAGGGAGGTGACTCAGCAGTTAAAAGCATGTGTTGCCTGGCATGTATAGGGCCTTAGTGTAGTACCAAGTAAGAAAATAAAAATAACCATGCAATTATTGCATGGGTATTGGGAGATTTTCCGAGAACAGTAACATTCTTCCAGGTGCTGGTGGGATACACGGTAGTAGACCTGGTGCCAAATCTAGGATATTTGGTACATTGACTGCATCATACCTAAAAAACAGTAAAAGTTACAATAGCTGGGACCGTACGTTTTGATGGTGAGGGGTTTTGTGTGAGACAGGAAGGAGCAATGGTGCAGGAACAGGAGTGAGAAGCTGGGGAGGTCATCTTCTAGCCTTTGTAAAAGTCTGGTGGAGTAGAAGTATCCTTGTGAAGTTTTATGAAAGTCCAGGAAGTGAACAGTTCAGAGAAGGGACTAGTCAATGCATGTTCCGCTCACACCCCAATTCCCACCCTTTTTTGTGTGATGATAAATGCTAGCATAGCGAATGTTGGCTTTACCCTTCCTAGGATGACCACTCAGTCCTCAGGGTGAGGTCTGGCTCAGTGGGCAAAGCACTTGTGCAGTTTCAGATCCTCAGCATGCACATAAAAGCTGCATAGGAGTGGTGAGTCAAATCTCTAATCCCAGGCTTTCCTTGGCAGGGGAGGTAGGGTATTCCAAGGGCTAGCCAATTTGCTAGACTAGCCTAATGAGCAAGCTCAAAGCTTGGTGAGAGATCCTACCTTAGTGAATAAAATGGAGAGTAATTGATGTGACATCTTATATCAATCTCTGGCCTCCACACACTCATGCAAACATGCGTAAGTGTACAAATCACAGCGTCTACCCCTAAAACAAGTCCTTGACCTGAGCCTGCACCTACACACTAAGCTCCTAGCTCTCCTTAAGCTACTGGGTTCCAAGAAGGAGTTGTCTTCTTTTTTTCTGTTACAACTTGTACTTGGTACAGGACTTCAATTCATCCTGGGTATTTTAGTTAAATGACTGGGGTGAGAGGGTGAAGTTGCAAACAGTTGATTATTAAGATGTAACAGGCTAATGCAGTCTGAGCATGGTGACCCATACATGTAATCTTGACACTTGGGAGGCTGAAGCAAGAGGATTGCTGCAAGTTCAAGACCAGCCTGGATTACATAGTTTCAGGCCAGTCTGATCCACAGAGTGAGACCCCACCATAAGTTTGTTTTCCCTCCCAGCCTCCCTCGGTCCCTCCCAACCCTCCCACCCCGCCCTCATCTCCCCTCCCTCTCATTTATGTGTTTGGGTGTTTTGCTGTGTGTCTGTGCCCCATGTGTGTCTGGTGGAAGCCAGAAGAGGGGAGGCATCTCCTAGAACTGGAGTTAGAGAAGGTAGTGAGCCACCAGCGGGGTGCTGGGAATCCACCCAGGTCCTCTGGAAGCACAGCCAGTGCTCCCCTGCAGAACCATCTCTCTAGCAAACCCTCTCATCAGTTGCTTTTAGAAGCCAAACCAAAATATATGAGAGATTTGTGAGATCTGACCTGTAGTAACAATCACAACAGAATGATGTCAGATAGAAGAAACTAGCACCGTGAGTCTGACGCCTTCTGATTTAATTTGTCTGTTGATTGTGGTGACCCTCATGTCCTCCTCTAACCAATAGTTCCATCCCAAGAAGTATACTTTATATGATTTATTAGAGTACATTTTTAAAGCATAACAGTCTCTTAATTACACTTAAATTTCTCTATGGGTATGTTTAATATATTTTTTCATGAATAGAAAACATTTTGATTATATCTTTGGAAACATTTGTAGAGTTCAGAAACAGCTTGCAATCAATCATATGGCTGCCAATAGGGTCCTTTGAAAAAAAGTGCTTTACTTTGCAGAATTATAAGCCAGAAAGTACAATGACATTACGTCAATTCAAAGCATTGGGGTTCATCAAGTAATGCACATGACTGAATGCACATGTTCATGGCTTCTTACATTAGTTACCTCCTTTTTGACCCACATTGACAACCAATCTCTGCATTGCTCATGTACCTCAAGCTAAGTGAGCTGTGTGCCAATTATTTTATACTGCCTGGACCGGTGCTGGTCTCAGCCAGTCAGCCTTCTGCCATCTTCCTTTCCTCTTGCCTTGAAGGGTGTCTTTTCTCCCTCTTCCACCTCTGTTTGGCTAGGAAAGGAGGGCACCTTCTTTGTCATTACACATTTTGAACTGACCTTTCTCTTTGAAATGCCTGAAATCATACTCTTAGCCAGCAAACCCCAAGATGCATGTTGTCATCAAGTAGGACCAACTGTGATAGAAGGTAGTCCTAATCTATGTAAGCAGGAACTGGGCCTACTGGAAACTTCTTCTATCCCAATCCTAGATAAATAAATCTTATATTCTCCAGGGCTTCTTAAGGTAAGAACATAAGGCCTGGTAGACAAATGTCCTACCAACCTAATTTCAGCCACGTGATTGTTGTTATGTGCTAAACACTACATGAAATTAACTGTTTGTCCTGGGCCTATCTGTGACTCCATCAATAGCAGAATTAACTCCATTTTTTTGATGATCAGAGTCTCTCAAATCCTTTCTTAAGGTGTGTGGAATCTGATCCTATTTGGTTTATAAGTAGGCATCCAACAGACCTTACAACCAATGAGGACCATGCAAACCATCAGAAATACGTAGTTCATTTTCACTTTGATCTTTAAAAACAAAGTTCTCAACACCCAAGTGTCTCACTCATACATTTTATTGGATTTGCAGTTCTGCTTAGTTAGATTATTTAAAATTAGTAGGTCATTTGAATACTGTTAGCATTCCTTCTGAAAGGTGCTGGTTCCTGCTTTCTGCCTTTTCTTGGCATCTAGTGGTGGTTCTCACCCTGCTCCCAGTTATTCCAGGCCATTTGATTTGCCAGCGCCCCTCCTCCTCTTCATCAGACTCCTCAAGCGTGTAGGAGTTGCTAAGGTAACTAGTGCCCTGTTACCAAGCTTTCAATAACTACTCAATGAGGATGCTGGCATTGACATTTTCATTGTCTCCAGAATCCAAAATTTTAACTTGGGCATGATTAAGGCTTAGATTAAGCTAATAGTGTATTTCATAATGATGTCTTGGTCAGATCTTTTCATATTTTAGAAGTAGAGAATAAAAATTAAATGCTCTTTCTCCACTCCATTTTGACAAAAGGGGACGGGGGGAAGTTCTGGGAGGACTATTTTGTAAATAAATATGGATTATTGTCTTAAGCAACAGTAACATGCCAAAAAAGGGTACATGTCTGCATTCCACTTGAACTTCAGTCTTTAAAATGAGCTACCCCATGTTGAGGACTGGCAGTAGTTCTGAAGAATCACTCTCTTCTCTTGGCATCTCAGCAGGTCCCAACACCAGTGACACTTCCCCCTGAGCCTGAATAGAAGCAAGCAGGCTGATTCCCACTTGGCCATTCTCAGGGGTCCCATATGAGAGCCCCAGGTGTTGCCAAATGGTGACTCCAGGGCATCTCGAGGAACAACTTCTTTGCTGTGGAATGGGATTTCATCAATGCCAGGCTCACCCAGCCCACAAAAATCTGTGAATATGTGTGTGACAGTTGATAGGCTGTAAGACCATCAAAAAAGAGAACTACACTGTAGAAGCAGGACACTGGGATGGTAAAGTCTCCAAGCCCTCCTGGAATTGATGGGCTAAGAGAACTTGAATTAAGGAATATTTCCAAACAGGTGTCAGTGGGTCATGGAGACACCCACATGCCAATTCTCCTGAAGGTGATGTCGTAAATGAATGGTATCTAAAGGAGCATGGCAGTCATTTTAGAAATCAGTCCTCAGAATTGAAGTCATTTGTCAGCGTGTAAATGATGGCTTCTGTCTACCTGCCAGTACAAATGCATCCTAGAAGTATTAGACAATTTAAAACAATCACTAAGTAGTTTCAGTGTTTCGGTGGTTGGCTCTTTTCCTCTCGTTCTCACTGGAGCAAGTCTTTATTAAAGTATACCATAAGTACACTGAGGCCGGCATGAAGCTTGACAAGGCAGGAATGCACTTTTCAAATCTTCAGAACATGGCCTTTCTCATCTCTCCACTGTTGGGGAATATTATTTTAAGGTGTGTTATTTTTGTTTATGGTGCATTTGTTTAACTCTGTGAAGCTGTGTTACTGTGCCTGTCTAAAACACCTGATGGTCTAATAAAGAGCTGACCGGCCAATGGCGAGGTAGGAGAGAAATAGGTGGGGCTGGTAGGCAGAGAGAATAGATAGAAGGAGAAATCTGGAAGAGGAGAAGAGTGAACCAGAGAAGGAGGAGGACTCCAGGGGCCAGCCACCCCGCTACACAACAAGCCATGGAGTAAGAGTTAGATTTACAGAAGAGAACGGGAAAAGCCCAGAGGCAAAAGATAGACGGGATAATTTAAGGAAAGATAGCAACACTCCACACCATATTACTTCACACTTTGTCTCTAGGGGGAAATGCTGTGTCCTAAGACTTTTCGTGGGGTTGACATCTCAGTGGCTGTTGGTCCAAAGCTTTCCTCATCCAATGAGAAAGCAAAGGCTGAAGACCTTCCCTTGCTCCCTCACGTGGGCTCACTCTCCTTAGTTGACTTACTAGTTGTTTTTGACCCAGGCATTGGCTTAAAAGGAGTAGGTCAAGATTTCCAATCTTTAAGGTTACCCAGGGAAGGAAAGGCGAGCATGACATCTGTGATAGGGCATCTGCTTCCACATTCCCCTGGAGATGACTTCAGCTTAGCCACTACCCAGTCCAGTACTGACTCTGATTGTGGGGTCAGCCCGGAGGTACTGCTAGTCTTTGGATAAACTTGACCAACGACTGAACTTCAGACAGAGTTCAGCCAGGCTGGAGTCTGAGAAGTGCCCTATGAAGCCTTTGAAGGGAAGCACAAGAACTCTTCCAGCAGGTATAAGGAACAGCAGATTGAGTTATTACATCAGTTTGTGTCTAGATAGAGCCGAAGAGTAAGGCTGAGTTTAGGTGGATGGGGAATTAAGACAGAGAGGTTTCTCAAGCCTGCCCTTGAGTGATGGTGAGAGACCGGGAAAGGAAGGGAGCCACAGGCTGAAGGCAGTGCCTCTTTGAAGACTGTGACGGTGACAGCCACTCTGCTGGGGCTCCTCATTGCCTCCTCTCCTGTCATGCTGGGCCCAGACAGCTTAGTGCTGGAGAGTAAAGCTGAGCTCCAGTTTTTCTCCCTAATGCCTGGCCAACTTAAACACATCAGGTCCGTAAAGAAGTTGTGCCTTTCTGTGAGGCTTTTCCTATGCCATGTGGCACTTGGATTCTGGTACTATTAAGAAGGCAGACACGTCACTCCTGCATACCTATATGACTTCCCAGTCCTAGCTGTCCTGAATCTGCCAAGCTGCTGGATTTGGTAATCAGTGTTCAGCACAGTGGCAGGTGGAGTCACAATAAAGCCAGCACCGGGAAGCGTTCGTGGGTGGTACCAATTCTGACTTTCTGTGCCGATTGATGGATCACTTCGGACAGGTTTGCAGCAACTCCAGGGAGAGAGCACAAGGAAGTCCCCCCACCTGGATATCTTAAGTGCATGTTAGTTTGCATTTTCAGATCTGCTTCTATCTGGGGGTAATACACTTTTACAGAGCTTATTAGAAAACTGGTCTAAAAGAACACATACTTTAAAGAGCATAAAAAAAGCACAAAGACACCTTCAATCGTAACAGGACGATTTTTCTGACTCAGGCAAAGAATTTTTCTTTCTTTCAAGGGGTACTAACACAGCCAGCTCTTGACAGTAATAGATGATGGCAATGGAGGAATAATGTGACTCATAGACAAGCCCCCGTTTCTATCCGAGGCAAGCATTCCATCCTCTTCCCCTGCCTACCTTCCCAACTTGCTTCTGTGGACTTACTTAAATCTCACTTTTTGGTCCTTGTCTTGACCACTCTTCTGGCAAACGGACTCATGTATGGTCAAAGACAGAGAGGTGGGGGAAGTGGGAGAGAGGGGGTTAGTCAGAGGCCAAAATAAGCCCCAATTTAGATAACTTGTGGCTGGAAAATGGCCAGTTGGTCCTGTACTAACTTCCAGATGAACCTGCCGTTTTTGCAGACACCAGAGGGTCCACCGGTCTCACTCTATTTGCCTCCCGCTTCTTCCATCCAGAATCACGGATCTCCGCTGGGGCTGGTAAAAACAGCTGGTTGAAGTCTCTAGTCTTTGGCCATTCTTAGGGATGGTCATTTTATTCCTAAGTGTAACCCCTTCTGGTGTGACCCATGTGTTTTCTGCCAATTCCCCACAGAGAAGGCCAGGGGAAACCGTCTGAGTGGGGCTTCTGATAGGGGACAGCAGGACCTTGGAATCTATCATTGTGGATGAGGAGGGCAGGTGGTCCATGATGGGGAATAAGATGAGGCTCTGAGGTCTTCCTGGCCTTGACCTGTGGAAAGGCTTAGGACCCCCAGACGCTCGCTCCAGTTTTGAAGAAAGAACGTTGTCTCCTGACGGCTCTGTCTCTGATGTGCGTTTTCTGCATTGCCCCGTTGCATCCTGTGTGGAGAGCAGATTGGATACCCCTGGTTCTGGAGAGCAGAAGGACCCCTCAGACATGCAGGATGTGGTACTACCCTTCCTTTGCGATGCAAAGGCTCCTGCCTCTTGCTTTGGTTGCTCTTCCTCTGGGCTTTTCAGGGAGGAGGGAGAATCATCTTTGGTGGGTTTCTGAGGGTTTTCGGTGGTTGAACCAGGTTCTTCCAGGTTCCTCTCTGGAGGCTGAACCCCACCTTCCCCTGTGCTCTGAGAGGGCAGGGGCTGTGGGATCTGTGTGTACTGAATCTTGGGTGGGATGACAGGGACAGCCTTGGCCTGACACATTTTGACCATGAAGGAGGTTCTCACAGCTGACACACTCACGGGAGCTGAATTCCGACGGCCTGTCAGAGCATGGGCAACAATGTCCAGGTCCTGGATGTCCTGGGAGTTCCAGGGGGCTGCTTTACAGTGAGAGGAGGTCATCCAGGTGACCTTGGTGTCTCTTCGTTCAGAGAGCTCTATTCCAGGTGAACTAAACGAGGTTCCATTCTCAAGCCGGAAGAGGTCAGTGATGGCAGTGGCAGAGTCCAAGTTGAGGGAAGAAGGCCTGTGTTTCCCTTTTGAGGGCCCACACTCAGTGCCCTTGAGCTGTGACTTGAGGGGGTGCTCCCCAGGTGCGGAGCTGTCTTGAGTTCTAGGTGAACTCTCCCTGCTGCTCTCTGGCCCAGGAACATCACTGTGTTTCGTCTGAGGGTTGTTGAGCCCCAGCTGTGGCCTCTGCTCCTTTCCCTCTGCCAGACTGATGAAGTTGGCTTCTACCGGTTTGGGTGGTATACCAGATGGTCCCTTCTGGCTGGGAAGAACCTCTAACCCTTTCAGGCCAGAGAACTCCCTGAAGGCTTTTAGGGCTTTTTCCTCCCATCCAGCAGTCTTGTTCCTGGCTGCCGGGGGCTGCAGAGGCTCATAATTCTTCTCTGTTTCAAGATTAGCACAACTGCTGGAGAAGGGAACCTCGAGAGTCCAGTGGCTCTTCCCAGTGGTTTTGCTATCTAGAGAATGGCTCTGGCGAAGGCTCGGCCTGTGGCAAAGTCTCCTCTCCAACCGGTGGCCCTGGGGGCACTGCATCTGGGACTCCTGTACTTCTTTCAGGGTGGGGGAATGAAGAGGACTGGTCACCCACTGGGGCTCCTCCCAGGGCTCTACCATCTCCAGGCCATGCTGAGCAGTGTCTGTCACAGTGTCATCTTCGTCACAGTCTGAAGGCTCTTGTGCTGCGTGGGGGGCGTCCCCCTCTTCTTGTGGGGCAACTCCTACCTCCTTTGTAGGGCTTGGAAGACCAGGGCCTTTGCTCTCAGGAACAGCGTGCTTTGCATTTTGCTTCTCGTTGGGGCTTGCAAGGGTCTCCTCTCTCTGACAGAGGCTAGGGATGCCAGGGTTGTCTTTGGGTTTTGGCTGCTCTGTGTAGGGATCGGCCCTGGCATCCGCAGATGCATCTTCTCTTTCAGAACCTTCCTTTGACAGCAAGACCCGAGGCTCCTCCTCCAGAGGAGTTGGAGGGGGAGGAGCAGGCGGAAGTGGAGGAGAGAGATTTCTTGGGCCTCCTATCTCTATCCTAGCGGGAGAAGACACCTTCTCAAACAGAAGTATTTGCAGAGGTGCTAGACTGGCTGGGTCTGGGCTGAACCCCTGCTCGGGCTTTGACCCAGGGAGGCTGCAGGCGGGCTCCAGCTTCTCTCTATGGGTGAGGATGGCAGCCTCCTGGGCGCTCTGATTGGCCGAGTCCCTAGTCCATGCTTCCAGAGATGTAGAGCCACAGGTCAAGCTCCCAGACGCCTCTGGGAGGGGAAATGGGGCTGGACCTGACTCAGTCTTCGGGCTTGCCTTCTGAGCAGGGGGTGGTAGTGAAGAGAGCTCCTCCTCCGATTCGATGATTTTCAGTTCCTGTTGAATCTCGGGCCAGATCAGGGCGTGAGCTAGGTCATCTTCATCCTGAAAAACAAGAAGAGGCTGGTTACTTTTGAGCCCAGAATTCTGGGTACTGATGTCTACCAAGAGTCCAGTGAGCAAGGAGGGAAGGGAGTGAGGCCTGTACTCCAGCCAATAAGGAGGCAGCCTCAGTAATAACCATGGGCATCTGAAATATGTTGTGTCTTCCTCTTTAACTTTCACTGCCCTCAGAGATGATACCAGGTACTAGGCTCGTTGAATAGATTCAACAAATGACCTGAGTCATACAGTAGGTCAGGATGGAAATCCAGTCCTGTCCACAGTGGAACACAGTCTGCTTCTGACCTCCCTTCTCAGCCAGTTGTAAGTGTGAAGGCAATACAGACTCCATCTTAGGGGAAGGCCACCATCTTAGACCACCTGTTGTACTTAGTTCCAGGAAGGATCTCAGGAATGTGCCATGACAACTGGAACAGACACAGGACAGTATGCTCCTGTAGACTTTCTATCTGTGGTTTATGGCCCTAGAAGATATCCAGATAATCCTGCTGAGCAGCTCAGATAATCCTGCTTAGCAAGTTGTGGTTCCTTGCCCAAAAGTCCAACCCAATAGTTTCAAATGTGGTTTCCTGCCGAAAGTCTAGACCAATGATTTCAAAAAATCACTTTGCCCCATATCCCTTCTACCCAATCCCAAGATGCCAAAGCATGTAATTCCTGGCTTGTGGTTTTTCCCTATAAAAACCCTCTACCCCTGGGCCCGCTGCCACTGCCTAATTTCCTTCCATCTGCCTGTCGGTGGCCCAGGTTCAAACCTGACAATAAAAGGACCCTTATGTTCTTGCGTCGGAAACTGGCTCCTTGGCGGGTCAGGGAGCACACGCTGTAGTCTAGTCCAGCAAGGGTTCAGTCCTTGAGCCAGGTCCCGAGCCTTCCACTCTACTTGTAGTGCCTTCCTTGCCCTTCATGTCTCAAGATGCAATTCTCTTGTAAGGAGAACCATCTCAAGGACTGTCTTTCTCTCACCAGTGACTTTCTGTGAAAGTCTAGTATGCTGCTGGCCTCTCTGCTCTGTTCACCTGGCTCTGCTTCTAGAGTACTGAGGGTTAAGTCTAGGGTCTCACACATGAAGTGCGCTACACCCTGCGCCCATCCGCCCTTTTATTTCCTTAAACTCTCCAGTATTACTTGGCCAAAAGCAACTGGATTTTCCACAAGCAGAGAAGAGAATTGTGGGAGGTAGAAGGCTGGGGAGAGGAGACACCGCCAGCTGCCGCCATGAGAAGCAACATGTAAAGACACTGGTAAGCCACGAGCCATGTGACAAAGTATAGACTAACAAAAATGGGTTAATTTAAGATAAAAAAGTAGATAACAGGAAGCCTGCCTCGGCCATCCAGTTTGTAAACAATGTAAGTTTCTGTGTGCTTTCTTGGTTGGGTCTGAGCGACTATGGGACTGGCGGGTAAGAGAGATTTGTCCTGACTGGGCCAGGCAGGAAAACTCTAACTACATTTTCCTTTGCTGCATTCCATTGTGAACAGTTCTGTTCACTAGCTTTTTTCTTTTTCTTTTCTTTTCTTTTCTTTCTTTCTTTTTTTTTTGAGACAGGGTTTCTCTGTGTAGCTTTGTGCCTTTCCTGGAACTCACTTGGTAGCCCAGGCGGGCCTCGAACTCACAGAGATCCGCCTGCCTCTGCCTCCCAAGTGCTGGGATCAAAGGTGTGCGCCACCACCGCCCAGCCGCCTTTTTCTTGTTTCCTTACTTTACTCAACATTTACATTCATCAATTACTAAGAAACCCCGTTATGTTTTCTCACCACCCCATACTTCCACTTTGCCCTGGATCCTGGTTTTTCCCTGTGAGGCTGGCAGTCTTGGCCACTGTAGTGACCCTAGTGCTCAGGAGAGCAGGGTGCTTACTTAGCACAAGGTGAGGATTCAGGTTCAGTGAAGGAAAGAGCTGATGCCTTACTTGCTAACTTAAGTCCCCCTAGTTCGTCCTGCGCTAATGTTATCTTCCTCGAAGTGCTGTCCTTTTTATTGGGGCTCTCCTCATGAGACGCCAACCACCACAGAATCTCTGCCAATGCAAACATGCTCTATGGGAACCCTTGCTCAGCCCTCCTGAGGCCACCACATCACTTCAGCTTTGCCCTAACTCCCCGACATGGTCCTCTTGGTGGCGGCTTCCGGAAGCAAGTTAAAATGCTGTAGGCTTCCTTTATCTCTCAGCATATGCCGCTGGTCATGGTTCTTACAAAAGCAGGACTCCTCCCTGGGTGTCCCCAGAAACACCTCTTCACACCTTCTACATAAAGACATCTCATAAAAACACTCATGGGAAAATACCACCCCTAAAGAATGGATAAGGTTTGTTAGCGTTGGGGTCAGATCTGAACTTCTCTAAAAACACAGACTCAGGCCTGGAAATGTCTCGGATTTTACAGACAGCCCAGGACAAACACCAGGCTGGGATGTCGGAGAAAAGAGAATGAGGTTCATGAGTGGTCATCATGTGTGGGACTGGGATGTAAGGAGCAGGCTTTGTGATGCGTCTGGGGTTGAGTGTCATTACGTTCTAAGGACATGTCAGTGGTTTGTGGGCCAGAAATATTTAGAGTTGTGTCTGCTTTGGGAATCTGAGCTGAATGGTTCCTTTGCATCATGATGGGATCTCCCAGAGGCATGCAGCAGAAAAACCCCAGGTTGAGAAATGAATTTTGTTTGTTTTGAAACAGGGTCTCATACATGCCAGATTATCCTTAATGACCCGAAACCATGGTCCTCCAGTTTCCATCTCCTAAGTGATGGAATCATAGGTGTATGCCATCATGCCTGCCTAAGAAGTGAGACTTCTAAAGACTCCTTATAATGCATACAGAACTCCTAGCTACTCTCCCAGCTACATGACCGCACATGCGCTGTCCAGTAGCCAGGCAAGATACTTAGTCATCCCAGGGTCTTACATCCTATGTAATCTATGCACTGCATGATCACATAATTTGTTTGCAGTGTGATCATGTAATCTATGTGCATGTGTGGTGTAGCTATATAAGCCCATATGTGCATGTGCAGGCAGAATCTAGAAAAGCAGTTCCCACTTATCCCTCCCCCACCTTCCTGCATGATCATTCCCATAGGTCTATCATATCCCTTCTGTTCCCTTCCCTTAAAAAACTCTTATAGTGGGTTTTGTCATACTTTATGGCTTTACTTGCATAGTAAACAGTGCTGCTTCATGAACAACACTGCACTACTTAGTAAATAACATATATATATATATATATATATATATATATATATATATATATATATACATTTATATAATATATGTATGGGGCTAGGAAGACGGCTCAGTGAGTAGAAATGCTAGCCTTGCAAGCCTGACAACCTGAGCCTGATCTCTGGAGGTCACATCAAAAGCTTGATGTGGTGGTACACATCTGTAGTCCCAGCACTTTTGTGGTGAGATAAGAGGTAACAAGAAGGAACCTGTTTGGAAGCCTGGGGGATGGTCAGCCTGCATTATACAGTGCAGCAGCAGCAGCAGCAGCAATAAAAGAAGCCCTGCCTGAACAAATAAGGCAAGAACAGACTCCCCAGAGTTGTCCTCGAACCCCCACATATACATGCTATGGCACACATATGAAGTAAAAACTTAAAAAGTAAATTAATTAAAGAAGTCTCTCTTGCAGAAACTCTTAACATTTGTTTAAAAGAAGAATGGCTTTAAATTGTACCATCTGTGGCTGGAACTGGCAGAGTCCACCTTACCATCTCATGGAGAAGCATTGCTTCAGTCCTGGCCCTGAGGCTCTCTTGTGGAGCGGTTGTCTTCAGCTGGCCAGCCCCCTCACTGTCCTCCACCACTTCCTCTGCATTTGGCCTCTTCTCTGATTCCGTTGAAAGTTGAGAGCCCAGGTGTATTTCCAAGGATTTCTTCTCCACTTGGGTACCCTGGACCAGGGAAGGGCCTTGGCTACATTCTGCTGTCCCCGGGGCTTCGGGTTCTGGCATGGTGTCCTCAGGGGCTGCCTTCTTAGCGACAGAGGCTGCGGTGAGGATGTGAGTGATCAGTACAAAGAGTTCATTTCACGAAGGCACTTGCAAAACCCACCCATCACTGTCCTGTCCCCTAGCCCCGCTTCCCAGGAACTGGGGACTTCTCTCCACTCATCGCCCCCTCCTTCTTTGTGTTTTTCTCTTGACAACGTTCCTGCCTCAGATCCTAGCCATTCTCAACTGGGAGCCATTTTGCTCCAATTTCCCCCAGCCCTCCGCGGGGCATTGGTAATTTCTGGAGACACTTTTGGTTGTCACAACATTGGAGGAGACGAGTCTTACTGGTTCTTAGAGCACTTTGAAGCTGTGGGTTGTGCCCGCCTATGAGGTCATGTAACTGAATGTGCAGGTCGTGAAAACGGTGGTATGAGTGTAAGGTTTCTGAGTAGACAGCAGCCAAAGTGAATTTGAAATCAACTGGACGGTGAATCTTTGACGTTTCTTGTAGTGCTCACCTGTGGCATTGCACAGTTTCACAGCAGTCTGGGTTCTGAACACTGTGTTGCCATCATGCCAAGCAACGCCACAAATACTGGCTGTTAGACCCTGGTTCTGATTTGAGATTAATGTGCTAGGAATTGCAATGTTTGGTGTGTGTGGGTTGTGCGTGTGTGTTTACCCACTTGCTTGCTATGAGGTTTTGGGGAAACTATTTATTTCTCTCCAAGCAAACAGAGATTATCTAATAATCATTACCCGTACCTCTGAAGGTTGCCTTGAGAAGTGAGATTATACACGCAGCACACTTCGGCTATGCCCAACAACGTAAGAGGTACTGAAAAGCACCGACGTTGGTTGAGATAGAGCCATTTGGTTGGTTTGACTGTCAGCAAACCTTTCTGTTGAGATTCTTCCTGATTCCATTTTAGGACCGTATGTCGAAAGAGTCCTTTCTAAGTGGCCCATGCCTGTGATCCAAGCATGAGGGAGGCAGAGACAGTGGGATCCTTTGTTGGAGACCAGCCTGGCTACAAGGGAAGAAGCCTGGCAACTACAGAAATTCTTGCTCACCACGGTCACAGTTCAGGGACTGTATCAGCCCTGGTGTGTGAGAACCCATCAGCCTTACTCTGTGATTGCTGAAATGAAGCCTAAGGAAACACTTTCTCATGGCTAGGTTTGCTATCCCTATTCTTTGCAGATATGAGGTAGAAATGAGGAGGGATGGATGAATAGAAAATACATCTAGGGGCTGGAGAGATGGCTCAGTGGTTAAGAGCACTGACTGCTCTTCCAGAGGTCCTGAGTTCAATTCCCAGCAACCACATGGTGGCTCACAACCACCTGTAATGAGATCTGGTGCCCTCTTCTGGCCTGCAGGGACACATGCAGACAGAGTACTGTATACGTAATAAATAAAGCTTAAAAAAAAAAAAAAAAAGATTAAAAAAAATACATCCAGAAACAGAGGCCCGTCAATTCCAGCTCTGTAGCTCAGCATCCCATGACTTCTTACTCCTGAGTTCTTATCATGTGTGCTAATAAAGTAGTATGTAACCTTTACTGAGTACTTATTATGTATTGGATGCTGCTCTGAGATCTTGGCATGTGTTAATCAAATGTTCACACAAACTTACAAGTAAGGTATGATTACTAACATCAGATTTTATACATTAAGAAACTGAGTCACAGGGGATTATCTCGGCGAAAATCCATGGCAGAGCATGGGTTTGCAACAGCCATTCTGGCCCTAGAGCCCACCATCCCAACCACCTCCCCACACTGCCCTGCAAATCCCATTGAAGCCACTTCAAACCTGGTGCTCCAGCTTACAACGGAGGGTGACCGTCCTGTCCCTATTTTACCTGGAAAAGCCTCAGCTCCCGGAGCCTTCTCCTCTTCTGGCCATCCTCCGCTTTCTGAACCTTGGAAAGAGAACTCTTCTAGGCTGGAGAGAGACTGTAGCTCTTTGGGGGGTGTTCTGCACGGGGTGCTGTTGGTGCTGATGACCGCAGAAACGCGCAGAGGCACCGAAACCGCGAAAGGTTCCGAGATGTTGAGCGCCTTTCGCTGGTGGCGCGGGGAGGGCTCCATCTGGAACAGGCTGCTGGAGAAAACGGATTTGCCGGGACTGTCGTTGGAGGTATAGAACATGCCCAGGAGTTTCGGGGCCGACTGCTCGCTCTCAGGGTCTCCGATCGGTCGGAACACCTTCAGCTGCTCAGGCAGCGGCCGGATCTGACCGCCCACCTCACAGCCCCCCTCGGCCCCGGCCGGCATCCCCTCCTGACCCCATTCACTCTCCTTGCTGAGGTCACAGGAGCTGCCGGCGCTGCCCGTGTGCATTTTTGCGGCTGGAATGAAAAATCCACCAGTGGTGACTGTTCGATTGAAGTTCCCTTTGTTTTCTTTGCCTGGTGAAGAAGAAGAGTAAGCAGGGTTAGCATCCCGGGTGTGCACAGAGCCGCCTTCCTTGAAGCTTGAGGCTGGCCTGGTGGTTGTTTAACAAAAAGTAGAAGAGATAACTAGCAATTCGTCCACCAAGGCTAGCACAAATGTCAATCCCTGTTGTTTGGCGATGGGTATCAACTCGTATGTAAACTATTCCAACAGGGAATACACAGCAAATCCCAACTATGTTGGGTTAGTGTTTGTCAATGTGACACAAACCTGGACACATTTAGAGACTCTCAATTGAGAAAATGCCTCCATCACATTGCCTAGAGGCAAACCCGTGGGACATTTTTCTTAATTTAGTGATTGATGTGGGAGGGCCTCGCTCACTAATGGGCGGTGCCATCATCCCTGGACAGGTGGTCTTGGGTTGCATAAGAAAGCAGGCTGAGCAAGCCATGAGGAGCAAGCTAGTAGGCAGCACTCCTCCATGGCCTCTGCTTCGGTTCCTGTCTCCAGGTTCCTGCTTCAGGTTCCTGCCCTGACTTCCCTGAGACAGTTGTAAGATAAATAAACCCTTTCCTCCCATAGTAGCTTTTGGTCATGGTGTTGTTGTTGTTCTTTTTTTTATTAAAAAGATTTATTTATTTATTATGTATACAGTATTCTGCCTGCAAGTGTCTCTGCAGGCCAGAAGAGGGCACCAGATCTCATTACAAGTGGTTGTGAGCCACCATGTGGTTGCTGGGAACTGAACTCAGGACCTCTGGAAGAGCAGTCGGTGCTCCTAGCCACTGAGCCATCTCTCCAGCCCTTGTCATGGTGTTTTATCACAGCAACAGAAACCCTAAAACATCAGTCAGTGTTAATTGGCATGAGCTAGCCTATCAGTTCAAAATGTCAACTGAAGCACTGTGAAACTCATGGTCAGGAAACTCGCAAATTCAAGACACATAATCATCATGGAATAAATCAGTGTTTGGCTTTCTTTTAGGTTCCCTCTGTCTTGGTTTTTAGCTTTGTTGACCTTTAATGTGGTCTAATTTTGAGTGAAAAGTCCCTATGGTCTCCTTTGTGGCCAGAAGAAAATTGGAAAAAGGGAAGGTTCTAGATCTTTTTTTGGGATGAGATAGGGAGTAGTTTGGGGATAGATAGTCAGTCGTGTGTAAACGTAACTGCAGTTAATTGGCTGGACACTAATTGTAGAATCTCACTGTGATGATTCAAAAGAGAATGCCCCCCCATACACTTATATATTTGCATAATTAGTCCCTAGTTGGTGGACTGATCAGAGAAGGTTTAGGAGGTGTGGCCTTGTTGGAGGAAGTACTTAAGTGGGGGAGGGCTTTGCGGTTTCAAAAACCCACACCAGGTCCAGTGTCTCCCTCTTCCTGCTGCCTGTGAATCAGGATGTAAAGCTCTCAGCTACTTTCCCAGTACCATGCCAGTGTGCATGCTGTTATGCTCCCTGCCATGATGACAATGGACTCTCTGGAACTGTAAGCCAGCCCTTGATTAAATGCTTGCCTTTATAAGTTGCCCTTGGCCATGGTGTCTCTTCTCAGCAGTAGAATAATAACGAAGACACTCACCTTCCACAGGCACTGAACACAGTGAGTCCATGCTTTTAGCAGGTCGGATAGTAGCCTTTTCCACTAAAGATAAAACAAAAAAATACCCCTGATGAACGCATACCAAGAAGAAACATTCAGTGCAATAGGTCAGGCTATAAGCATATGAGAAAAATTTCCAGGAAACCGTTTCAAGTAGTTATAACATATTTTCTCCTTACAGAATTGCCCCCACTCCCTTCTACATGTCCCCCCTTTCCTAATGGGGACTGACCTTATGACAAGAGGGCACAGATTAGTTTTATTAATATTTTACAAGTAAAGGTAAATTGTAATTTTGTCAAGTGAGAAGTCCCAAATCCAGTTTAATTGTACAAAAAGTGCTCAAGGAGTTGGAGCAATGGCTTTGTGGTTAAGAGTTTGCTCTTTGGGTTGGGGATTTAGCTCAGTGGTAGAGCACTTGCCTTGCAAGCGCAAGGCCCTGGGTTCGGTCCTCAGCTCTGGTTAAAAAAAAAAAATTTTGCTCTTTCAGAGGACCCAAGCACCCATGTGGTACCTCCCAACTTGCTGTAACTCTAGTCCTAAGGTATCTGATGCTCTCTTCTAGCATCCCAGGGCACTGCACGAACACAGTGCACAGACATACACACAGACAAACATCTACACACATAAAATAATAAAAATAATTTTTAGAAAGTACTCAAGATTAATTCATGGGGTAGACTCGAAGGGACCTGGGAAACCTCTCTTATCTGGCACACTGGAGAGCAGGATTGTTGGCTGCCACCAAATCTAGCAGCACCAGGAATCTGGTGCATCAATGGAGAAAGCCTGGGAGTGCTGCCATCAGCTTTTCCCCATGGGCTATGCTCCATAGAACTTGTAGATTGGTTGTTTCTCACCCACCAACCTCCCTGATGAATAGATCCCTACCAAACAGGAATCTCTTTGAACACAGACTATGCACCTGGTACAATTTGTGCATCTATGCTACCATAGATGGCTCTTGGGGAAAGTGTTGGTTTAAGTGAGTCAAGAACCCATCATTGGCACAGGAACGGGCACTGCTGTGGTAGTGAGTTTGATCCCCAAACGTTCATAGATTGGAAGCTTAGCTCTTCGGTGCATCAGGGTTGGGAGGAGTTGGGTTATGGGGGCAGAGACCTCCCAAAAGGGCTTAATGGCTTTCTTGCTGGGATGGGAAAGCTCCTTCGAGAGTCTGTCCTCTTTCTCCGGTCCCCATTTATGTGCCTCCATTCATCTCCCACCATACACTGGAGCAGCATGAGACTCTCACCGGAAGTCAAGGAGATGCCAGCCTGGCCATGCTCTTAGACTTCCTAACCCAGAGAATTATGAACTACTGTTCTTCATAAGTTACCCAGCCTCAGGGGTTCTCCTGCAGCAAAGGAAACAGGATTAGGGTCGATATTCCTTCCAGCTCAAGCTTGCTAGGAGGAAGACGAGGACTCGGAGGCTAAGAAGGGCAGGACTAACTGCCATCAAGGTAACTCTGGATTTACACAGATCCGGGTTTGAGTCACCTCTGCCACTTGGCAGCTGTGTGACCTCAGATATGCAGCCTTTTTATGTTATACTTTTTTCTCTTTCTTTCTCTCTCTCTTCCTTCCTTCCTTCTTTCTTTCCTCCTTTTTTTTTTCTTTTTTGGTTTTCCAAGATAGGGTTTCCTCTATATAGATCTGGTTGTCCTGGAACTCACTCTGTAGACCAGGCTGGCCTCAAACTCACAGAGATCCACTTGCCTCTACCTCCGGAGTGCTGGGATTAAAGGCGTGCAGTACCATGCCCAGCAGATTATACCTTTTTCATGTATAAAAGAAAATGGAGTTGTTAAGACTAAGTGAGAAATGACTATAGAGTAATTGTGTTGAACTAAACTAGAATAAATACGCAATTAAAAACAACACACAGTGAGTTCTAGACCAGCTAGGGCTACAGAGTGAGAACATGTCTTACAAAACAAAAGGAAACATACTGTTTACGACTGTTTCGACCAGCCAGTGCTCACCACAGGGGAAGACAGGCGGTTGTTCCACAAGAAGCAGCCGGAGTTGGCGCTAACTCAAACCGGGCGCTAACTCATGCCTTGTTTCAGTCCTCTTTTTAGAATTCCCCGACTTTCTCCCCTTAATCCAAATGCTCCTCTTCTAAGAGGTTCTGATTTGGACAGTTGGCCTCCTCCACTTGGGGATTCTCTGACTCGGCCACATGGGAGGACAGTCTCTGCTTCACTCAAGCTCTCCAAAGCCTCGAGAGCACCCAACCTCCTCACTCTCAATGGCATGCCAAGATTTTTCCCCTTGGAGAGCTGCTGTTTGTACAGGATCATAAGCCGATTTATCATCCTAAAGCTGCCTGGCTGGCGTCCCTCCCTCGTTTGTGTATTCTGAAAAACACTTTGCCTTTGTTTCCTGTATCTCTCTGTCTCTCGACTCTGGTTTCCATGTGTTGACCTTAAGGGGCCAGAACCAGGTAATCATGAAGTAACCCTGAGTCAGCTCCTTCCATCCCTCCAAGCTCTGTAGCTTCCACCAATAGCTCCCAAGCATTCCAGGGCACCTTCTCTGTAGTAACTAAAAGTTTAGTTTGGACCCATTGGCTCATGCCTATACTTAGAGGATATTTTTGCCTGAGGTGTTGATCTGGCCTCCTGGAGGTCCCACCCATATATATATGGTTGTTGTTGTTGTTGTTTCGAGACAGGGTTTCTCTGTGTTGCTTTGTGCCTTTCCTGGAACTCACTCGGTAGCCCAGGCTCTGCCTCCCGAGTGCTGGGATTAAAGGTGTGCACCACCACCGCCCAGCCAGCCCTATATTTTTAAAATTAATTTCATATAACCAGGCTGTCTTTGAACTCACTCTATAGATGAGGATGACCTTAAGATCCCGATTCTCCTGCCTCTACCTCGAAGTGCTGAGGTCACAGGCATGTGCTACCATGCAAAGCTTGTGCAATGCTGGAGGGCTGAACCTTGGGCCTCCTGCACCCCAGAGAAGAACTCTACTCAACTTCACCCTCGGCTCTCACCCCCTTGTGGTCTTGTCCCTTCTGATGATTCCTTCACTCAAAGGTAAAGTCTCCAGCCCTATGACTTTAGGGTTCCTCTGCACAGGAGTTTATTTTAATATAAAATGAAATTTAAATATTGAAACCAGTGTCTGGAATTTGCCTCAAAGTTTACGCATCTGTGTTCAGTCACTACCTCATTTTTTCCCCTTACGCTTTCTTATCTGTGTAGTTTGTTTAAATGTGCTGGAACATGTCCCTCTCTCTGCTGCCAACCTAATAAACTCCCAATAGTATCCACGGTTAATCAATTTTTTTTTTTTTTTAAAGAAAACTAACAAACCAACCAACCAGGATCCACATGATATTTGATCCTTGCATTTGTGCGTCCACATGTTACACTAAATCATTGTGGAGGTCTTCCTTGGCTTTTCCTGACACAATATTCAGGATGGGCTGACTAGATTCTGTATTATGCAGTAGTTCCCTCAATTCTTCCTTTTGGCAGTTTCTTTTCTTTGCTCAGAAATAAACCCATGGGGGAGCACCCCATTTAGAATCACAACACTGAGGGTGAAGGGACAGACAGAATTCTGACAGCAGAATTCCAACTAATAGACAATAGCTACTTAGGGAAATTACAGAAATAACTGTTGCGGGCAAGACCTAACCAGTACTACTGAAATACACGACACACAACACTTTAACCAAGCCCACCCAAACCAACTTTACAAACAATAAGGCTTTGGCATCATGTACCTCTCAACATGACCCAGAGGCGGGCAGAACACAGCCTTTGTAGAATGTCAGAAAAATTTCATAACTTTTTCCCCATGAGACAACCTCAGACAGTGGGAACAGTTCTACAAAATAAATAAGGGATCACGTAGAGAGACACTGAAGAACTTTTCCACCTTGGAGGAGACTGAGGGTATTTGAGGATGTACTTCATACCAAATGAAGTATGGATCCCAGGTTTGGACTTGGACTAGAAAGAGGACGTTAGTGGGACAATTGGTTAAGTATGACTCTTAAGATACAGAAATCAGTTAATAGTACTGAATTCATATTATCTTTTTGTTTTGATAATGATTTTATAGTCGTAATGTTAGCATAATGGGATTTCATGGAAGGTCTAGACATTGAATATTTTTGTAAGTAAAACATTATCATCATCATCTTAAAAAAACCAATGAATCTGAATTTTTTTTTTACTAGCTAATGTGAAGTGTCCAAGTGTGAAACCTGGCTAAGAACCATAGGTGTGTCGGAAGCCATGGTGCTGATCCTCACCTGAAAGCCTCTGCCCTCTCACGAACACACTCCCATTTCTGCTCAGCTTGGATTTCGAGTCCGATCCAGATCGCCCCAGGTTAAATATTGATTTCCACTTCTTTGATTTACTGGAAAGCTTTCTCCTAAAATAACCAAGCCACACAGGTTAGCCGAACTTGTCATTTCAAGGCAGTGTTTTGTTTTGAGACGGGGTCCTCAGTAGACCAGGCTGGCTTGAACTCATGATCCCTTCTGCCTCAGTCTCTCCAGGGAGGTTGCAAATTGAGAGAGAACATTACAGTTACAGTCTCAGTCATGAATGTCTTTGACTGTTCCAGAAGTTTCCCTCTAAAATCCAAGTTGCACCTGACTATAACCTGTCTGGGGATGCCCTGAGTGATCAAACAAGTTAAGGTAAAGACCCGTCTCCTCAGAATGACAGCCGAAGTTGACTGTCTGTCAAAGGCAGGGGTGGGAGACAGAAAATGGCAGTGGTCAGTGTGATGCTCAGAGCTTCCAAGCAAACGCACAGTTCTGAAATCTGGTAAGAAGTCTACGAAGCTCTGTAGTTCTGACTCCAGACATGCTGAAGTTTTTTTTAAAAAGAGGAGTAAACAAACCAGAGGTGGCGGCGCACGCCTTTAATCCCAGCACTAGGGAAGCAGAGGCAGGTGGATCTTTGTGAGTTCGAGGCCAGCCTGGTCTGTAGAGTGAGTTTTGGGACAGCCAGGGCTAGGTAGAGACACCCTGTCTCAAACAAACAAACAAACAAACAAACAAACAAACAAACAAACAGTAAACAATTAGGTCCATCGACCCCAGTTCTGTGCTTTCTGCCTGGTGGCCATATGGCTAGGATATGTACAGGTGAGGTGAGGGCTGTTAAACACTCAAAATGGAAGGATGAGAAAGTAAACCAGTAAAAGAATGTGTTCTGGTGCTGTTGGGGAGAGCTGTGGCCTGCCAGCTAGGGCAGTGGTCTTTGTAAAAAAAAAATGTACAAGGGTCAGCAGCTCCTGCTCAGCCTCCTACTAGGCTGTTTGGGGATAGAGCTGGGGATGTGGGTAGGTGACACAGAGTTAGGCTGGCTCATGAGAACCTGGTATCACTAGGGGTCACCACAGAGGCAGGTCCTGTTTCAGATCCATCCAGTCTCAATCTGGAGTGAAGTTCAGGGTGAAACCCTGTAACTTGGGGGTTCTCACAAGGAACCCATTCTCTACAGGGCCCTTGCCGAGCACTGGGTCTTGGCTTTAGCAGGTCTTCAGGATCAGTCAGAGACAAGTTTGCACACTTGCTGGTTTCTCTCTGCCTTGGCTAGATAGCCTGCACACTTAGCCTCAGGGTGTAGAGAGCAGCATATGTATGGCGCTGTCACTGAGAGCAGAGACAATGCAGGAGATGGTCCTTCTAAGATCTCCTTCTTCATCCCTGGGAGGGAGTCTTATTCTGTGTTGATTTAGAGAGGTGATGTGTGTTTAGTTCTAAGAGGGTACAATCCATCCACTCTAGGAAGCAGTGTTTTCCCAGGGAAGTGGAGGCATGTCATTCCTACAGCATATGCCTCCTCCAGTTACCCAGGGTGGCAGATTTCTTCCTCTCTAAACAGTCTGCTATCTTGGGGAAGGGACTGGCTCATGAAACAGAAAGGATGACACCATCCAATAAAAAAGTGCCTTCGCCTACTAGGACTGCTGAAGGTGTGCAACACTTCCTCCAATCATTGCCTCCTTCCACGGTGGGGTACAATGAGTGGGTAGAGACTAAGTGTTGGTTAAATCTGCACTGCTTGTGGCGGCCATGCCCACAGATGTCATGGTGGCAGAAGAGTCACGAGCCATGGTTACCTTTCTAGAGCTTTATTGGGAGAGAGAGGGAGAGAGAGAGAGAGGGAGAGAGGGAGAGAAACAGAGAGACCGCACAGAGGGAAGAGAGCTGAAAGAGAAAAGGGAGGTACACAGAGGGCCCGCCCGCTTTTTAGGCTGGGCCACCGTCCCAGGCTGATGATGTAATTAAGGAAAGAATCCTTACACTAAGGTTGTAGCAGAAGAAGAAATAAGGAAAGAAGCTGCCCTATGGGTACTGACGATTGATTTGTTTTGAAAGGGAGAAGGACCAGGGAGATGGCTTAGTTGATAAGGTGCTTGCCACTCAGCGGGAAGACCCGAGTTGGAGCTGAAATTCCAAGTAAAAAGCTGAGTATGGGGGTACATGCTTGTAATCCCAGTGCTTAGAAGGCAAAGACAGGTGAATCCTTTGGGCTTATGGACTCGCCAGACTAACCAACTCCATGAGCCCCAGGCCAGTGGTGAACCATGTTTCAAAAGAGAGGAAACAAAGGTAGGTAGTGTCTGAGGACCAAGCTGTCCCCTGGCCTCCACACACCTGCAAGCCTGCACACACATGTCTACATGAACACATGCAAGCATGCATATAGATAGACAGACACAGAAAGGAGAGGGGGTGCGTTCTCTGGCAGGTTGAGAAGAAGCAAGGAAGTCAGACATGCCATCCCCAAGTGCTGCCACCAAGAACTCTGACTAGAGTGGCACCATTTGTCAACCTGTATTCTGTCGTAGGCTCATCTCTATTCATCTTTGGCAGCTCACTTTTGTAAAACTCCAGGCCTGTTTTGTCAACTCTATGGGAGAAGAGTCTCATGACTCACTTGGTACCTGGGGTCTTTGGTAGGAGACCAGAGCTCGCAGTGACCACTTGGGGCAGTGGGTGAAGGCATCACTACGAATGATAGTGAAAATTGTGGAGACAGCTCCCTTCTCTTCTAGAACATTCTTTGTGCCCTACCCGGGCTGCACCCCAACCCGTACTGCTATCACTCATGGCTCCGAGACTGGACACCTCACCTCCTTTGTCCCCCTCCACCCACAAATCCTCCAGAATTCTGTAAGAATGCCAATTACTTGTTGTCTGGTAACTCAAGGACGGTGTGGAAGAGGGTGCCCATGGGAGGGACGATCTCAGGCAGGCTGTTCTCTCGTCTTTCCTTTCGAGCAGGGTGGTTTGTGGCCAGGCTTCGGGCCTGAGCCTCCTCCAGGCTTACCAACTTCATGGGCAGGGACAGGGCTGGTAAGGTCAGGCTCTTTGTGATGATACGGCTTTCTGTAAATCAAAGAAAAGAGTTTAGCTGGGGGCAGGTCCGAGCTCCAGGCCTAGTCAGATCTCTCATCTATAGCCCTCCACTTGAAGTCCTTGACAGAGGGCTGCGTGCCAATGGTGGCTTTTCTTTGGCACAGGGGAGTCTAGGGTAGAGGTTGCACACAGGAAACTGTTGGCTGTCCTGCTCACAGTAGGTGGAGGGCAAAGAGGGGCGTCAGGAGGTAACTGCTTTCTGTACTTTGCATGGAGCGACTGTTCATATACTCATTCATTCATTCATTCTACAAATATTTATTGAGCACTGACTGTGATCCAGAGTTACAGCAATGATACCTTAATCCCCAAATCTCTGCTAAGTGCTTTGGTCAGCTAGGAATGTGGCTTAGCTCAACTAAGATGGAGTGGGAGGCTCCTCCCCACAGCTGAGGAACACATTCTCTAAGGCCATAGATGTCTGGAGTCTACTTTTCCTAGGCATCTGTCTCTACAGGGACAGATTGTTTATGTACTGTACTATTCCCTCAGAGAGAGGTGGCTTTCCTCAGCACCTACTTGTCTTGTAGTGTTTATATTCTACCCAGTTGTCCTTCTTCTAGGGTACTCTTTTTACAGTGGAAGTGATGAAGGCGTGGCCGGTGTACAAGGTTCTCCCTTCTCTGCCAAGGGTTCTTAACTGGAGGTGACTTTCCACACCCTTCCCTCACTCTACCCAAGGATATTTGGCAATGTCTGGAGACATTTTATTTCACTTTGTTTTTCTGAGATAGGGTCTTGTGTAACCCAGACTGGCCTTGAATTTGCTACATAACCAAAGATGACTCTGAACTTAGGATCCTTCTGCATCTACCTCTCCAGTGCTATGACTGCATGTGTGTGCCACCATGCCTGGCTCTGGAGATGATTCTTCTCCTCCTCCTCCTCCTCCTCCTCCTCCTCCTCCTCCTCCTCCTCCTCCTCCTCCTCCTTCTTCTTCTTCCCCCTCCTTCCTCCTTTCTCCTCCTCCTCCTTCTTCTCCTCTTCCTCCTTCTCCTCCTCCTTCCCCTTCTTCTTCCTCTTCTTCCTCCTCCTCCTCTTTTTCCTTACTCCCCCTTCTCCTTCTTTTTCTTCTGATTAAAAACTATTATTTATATGTGTGAGTGTATGTTATGTGTGTACAAGTGACAGACCCAGAAGAGGAGTATTAAGTAGCCTGGATCTGGAGTTATAGGCAGTTGTGGGCTGCTGGAAACCAACTCCAGTCCTTTGGAAGAGCAGCAAGTGCTTCGAACCACTGAGCAACCTCTCTAGCAGCCTCTGGGGACATTTTTGATCATTACAGATGCATGTGAAGGAGCTGTTGGCACCTGGTTTCTGGGGCACTTTCTTGATTAATGATTGATGTGGGAGGGCCCAGCCCACTGTGGATGGTGCCACCCCCAGGAGGTTGGTTTTGGGTATAAAAAGACAAGCTGAGACAGCCATGAGCAGCAAGCCAGTGAGCAGCACTCCTCCAGGGGTCCCTGCTTCAGCTCCTGCCTCCAGGTTCCTGCCTTGAGTCCCTGCCCTGACTTCCCTTCAGGAAGGATAGTTGTAAGCTGTGAGATGAATGAACTCTCTCCTCCCCAGGCTGCCTCTGGTCATGGTGTTTATCACAACAATGGAAAGCACATTAGGACACTCTCCCAGCCGTGGACTCTCACAACAGTATTGACACCACAGGGGCACTTCTTAGAAGTACACTTTTTTTTTTTTTTTTTTTTAAAGCCACACTCTAGACTGTTTAGAGCAGGGATGAGGCTCAGTAATCTGTGTCCCCACAAGCCCATCCATCATCAGGTGAAGGTGACAGACACATATGTTGTAAAACCACTCTTACTAATTATTATTATTATTATTATTATTATTATTAGTAGTAGTATTAGTAGTAGTAGTAGTAGTATTTTGGTTTTTTGAGACAGGGTTTCTCCATGCAGTTTTGGTGCCTGTCCTGGATCTCACTCTGTAGACCAGGCTGGCCTCAAACTCACAGAGATCTGCCTGCCTCTGCCTCCTGAGTGCTGGGATTAAAGGCATGCACCACCGCTACCTGGCTTGTTATTATTATTATTATTTTATTATTATTATTATTATTAATTTTTATAAATGAAGCTTGTAGACATTCAAACAGCACAGACCAGTTCACGCCTGGGGCTCACTGTACCATTACAAGCCCCACACAAGCACAATTATTTTTGTATGCCTCCTTCTTGATACAGGGCAGGATAAAGTACTCGGGAAATGGAGGCACAGAGAATGTAAGTGTAGACACACGGCCGCTCGCTTTCGACTTCAAGGGGGAAGGCACGAGGCTCTTCTAAACTTAGTGGAAACCACAAAGGGGAAGAGTTGCCATACCTTTACATCATAAAGAACTCACTAGAAAGAGAACATTGCCTCAGTTCTACCCCAACACCATATCCCAGGGAGAGGCCATGTATGCACCTGATCAGAACCGTCTAAATACACATGCAAATGCAACCACTGCTGTATCTATCATACAGATACATACCTAACACCATCACAGTGGCCAGTATCTGCAACACTATAACAGTGAATTATCACAGATAACAACACACAGCAGTCGGCACACAATGTGGTATTCAATCAGATCTAAAGCCAAGACCACCCTCACTTATTATTAGATGTCTGAGACAGTGTCCCATATAGCAGTGCAGACTGGCCTTAAACTCTCTATGTAGGCAAGTCTGACCTGGAACATCTACCTGCTTTTCCCACCTCTGCTTTCATACTCACTTTTTGGGGGGCTTTAGGATTAGGGCAATAAGGGAGATTAGGTGTGTGGGGACTATGCCAGGGGAGCCATTACCATCCTGCTGCAGAGGCCCTGGAGCACCACTGTTGAAGATTTGATCAGCGTGGTTCAGTATGAACTCAATCACTACCTGCTGGACCCGGACTGCCAGAAAGGCTGCGTCTCCATTGCAAATAGTGGCTTCGATCTTTTTACACCTGCGCGGGAGAAACATCCAGAGTGACTTCTACAATAGGAGGCAGTGAGCCTTTTGTATAGGCCACATGTTTTAACTTTTTGTGACCAGAGAGAGACTCCCAATGGTAGTGAAGGCCAACCCACTAAATAGACGGGAAATCACTGTCACACGGCCTATATTACACCACTATAAACATTGTCCATAAATGTACAGGACTGACTTCTTTTTACTTTATGAGGCTCCCTTCCACCTCTATCCAGCTGTCCCACATGAGTTGCATGAAGCAGCTGATTGAAGTTATAGGGATCTGTGACCTCACCAAAGCCAAGAAAAGCTGATGAGCCCCGGAGGTGGGAAAAGGCCTTTTTAAGAAATGGTAACATACACAGCCATAACTTTAGACACACTGGGATTATGGCCAACAAATGCCTTTGGAATCAGAGTTTCCAAGCTAGCAGGCCAAGAGCTTAAAACTTTTAAAGGCACTTTTGATTCATATATGCTCTAAAAAGACCACTGAGCCACAGGTCTGTCTTCCATGGCTTTAGCTTTGAAGCACCCAGGCTTTGTTTCTGCTCAGAGCAGTGCGCGCTGCTGTGAGCCTGTGGGGTCGTAATTACCTGAGGAGGTTTGGGGCCCACACCAGGGCCAGGTTCCTGGCATGCATGTTGGTCTTGCTGCTGAATGAGGCAATGTGGGCCAGGTGTCGAATCAGGTATTCCAAGGTCCTGAAACAGTTCATTTCTTTGTTGGATTTTTGGCAAAGTGAGACACGTCAGCACCTAGGTGACGTCTGTCACTTGAAGGTCCCGTCCAAGTTGGGATTTAAGACACTCTACATTATGAACTTTGAAGGAACAGTGGAAAGAGATCAAAGAAGATAGCTTTCTCAACTCCAGGGCCACTGACTCAGGAAGGGGACAGGTGTCAATGTTGTCAGATGTCAGCAGAAACCTCTGGAGTGACAGGAACAGGGAACCACACACCGCACACCCTGAGCAGTTAGTGAACAACTTGTTTCTTTTCCACACTGGGAAATTCACCTCCCCATGGTCCTCAAAGAGGGTCTCATCTTGATTCTTAGAGGACATCCGTATAGCTACACACTAACTTGGTTCTTGTTAACAGGCTCATTTCACAGACAAGTATTTGTTGACCACAACGAAGCTCTTTTTAACTCCACATCAAACTCCACTCCCACTTTGAAAGGAAATCAGATGTAGGTAACACTGGGAAAGTTAGTACCATGTGGACTAATCTGTTGGAATAGAAAGGATGGGGATGGCATCTGGGCTATTTTAAGGAGCCAGTAGAGAGATAATAGTGCTGAAGAGTCACCGTTACCCCTAGCTTTAAGGCCATCTGGGACTCCAAAGGTTTGTTTGTAGCATAATTCTGGTTATGAACCAAGGATGTCACCATGAGGCTGGCTTGTGTGATAGGGATGACTTTTTGGGGGACTCTCTTGAATGCCCTGCAAATGGAGACAGGTTTGCCCTTGGCTGCTAATGTCCCTGGTTGGACACCTGTGCGTGCTGATAACACTGACAGTTCATTAATTTCCAAATGCCCCCAGGAAAGCCACCATCCATTTGCGTCAGTTGCCATGTCTCCCTGCCTCCTCGATGTTTGACCACACTGAGTCTGAACGGTTCTTTCTTACCTATAATGGGGTGGGGGCAGCTCCTGGATAACATTCTGGATTCGGGCTAGCTGTCCTTCTTCCGGGCAATGAGACACTGCTTCCTGTGGAGAAGAACATGAAGTATCCAGTGAGCACCCAGAAGCCAGCATCCTTTCTGCACCCGCTGGTCTTATTTAGGACTCAGGTCCTCCAGCCTCACAACCGTGTGCTTGCAGATCCCATCCCAGAAGCATCCTTGTCTGTGTCGGCAGACAGCCGAGTGCTCTTTCTGAGTTTCACTGAGTCTGGCGCCTTTATCCTGTATGCACACAGGAGGCGGTGGCGGTGGGGGCGGTGGGGTGTCTCTGTGTGCCCTCAGATGTTGTTTTGTGTCCAGGAAAGAATGCATAGGATCTAAACGTGTCTTGCACGGCAGAGAGTCATAGACACTCACACCCAGAGAGACAGCATTAGACAGAGATGTCTTAGGAGCACAAGTCTGCTCAGTCCTCGTGGGTGTGAACAGCTACTTACTTGTCACCTAGCCTGTGTCTACTCTGTGACTTCCAGTCCTCAGTTGCTGCCTGTTTTGGCTGCCAAGAAGCAGAGATGCCTTCCTTATCAGGGATAAGAGTTTTGACCCCAGGATTTGGTGGCCTCGCCCTGATTTGTTCTTTGCTTATATCCTGTGTGGGCATTTTGTCCCCGTCCGTCCAGGGCCTGGCAGGGGAGGCAGCGACACCATGACCATGAGGACAATGTGATGACAGGCTGGCTCGTGTCCATCTCTCACTAGCCCGAGGCTGCTGTGTGACGCTAACATCCCTGAAGGTTCTACCGTTCCAGCCCCGTTTCCTATCTTGAGACTAGATCCTGCCAGTGTGCCATGATTAAAATGGATGGTCAACTTGACAGGATCTAAAAATCACTGAGGAGACAAGTCTTTTGGCTTGCCTGTGAAGGATTATCTAAGATTAGGTGAATTAGAGCAAGGGGATGCACCCTAAATATGGACAGCACCATGCTGTAGGTGTCCCGAAGACAAAGGAGACACAGAGCGGAGCTCAAGCATTCTTGCTGTTTCCTGACTCAGTGTGGACTAGCTGCCTCCTGCTCTTGAGTTTACTTTGATAATCACCACCGGCAGCTGCAATAGAAGCAAACACGAAGATTCAAAACTGTGGGCTTTGTGCACTGTTTGCCCACATTTATTTGTTAGCTGGCGTTTCTGGCTTGGGCTGTGATTCTGGAGTGCTGGGTGTGGCTTAGTGGTAGAGCATTTGCTTAGCATGCACAAGACTCTGCCAGCCCACCGAAACAAATAAGCAAACAAACACAGAGTTCCTTGAACTGCACTGTGTCGATTCGATGGTGATTGCGACTTCTCAGAAGGGTGAAGCAGGAAGACCACGAGTTCAAGGCCTGCCTGGCCTATAGAGTGAGTACAAGGGCCTGCCTAACAACATATCAAGACCCTGTTTCAAAATTCATTGTATTTATCATAATTAGTTGTTCGTGAGTGTATTTACACGTTATCCATGTGAAGGCTGAAAACAGCTTGCAAGAGCTGGTTGTCTCTTTCCATGATGTGGATCCCAGGGATCAAACTCAGGTTATTGCACTTGGCTGCAAGCACCTTTAACCACTGAGCAACTTTACCATCCCCTGTCTTAAAATTTTAAAAAGGGCTGTGGCTCTAGCTCAGGAATAAAGCACTTGCTTACTATGTAAGAGGCCCTGGGCCTAGTCTCTGGTACCACACAACTAACAACAACAAACATTCATGTTATACTCTTAGCAGCGATAGTTTGTAGATACTTACAGCTCACTGAGATCAGACACTGACAAACTTTCCCGGACACTCGCCATTTGCTGGGCCCTTCTCTAAGCCACATCTGCTGTGTATGTTCTGACAGAAGGGTTCTAAGGTCCTGCCCGGGTGTCCTATCACTCTCCCCACTGCCCCCACACTGTTCCTGTGCTGAACAACGTGTGTGTCAACATGCTCCAGCTCCCTCATGTGTTTATTTGTTTTTAAATTAAAGTTTAAAGTAAGCATAGGAGCGATGGGTTTCATGATGACATTTTAATTCTGTGTACACACGGGCACCAGACAGAGAAGTATGTCTTTTGGCTTCCTATGTCCATCTCTGCCTCTTATTCCCTTGAAACAGGGTCTCTCACCGAGCCTGGAGCTTTACAGTTAGCCCCAGAGGTCCCGGTGTTTCCTGCATCACTGCACAAGTCCCCGTGACTCTGTCCAGGTTTATGTGGGTGATGAGAACCTCCATTCAGGTCGTCGGCTTGCGCATCAAGAGCTCTTACCCACTGAGCTATCTCCCCAGACCATCCCTTTCTCAACGGAAGTAAAACTCTATCTATATCTACATGGATGCCCACTATTTGAAAGAGGCAGCCAGACACCTCAATGTGGAAAACTTGAGTTATCTTTTCCCAAGAAGAGGGAAATGTGAATTGGAGTGTCAATCATCACAGCCCTCACTCTTCGGGTGGGTGTGCCTGCTGTGAACAGAGTCAGCACTGGCACCTGCTGCCCTCTCTACGATGTGAGATGTACGGGACTGAGGGGGCAGGGGCATGTGAGGCCTCTATGGAGGAGCCCTACCCCTGCCGTCTCCTTCCCGGAACATTATTTAGAAAGCAGAATTTCAGGGACCACACTCCCAAGCAGGCAAGGAGAAAGCTCGCATGGAAAGGGAAGGCGAGCCCTCCAGACAAGTAGGGCTGCAGAAGAGAGCATGGATCTTCACAGTTTGGTTCCATGGAGCAACACCCAAGGGGAGTCCAGGAGGCTGCAGGACTGTCCCTGCACATCCGGGACCAAGTTCTGCGGCGCTTGGTGCCATGCCCCTCTTTATAACAGGTGTTTAGAGCTGAATGTCAGGGTACTTGCCAACAACAGCAATGGAAAACTGAAAGATATATTTGGGGGATAAAGGTGCAGGTGGAGATAGCAGCCCTCATGGAAAGTTCCTTCAGTATTTTAGGGAATGGTTTAGTCATTGTCAGGCTCTTAAGCCGGTGGTTCTCAACCTGTGGGTGGTGACCCTGCGTGTGTGTGTGTGTGTGTGTGTGTGTGTGTGTGTGTGTGTGTGTGTGTGTTTGAATGACCCTTTCATAGGGGTCCCCTAAGACCATCGGAAAACACAGGTACTTATGTTACGATTCATAACAGTAGCAAAATTACAGTCATGAAATAGCAATGAAAATAATTTTATGGTTTGGGGTCACCACAGCATGAGGAACTGTATTAAAGGGTTGCAGCATTAGGAAGGTTGAGAACCACTTTCTTAAGCGAAGGGGCAGGTTAACGCCTGATGCTTGCTGGGCCCAGTGAGAACAACCTTTTATTTCCATATTCACAATCTCTCCCCACGGCACCTCCGTCCTATCCAGAAACTCACTTTCTTTTTTCTTTCCATTGAATTACTTAACCAGATAGGGTCTTTCTATGTAAGCCAGGCTGGCCTTCAACTCACAATCTTCCTGCCTCAACCTCCCCTGAGCTGGTATTGATGGGAGGGTGCCACCAACCTTGGCTTAAATTTTCATTTTTCTCTGGGAGGAGATCTGGCCACTGAAAATATATTTTTGGTTTGTGTTTCCAACACAAACTGCTCAGAACCTATTGTTGGGTATTTGAGGAGTAGAATTGAAGTGTTACCCACCCTAATTTGTGTGTGTGTGTGTGTGTGTGTGTACATGTGTGCAAGCCAGAGGATGATATACCTTTTACCAGCTGAGCCACAGGCCTCCTGGCTACAATTTAAGTTTTATCAATTACTTAAAAATGACTATAAATCATTTTTATTAAATTATTTGACACTATAACTAAGTTTTTTTAAAAGTAATAATCAGAAAAAAATTAAAGAAAGGTTAATTTTCCTTGGAACTGTAGGCCTTCAGTCCCCAGGGATAATTACTGTTTTTCTCTAGGTAGTCCTTGTGAATGCATCCTTGTTACATCTATGGATGTCATCAATACCGGGTGATCCAGCCTCCCGTGCATCCTCTCTCCCAGCTCTCATCACGGCCACCTTGCCCGTTCCATGCCAGGCACTGGTCTTTTCGGGTTCTATCAAGCTCGGCGTCATCCCCACCCCCAAGCCCAGGCCTTTGGACCTGCTGTTTTTTCTTGTCACCCACTTCACCAGATACTGGTGTAATCTGTCCCCTCACTCTATCCCTATCTGTTCAGATTCCGCCTCATGGACAGAACTCTGGTGACCCTAAAATAGCAGTCCCTGTCCATTCGTCTCTCCCCAGCCCTGGGCTATTTTTCTTCATAGTGTTTATTAACAGCGCTCATGAAACATCCGTGTATTACAGGAGTTTATCATCTCTCTCTCTCTCTCTCTCTCTCTCTCTCTCTCTCTCTCTCTCTCTTTCTCATTTAAATAGAACTTTCAGTAAATAAGGATTGCATCTGTCTTGTTCACCATTAAATCTCCAGGCCCTGGAGCTATGCCTTCCAGTTGCCTGTAGAAGGTTCTAACAAACAGCTGTTGAATGGAATAAACAAGTGAATGAGTCAATATTTTGCTTTATCCTTAAAAATGGCAGACAGCCACATGTGGGCCACACCCTGAGGACAGTGCCACCTAGGAGCACTCTCCCTTATGATGAGCATTGTCAGGGATCAACCCTAGGCCCCTGGCAGGGCGGCCAATCAGTTTGTTTTCCCCAAGGTTCAAGGTTTCTGAGGATGAGGATCTTTCTTTTTTCTTTTTAAAAAGATGTTTTAAAAGATTAGTTTTTTAATATATGTATGTGTGTGTGTGTGTGTGTGTGTGTGTGTGTGTGTGTGTGTGTATGCATGAGTTATGTGTCTCACTTGCATTGGGGTGTTTAAGGAGGCGAGAGAGCCTGGGACCACCTGCAGCTGGTGGTTGTGACTCCCTGGAGCTGGGAACCAAACTCAGGTCCTTTGCAAGAGCAAGCGGTCAGTGCTTAACTGCTGAGCCATTTCTCCAGCTCCCTATTTTATTTTTAATTATGTGTGATGTGTGTGCACGCGTGTGTGCACGTGCCCATGAGTGCACATGCTCACAAAGGATCCCCTGGGAGCTGGAGTTACAAGTGGCTGTGAGCTGCCTACCATGGGTCCTCTGAAAGAACAGCACTCGCTCATCACTGCTGAGCTACCTCTCCAGTCCCAAGAGCTTTTCAGTTTTTTTTTTTTTTAATTTTATTTATTTTATATGCATTGGTGTTTTGCCATGGGTGTCGGGTCCCCTGGAACTGGAATTACAGACATCTGTGAGCTGCCATGTGGGTGCTGGGAATCAAACCCGGGTCCTCTGGAAGAGCAGTCAGTGCCCTTAACCACTGAGCCATCTCTCCAGCCCCAGGCTTTTCAGTTTTAAAAAGGTCCCTGGCAAGGGAGGACAGTTGCCTCCAACCCCTCCCGCTCTGTAGCCATCTTGAGCTCATAAAGCACGTGCCATTGTGAGTCTCTGATTAGCCCCAAGCTACATTTTGGGTGACTTCTGTGAGTCAACAAACGTGTAAGCAAACATTTGCTGAGTAACCACTCCAATATTTTCCCATAGCTGGAAGGGATGAGCGTAATAATGAGTAAGATAAATATGGTCCTGCCCTTAGGTAGACTTTTAACTCAACAAAGGAGATTGGTACATAAAGAAATGACTTGGAGGGGCTGTGGAGATGGCCCAGAGCACTTGCCATGACAGTCTGAGGACTGAGTTGAGATTCCCTGACCCCATGTAAGGAGAAGGGCCACATGCCGATAAGCCTACCATGGTGGGACAGAGACTGGTGGAGGCAGTGTGTCCCTGGAGCTCCCTGGCTCATGCATCTGGTCCAACTCCGAGTTTCAGACTCAGTGAGACTGCCTCAAGGGGATAGGGGAGGGCAAGAGAGAGCAACACCCAAGGCCCTTCTGCATTTATGCACACAGGTACATGCGGCACCCCCACCCTCAGTGATCTTAATACAAATGCAATAAATAATTAAACCACTGTTCCCTAGGAACTCCAACTAAGCAACTTTCATTTGAGTTTAATGATTTTAACTGGATCAATGAGAAGAAAATTTGAATTTTTTCCTAAATTGAATGTTGCATTTTTTTTTTCCTCTGCAAAATAAGGTACATTGAATAATTGCTTCCAAAGATACCAGGTCCTGTGTCCCGGAACATGGAAATGATACTTTATTTGAGAGAAAAAAAAAGAGTGGTGGTCTTTGCAGTTGTGATTAAATTGAGGACCTTGGGCAGGGGGATGATCTTAGATTCTCTAGGTCACCCCCAAATGCAGTTTATAGCTGTCTTTACAAGAGAGAGACGCTGTGCCAGAAGAGAACTCCATGTGACCCTGGAGGCAAGATTGAGGGATGTGCCCCAAAGCCCATAAATGTCAATAGTTATGAGGGCTGGAAGAGGCAAGGAATGCCTTTCTCTCCAGGGCCCCTGGAGGGAGCGGGAAAGTCACCTCCATGACACTGTTTTTAACTCTCGGCTTTCCGAGGTGTGACAGAATAAGTTAGTGTCATGGTTAGTTTTAATTGTCAATTATAGACACAGTCTGAACCACCTGGGAAGAAAGCATGTCAGTGACGGGACCATCTAGATTGGGTTGGCTTGTGGCACCTCTCTGTGGGAATTTCTCCTTCCTTCCTTCCTTCCTTCCTTCCTTCCTTCCTTCCTTCCTTCCTTCCTTCATTCCTCCCTCCCTCCCTCCCTCCCTCCCTCCCTCCCTCCCTCCCTCCCTCCCTCCCTTCTTTCCTTCCTCCCTTCCTTCCTTCCTCCCTCCCTCCCTCCCTCCGTCCCTCCCTCCCTCCTTTCCTTCCTTCCTTCCTTCCTTCTTTCCTTCTTTCCTCCCTTCCACTCTCCCCACCCCCAAGCAGGGTCTCACTGCATATCCCTGGTTGGGCTGGAACTCACTATATAGACCAGGCTGTCATCAAACCCAGAGAGATTCACCTGCCTCTGTCTCCCAAGTGCTGGGATTAAAGGCATGTTCCACTATGCCTGGCATAGAGGAGTTTTCTTTCTTTCTTTTTTTAAATTTAACTTCTTTGAGAGTTTCACATCTAACAACCCAATTCTTTCTAACCTCCCAGTTCCCCCATATGCTCCCCTTGTCTCTACCTTTCCCCCCATAAAAGAAAACAACACAGCAAGCAAATAAATAAAAGTTAAACAAAAAACAAAAGATCCCCCCCACAAACCAAACCAAACCAAACAAACAACAACAACAACAGAAAAATCTCTTTGCATCTCCTTCTTTTCTGCCTCTCCAACATCTCTTGATTCATCCTGGTGGCATTGGAGGCTTCGGTGTGCCATGTAGTGTACATCCTCTGTCCCATCAGCTTTACTGGCAAATTCATTGCAATGAGTCACGGGTCTGGTTCAAGGCCTCTGGTTTCTGGTACACCGTCCTCACTGGATCCTCACCAGTACTCTGAGGGGTTTTCTTAATTGAGGTGAGAAACATTCCTGAACATGGGAAGCACCATGTGCACGTGATGGTCAGGGGACAATCTGTAGAAGTCAGCTTTCTCCTTACACCACATGAGTCCTGAGGACTGAACTCAGATGGTTGGGCATGGTGGCAAGCACATAGGCTTGGCTCCCTAAACCCCTAAGGTTGCTTTATTTTTAATGTTTAATTCTTTTATATGCATGGGTAGTTTGCCCGCATGTCTGCCTATGCTACTTGCATGCAGTGCCCAAGGACGCCAGAAGAGGGCATGAGAGCCCCCTAGAACTAGGGTTAAAAGAGTGAGTGGGCACAGAGTTGAAGCCAGGTCCTCCGGAAGAGGAAGAGCAGACAGTGAATGCTCTGAGCCATCTCTCCAGCTCTAAACTAGTTTTGTCCAGGCGTTACTAAGACAGTCAGTTTGTGGTAATCCGTTACTGTCGTGCTGGAGGCTAGTAACTTGAAAGCTGCAGGATAAAAGTGCTTTTTGTTGTTCTACTTAGAAGGGATCACTGTCAACCTACTTACCCAAGAAGTGGAAGAGAACCCCCTCCCCTGCCCTGCGTCCTCCAGCCCCAGTCTGAGCAGCGAGCAGCGGCTTGCCTTCTTATACACTCTCACAGACTGCTTTCTTCCTACTGAATGTCACACTGTGGCCAGTGAAACGTTCTTCAGAAATGTCTTTTCCTGTCTACACAGTTTTGAAACAATAGATTTGCTACTTATGTGTCTTTGATGGCAGAGATGTAGCTATTTTTCAAACTTGGGATGATATGTATATCAATTATTTGTGTCACCTTCTAATTATCACCTAAAATTGGGTTCTAGAGTTACTGGATTAAAGAGCACAATGTGTTTAGAACCTTGATCATAATTTCAAATGACTTTCTGGGTTGCCCACCTAATTTACATTTCCAGTAGAAGATCATAAAGAGTGAGTTTCCTCAAGACTTGCCAGCATGAAATGTAATATTTAAATTTATTTTTATGATAATCAGTTAAGAGCACATACTCGATTTGCAGAGAACTCAGGTTTGGTTCCCAACATTCACATAAAGCTCCCTGCTACCTGCAACTCCAGTTCCAGGAACCCAATGCCCTCTTAGGCATACATATGTGTGTGGTGCACGTACACTTGTGTGGGAGCACACATATACACATAAATTAGGACAAAGAAATTTCTAAAAAATTAACACACATGCTGGGTGGTGGTGGTGGTGCATGCCTTTAACCTCAGCACTTGGGAGGTAGAGGCAGGGGTATCTGTGTGAGGTGGCTGTGTGAGGCCAGCCTGGTCTACAAAGCAAGTTCCAGGACAGCTAGGATTGTTACATAGAGAAGCCCTATCTCAAAACAACAACAACAACAACAACAATATATTAACATGCAAATATATCTTTCTAGTAGTTTATACATAATTATGTTTCCCTGAATTGTCTGTTGAAGTATTTTGCTCATTTATTGAGGTGTTATGTATTTTTCTTTTTATTGATAAGCAGTAGTTCTCTATAATTAAGGAATATTAATTTCTTTTTCATTTATTAAGAATAGTGTATTTTAAAAAATATTTATTTATTTATGCATGAGTCCTCTATTTGCGTGTATGCCTGCATGCCAGAAGAGGGTACCAGATCTCATTACGAATGTTGTCAGGGCAGGAGCGGGATGGAGGAGTTGACCCTAGGCTATTGACAGAATTAGGAAGAAATCGTTTCTGAAGTTTCTTATGAAGAATTCCCCTAGTCACCCACAACTCTATACCAGCAGCTACAGGTTGGTGTAGCTGAACATTTATGATTAAGGTTTTCATACGCTTTGGGCCATTTTTCACTAGAAATCAATGCATTCTGTGGGTCAGGTTATGAAAATTAATATACAAAAGAGCTAAGACTATAGTCATACCATTAAAATAAACACCACTCTTGAATTTCCTTCCTTTCAAGCCTTTTAAAAATTTACCTTTTTCTTAAAATATTATGTGTGTGTGTGTGTGTGTGTGTGTGTGTGTGTGTGTGTGTGTATGTGTACACGTGTGCCATGGCACATGTATGCCTGTCACAGGACACTGTGGGAGTCTGTTCTCTCTCTCTACCACGTTGGTCTCAGAGACAGAACTTGAGCTGGGATTGTTAGGGTAGGCAGCTGAGCCACTTCCCATCTCAAGCCTGCCTCTCTTTTAAGATTCATGTATATGTACGTAACTGTGCCTTTGTGAGTTTATGTGCACTGTATGTGTGCCAGGACCCAAAAAAGCCAGAGGGTGTCGAGCCTCCTGGAACTGGAGTTATAGGTGGCTTTTAATGACTGAACCATCTTTCCAGCCCTCCCAAGCCTTTCTTAATATATATTTATGTATCTTGGTTCCCCCACCCCCTACTTTTCAATGATCACTGTGACCTTGTTCCTTTATCAGTGAAAATACTTAAATCCATTGTGAGGTTCCAAGCCCAACTCTTGAGAATAATTATTCATTCCAGGCAGTGGTGGCACACGCCTTTAATCTCAGTATTTGGGGTACAGAGGCAGGTGGATTTGTATAAGTTTGAGGCCAGCCTGGTCTACAGAGTAAGTTCTGTGTAGCCAGGGCTACACACAAAGACCTTGTCTCAAAAACAAAAACAAAAACACCAAAAAAGAATAATTTTTCATTTATTTCTGCATGATTTTGAATGGAGGAACTTTCCACGTGGTCAAAAGTTTGTTACAGGATATTGAGAAACACCCTGTCACACCACTAGAGCCCAGATTTGGGTCATTTCTATTTATGATGCTAATTCAAGCAGTCCCCTGACCCCTGCCCTCCAGTACTGCACAGGCCTTGCAGGGAAGAGCAAGTACCTTCCCAGTACTCCTCTGATCTGTTCTCAGTTCTTTCCTCCCCAGACTGGATGACGTGGTCCAGTATTTTAGCATCCCCATCCCTCCCTTCTTTTGCTTTTCCATTAAACCCCCTGTTCTACAATCTACCTCTCTAGGCCTATGTGTTAAACCCCATTTTCGCTTTCTTATTTATTAAATGTGGGAGCCCACAAAAGTTTTCTAGTGAGATCTGAGTTTGCTTTACACAGCAGGGCTGCATTAGGGGATGGCTTGACCATGTGCATGGTCACTAGGTGTCTGGGATGGTCTGCACTTGGCTGTGCTGGGGGAGGTCTTTTGCTCCACCCCTTAACATTCCTTTAAAAGCCCTTTAGTAGAGACAGAAGGGGCTGGTGGGTTTTGACCCAGGCCCTCCCGAGGCTATCCTATGTTTCTGTCTCTCTCCTCTACATTTCTATTTAAATATTTTCACTTCTCCCTCTTCAAGAGTACCCTGGGGGAAAAAAGAGGGAGCTGGTTCCCTCAATTAAAGCTTTTAATCACTATGCTTGGTATTAGTTTTCACTATAATACTGTAAAAAAAAAATCTGTTCTTGTCAAGTCTCACCTTTTATGCCCTCTGCCTGAGTGTTCTCCTTGTCCCCTACCATCCACCAAAGCCTCTTTCTACGTTCATGTCCCATGTGTCCTGTTGCCCGCCACTTCCTGCATACCTCTTTCCCCCTTTCTGGGTCTACACTCTAGTGTCCTAGCCTGTACCTACACTCACACACACACACACACACACACACACACACACACACACACACACCCATCATGAGCGTGCATCAGAATGTGAGAGAAAACATGCAGCCTTTGTCTCCCTAGGTCGGGCTACCTTGTCAAGCCCGTCTTTGATGCTAGGATGCTGCTATTCTGCCCTTGGCTCAGCAGCTCACCATCCCGTCCCATCTTCTCTCTGCCTCTCGTCTTAGCTTTCTGACCTATCTTTTGATGTTTGGGGGTTCTCTCTCCCTTTTCTACCTACTGGTCTCTCTCGCCCCACCAAACACAGCAGGGACACTCTTTTGAAAATGAACCATCAAGGCGGCGTCTAGCGAGCATGGGGGTGGGGGGGTGCTCAGATTCCTGCCCTGTCTCTGTTGTGTGACCTTGGGCCAGCCACTTTACTTCTTTGGTTCTCGGTTTTCTCCCTGTACAATGAGGCGCATTCAGTTGAATAAACAAAGGCATAATTCCACCCAGCTCTTAAAACAAACAGCATCATTCTAAAAACCCAAGAAGAGAAACGGTTTGCAAAAAGTTCCACAGCTCCCCTTCCCTCGGCCATCTTACGTCCACCACCATGCTAAGATAATGCCAACCAGCTGGTGAGTTTTATTATTGTTGTTTCAGGGTCGAAACTGCCCTTGGCCGGTCCCTGCATCCCACCCGCTAAGCACAATGAAAATCCAAACACTCACCGTGAATTTCTCATAGAGCTCGTAGGTCAGGAGGGGGTTGGGCAACTCCCTGAAGTAGAGCTTGCACAGGGAGCCCACACAGTGGATGTCTTGGAGGTACACTTCCCTTGTCAGATCTGGACATTGATCTGAGCCAAACTCTTGCCTGAAACAGACGGAGACATAACAAGCCCAGGGAACATGCGCTCCTTGTCAGCAGCTGCTCGGAGGCACGGGGGGGGGGGGGGGGGAGCCTACATTGCTGAGCTGCCTGTCCTCTTGACCTCCACTCGACTATGGGCACCAGGAGGCCATTGGAGCATTGGAGAGACACCACTTTGGGAGGGCTGAAACTTGCTTGAAAGTAGGCTGCGGCTTGAACTCAGAAAACTCATCTGAGAACAGAAATTCCCATGGCACTGTATCCGTGCCTTGGTAATGGGCACTGGGAGGGTATGAAAAGTTTGCCCAAAGAGCCTACTGAGATTTCAGTTTTCCCAAGACATTACTCAAAATTAAACTCTTTTTTTTTTTTACCAGTGAGATCCGAAACCGGGAAGTGGGATGGAGTGGGGCGGACCAGGGTGGGGAGGGTGTCACCTCTTATCACCGATCTCCACAGTCGTGTTCCAAACTCGATTCATCTGGACAGTCAAACCCAAGGCTTGAGGATCTAACTCAACTACCTCTCTGATGCTCAGTGGAACTTTCTAGATTGCTTGGTGGTAACTCCGGCATGTCCTATGAGTGTGGGACCAGCCTAAGCAGTTCACAGTGGGATCCTAGGAACACCAAGATAATCTGGCTCCAGGTTCTGTGCTGTTTACTTTCTTTCCTTTTATTTCATTTTCTTTGCTTTTGCTCCATGTTCTTTTTGAAACAGGGACTCACTGCATAGGCCAGGTTGGTTTGAACTCACATCATTGTTTCTTCAGCCTCCTGTGGTTGGGTCACAGGTCGGTGTCACCAGCCCCAGTTTAGCCTCGGAGTCAAATTAGAAAATATCCCCTTACAAGATTACATGAATGCATGGCCTCAAATCCTTGTAAACTACATAGATGGCTTTTAAATGCCAAGTTTTAGTTTTAATATAGAAGTTAGGCTTCTAAGTGTATTCCTTGGGCAGTAAGGTAGTGATCAATGCTGAGAATCAGCGTTTTCAAATCAGCCCATTGCCTACCCCTACTCTGGTTCTGTCCTGTCAAAGAAGAGAAGGAAACTCTCTAAGACTGTAAGAACCTCAAGGCAACTCAAAGGGCCTTGAGAAGAGCTGTCTCATGAATCTGTGAATACACATGCATGTGTTTTTCGGAGATCAGAAGAGAAGACTCTACAATATATTCATTCATTTTGTCCAAACTTTCCCTGGCCAAAGCTAAGGCAGTCTTTAAATGAATAGGACTTCCCTCCGCCTATGTGTCTCTGTGGGATGCCAGCCACCATGTCATGCACTTCAGACTAAGAGTCAATCCCTAGGAGATACTACTGGGAGTAGAGGCTGGGAGGGAAGCTCAGTGTGGACCACTTGAGTTCAAGGCCCAGTGCTGGTCCCCAATAAGAAAGAAAAAAAACGCTGTAAATGAAATTCTAAGGCATGGCACACTAAGAATTGTGAGTTCAAAGCTAGTCTGAGGTACAGAGTGAGACCCTGTCTTAAAAAACGAAGAAGCCACACAAATGGTTGGGTATGGTGCCACACACCTTTATTCCTAGCTGTTGTGAGACAGAGGCAGAGGCAGGTGGATCCCCATGAGTCTAAGGCCAGCCTAGTCTACAAAGTGACACCCTGTTTCAAAACCAAGTAAGACAAAATTCTAACAACAACAATAACAAAAAGCACACTTGGAAATTACATTACATGTACACAGATTCACGAAAGCCCGATAAGGCTGGGGTATAGCACCACATTAGAGCCCTTGGATAACATGCACAAGGGCCCAGGTTTCATCCCAGCACTGCAAAATTTAAAAACAAAAACAAAAAAACAATTATACTTGAAATAAACCATTTTTTTAAACATCCGTAAAAGTCTTTGCTATAATTTAATTACAAGTGCGATTTGGGGATGAAGGACCAAAGAGAAGGGGGAAGACAAAACCTGAATTATATAATAGATAATATGCATAATATGTCACAATTTACATACTGATCTTGCAGTGAGTGTTCTACAGAAGCAGGAGGATTGCCCTGAGTTGCAGGCCAGCCTGGGCTACAGAGTAAGATCCTGTCTCAAAAAATTTTTAAATGTATAATCTTATTATTTTAGAATGGATATTTATAATTACCAAACACATAATAAATATATATTTAAAACCACTAAATATTCTTTTGGTATTATAAATAATAAGCAAAATAATGAGCCTATTGCAATAATCACAGAAAAATACCTATATATTTCAATATATTTCATATATTCTATATACACTCTATACATATATATTTTTTTAAGTTAAAGGTTCTTATACATCATCCATTAAAAAAAATTCCTGGTGTTTGGGGAGGTGAAAGGCACACTTGCCACTGGTTGTAGATGGAGGTCAGAGGACAACTTTGTGGAGTCAGTTCTCTCCTCCTGCTTATGTAGGTTCCAGGGATCAAACTCAGACCACTGGGCATGCTCAGCAAGCATCTTTACTTGAGGCACCATATCGCTGGTCCCAAGTAACTTTAAAATATCCACATTGATTAGAGAAATGTATGATTATGCAGGCTTCTAATTTCTCAACCATCTGAAATATCAAGGGCGAATCCAAAGAAAACCTCCTCAGGGCCTAGAGTTCTGAGCACTGTGTGAGGGGCCCTAATCTGATTGGGCTTTAGAAAAAAACATGTTTCCTAACTTGTAATTTAGATCATGTGAGGTAAATCCAATCCATCAAAGGAGCATAAACCCTACCCAAGACAAAGAAAAAGGCGTTTTTCTTGGAAAGAATTCCACCAGGCTAGGAGCCTCCTGATTAGAGTTAGAATTGCCAGGCAGCTCCACCTCACAGAGGCCATCTTTCAGTTTTCTGGGGCTCCCAACAAGCACCAGCAGAGATGCAAGAAAGGCAGAAAGAGAAGTCTGGGCTCTTCCTTTGGCTTACCTTAGCCGCTGGATGTTTGAGGTGATACCTGAGAGACGATAGATTCCATCGACAATGCCGTGAGTCTCTATGAACTCCGCACAGCTCTTCAGCACATATGGAACTAGGTACAAGGAGAGAAAAACAGCCAAGTATTAGATGTAAATCTGTCCTGTCAAGATTTCCCCCTTACCATCCAGGTAAGTTCAAAGAGAAACAGGGTAGGACTCAAAAGAGTTACAAGTGGGAGTAGTTGCTTATAAGTGCTAGGCAATGCTCCTCAGAGGTTGTAAATACTCCTGTGTTTGAGGCCTGATGGTGTAGTGGTGTACACCCGTAGTCTGGACATTGGGGAGTTCAAGATCATCCTCAGTTACATAGCAAGTTTGAGGACGGGCTGGGCTATTAGACCCTGTTTCAAACAAACAAATAAAATACCCCCTTCCATCTTCATATTAATAATGTTTTTTATCTGTAACTGATGTATGCCTTCCTTTGAAAGATGAGAACCCCAATACTACCTTCTAATCATTTATTTAAATGGGTCATGTTGTAGAATATTTCTTCACATTGTGTGCAGATGTGTCACTGTGATTGGTTTAATAAAGAGCTGAATGGCCAATAGCTAGGTAAGAAGAGATTAGGCTAGACTTCTGGGGACAGAGAGGTCTTGGGGAAGAAAATAGGCAGAAACACCAGAGGACACGGAGAGAAAACAGGAGATGCAAGATGGAAGAAAGGCAAAAAGCCACAAGGTAAAACGTAGATGAATATAAATGGGTTAATTTAAGTTATAAGAGCTAGTGGGACAAGCCTAAGCTATAGGCCAAGCTTTCATAATTAATAATAAGTCTCTGTGTCTTTTTTTTTTTTTTTTTTTTTTTTGTGAGCTGGTGGCCCAAATAAAAGTCTGACTCCAGGGTCATATCTAAAAGACTCTAATATAATTCCCACCCTCCCAGGTTCAGAGCTCTGGTGGTAGAGAGTGGCTGTGCTGTTTCTCTCCTGGATTGACCTTGAGGGGCATTGTCAGAGTGACAGAATGACACACGTCTTTTAGATGCACAGCAAGTTGTTTGCTACTTGGGTCCCTTGACTAGTCTGCCTGAGGTCCCCTTGTGAAAGTGTGGTGAATGTGACTTGGTGTGGGACAGCCTAAGCCTCAGACTAAAGTTTTTTTTTGTGGCTTCTGAGTACATAAAGGCAACACAGGTCCTCCATGAACCAAGAATTGGTTAGTGCTGTGCCAGCACTCCCAGCACACACCCAATCCTTTCTCGGATCGGACTAATGCCAATTCATTCATACTTATTGTACAAACTTACTCCTAAATGCAAGTCCATACTGGGCTGCATCTTTCTCATTTTGAGATAGGGCTTTGATATAATACTCAGGTTAACCTTGAACTCACCAAGCTTCCTAAATACTGGGCATAGGCAAATATCACTACCACATCTGGCTTAGATCGAAGCTTTGTCTAGGTAGATACTAGGTGTTCAAATCCAACATTCTACCTAGACACAAGGTATTCGGTTTCAATAGTCTCATTATTGTTACTGGGTGCTGGAGGATCTAATCCAGGGCTGCTTGGATGCAAGGCAAGAACTCTCTCACAATGCTGTGCACAACCTCACACCACTGAATTCTCCATTACAACGTCCTCAAAGCATTTCCTTTCTCTTGCTGCACTGATTGTAAGCTAGGCACTTAATCAAGTTCATCATTCTTAAAAATATCCTGCCCATCCCTCAAAGGCTAACACATACCAGGACCTCTCCCTTCAAAAACACATCCTTATTTTGCCCCTGACTTATCCTGTAAGACGGGAACTGGGGAGAACCTTCCAGTTAACCCAGGTACAAAGAGGTCAGGGAGTGGATTTTGGATTGGAAATATAAGAGGCCAGAGACCACAGAGGTGGATCCACTTCCTGTGAGTGAATAGAGGGTGGGAGTGGGGTGTGGGAGCAAGCCAGGCTCAAAGATTCTTCTCCCATCTTTGAACAGAAAAGGTACAGTTGGATCTGCTTTATTACATAGGAAATTTGCTAAGTTTGTGTGTCTTACACACACACACACACACACACACACACACACACACACACACACAATTTCTGTTGTGTAAGCAATAGCTGACTCTTCCAACACCACTCAAAGCTCTTCTGTAACTTGTCACATGTGGCATGGGGCTGAGAATGCAGACTTAGATGCCAAACTGCCTTTGTGGCCTGGGATTAGAATATATAATGAAGGCATCAGTGACATTACCCTCATGCTAGGACTGAAATTATCCATTTAGCCCAGATCCTGGACATGAGAAGTGTTCTGGAATGACAGCTGTTATTTCTGTTTGTGGCTTATGTAGGACATGCATTTATAGTTGTATTTCCTTGGTGACAACAAAGCTTAGCTCCTCCCAGCCAAATGAACTGTCAAAACTCATCTCCACTCCTTGGAGTGGCTGCTGGTCCTATTTGAGAGTAATTGTGCTTCTGTGAAGTCCCTGTGTCTTTAGATAACTCTGAGGCACAGAGTCATTGCATATTTTATTATTTATTTATTCATTTATTTTTAAACATGTAGTCCAGGCTGGCCTCAAACTCATGATCCTCCTGCCTCCGCCTCCTTCAGCAAATCCTACCAGCATGCACCACCACAAACAGTGGCATCACGTATTTTAAAGATGGGGAAGTCCATTTTAGAGATAGGGGAAGCCCTTGTTCACAGTTCTACGTGAGAGGGAGTTACTGTTATAACTCCTCCCGGAAAGAGGGCATGACTCCAGTCCTAAACTTGTTAGCTGTCCTGGATTCCCATCCTGGACCAGGTGGGAAGGGGGCAGGTCTCCATTACTTTCAGCCATGGGAAAGGAATCACTCCATCTCCCCCCTTAGGGCAGCCAAGTATGACCTCTGGACACCACGGCTGAAAAGCCATGGGCCTAGCTTAGAGCTTGTGAAATATAGATGTACAAGCACACTGAAGTGTTCTTGTCAACATGCACATTCCAGTTCAGTAAGAAGGTGGGTGGAGGGGGTGCCAAGGGATTTACTTTTTGAACGAGTTCTGAGGTGACACTGTGCTGCCAATCAGCAGTGACACTCAGGGCATCGAGGGCTTAAAGAGAGATGGTATTGCGGGGGGGATGATGTTGTTGCTGGGGCCACCAAGAGATGGAGATGGAGATGGAGAGATGGTTTAGCAATCACTATAACGTACTCCTTTCCCAGAGGACCTGAGTTTGGTTCCCAGCACCCACATTGAGGGGCTCACAATCACCTGCAGCTCTGGCTCCAGGGGATCTGACACCCTCTTTTGGCCTCTGTGGGCACCCTCACAAACATGGCATGCACACACTCACATGTACACACTCACACACATGACACACACACACACACACACACACACACACACACACACACACATCAAAAGACTTCACCAAGAGTTCAGACTCCAAGTCTCAGGATTCCTTAGACTGCTGTTTCCATGATTCAAGGACAGGTTAGGATTCTGATCAGGGTAGAATGCTAATAGAAGTGAGCTGAGTGGCTGCAGATGGATAGAAAGCCCCTCTTGTCAACATGGGCATGGGGAGGAGTGACTCTGGAGGTCGGGGTCACTGAGTTTGGTCTGTGAGATCTATCTGGGTCCCAAAGAACATTGAGTCTCTCCCACACAGGTCCACACAGTTGCTAGGATACGGGCGTTATCATCTCTGAGTTGTTTCATGGGAACGTTTCTCCAACTCCCTTTTCTGGTTTGCATTGTTTTCCCTGGATCAGCAATCTTGGCAGTTAACTTCTAATCAGCACTAAGGTTTTCTGAAGATGGCTCTGACAGAAGAGAAAGTCTTCCACATGTCTTATTTATGGAGCACCATGGGTCCCTTGTCTTCTTGCATCTAACCCGGCACAAGTCAAACACAAGTTTGCACTGATGAATGACGTGGTGAGTCTCTGCGATCCCTGACTCCTCCAAGGGTTTAGAGCAGAAAGGGCCACAGTTGGGTTGGGGATTTAGCTCAGCGGTAGAGCGCTTGCCTAGCAAGTGCAAGGCCCTGGGTTCAATCCTCAGCTCAAAAAAAAAAAAAAAAAGAAACTGTAAAAAAAAAATAATAATAAAAGAAAGGGCCACAGTGAAGCTTTCCATGTTGGTCTGGAAGTCGTGACTGTGAACAGCCTCAGTTTCCTGATGGCTAGGGTCTGGGATAGATAGGAGCAAGCATGGTTCTCTTTGGTCACTGTGGGGTTGTTGAAGCCACATTCTTTCAGAGCACATTAAATTGCCTTTGTGTTTTAGGGGCACAGGCATGCCCCTTCTCTGGGTTCTGTATTCCTGGTCTTCAAGTAAAGTGTGGTGAATTATATTTCAATAAAACTCCTTAATACACACACACACACACACACACACACACACACACACATATACACATATACACACATATAGATAAATATGAACAAAGCTTAGTATAAGCAACAAATGACAAGCCCGGGGTTGTATCTCAAAGACATGAGGATGGGTAACAGAAGTCAGTCCATTTGAGTTCATCTGGTATGATTCCACACATAAAAAACCCCAAGAAATAGGGGGTAGAGAGCCCCCAATATAGGAGAGTCCCAATCATTGCACACCCTCGTCTACACTTACTATTTTCTCTTTGCTCATGGTCATCCTTCTGGGGACACACTGGTATTTTCTGTGGTTTTGATTTGCATTTTTCCAATGACTAATAATAAAATAAATAAATGCAGAAAACTTGAGATATAACTCAAATTGCATAAAAGTTATCTTTTAACGTGTCGGATTAAGTGGGTTTTTTTGAAAGTACATTTACAATGTAAGGAACCATCACACTATCATATTGTAGAACATTTCATTAACTCCTCTCCCCTCAAAACAAACAAACAAACAAACAAACAAACAAACAAACAAACAAGTTGATTATTAGTTACTATCCATGTCCCTCCTTAGAACCCTTGGCCAGCCTTCTATTTCCATGGGTTTCCCTGCTTCAGACATTTTACAAAAATGGAATCTTACAACGTGTAGTCTCCGGATGAGCTTTTTCCCACCTATAGTATAGCATTCTCAAGGTCTGTCTGCACTACAGCATGCGTTGGCCCTCTGCTCCTTCCCGTGGCTGAATATTATTCTAACCAAATTCTTCATCTTGCTTATCCATTCACCAGCTGGGAAAATGCAGCTGTTTCCACTCTATGGCTAATATGAACAAAGAAGATTCCTCCATGTGTATATTTGTGTGTGTGTGTGTGTGTGTGTGTGTGTGTGTGTGTGTACAGAAAGGTTTTTTATTTTTTTGGCTATAGATCCAGGAATGGGAGGGTAACTCTACATTTCATTCTTGGGGAACTGCCAAGCTGTTCTTCAAAACAGCTCCCATTGGCCAATCGAGGAGGATTCCAATCACTCCACACCCTTGTCAAAACCTGTTATTGTCTATCGTTCCCCATGGTCATCCTCCTGGGATGCGCTGGTATTTACTGTTGGTTTTGATTTGCATTTTGCTTATGGCTAATGATGCTTAGCATCTTTCTCCGGGGTGATTGGCCATTTGTGTATCTTCTCTGGAGACTGTCTTTCAACTCAACTTGTAGTTGAATTGTTTGTCTTTTTGTGCAGTTATAATAGTTCTTGAAATATTCTGGATGTGAAACCATCATCGCATCCACTTTTGGCAAATGTTTTCTTCTAAGCAGTGGGCTGTCTTTATACTTAAATATTTTTTTAATTTAAAATTTTTGAAATCATAATATAATTACATCATTGTCCTCTTCCATTTCCTCCTTCCAGACTCTCCTACATACCCCTCCATGCTCTTTTTCAAATTCATAGCCTCTTTTTTACATTTATATGTTGTTACATGTATAGATGTATATACATATATCTATTCCTAATATGACCGGCTCAGTCTGTATAATGTAACTCAGACACATGTTTTCAGGGGTGACAGTTTGGTATCGGATAGCCACTTGGTGTGCTCTATTTCCCTCACTCTCAGTAGTTCTCTGGGTAGGGTTGAAGCCTTGTGGTCTTCTCTTCACTCACTTTGACATGTCTGTTGGTACTGTCCTTGTTCAACTTGTTATGTCTAGTCAGCCATGTGTATGGGTGTAGCTTCTAACCTTACAGGGAAATACAGAATCACTGCAAACTCCCTGACCCTCTCTGCCTCTTACAGACCTTAACCTCTCTCATCCACAATGGTCCCTGAGCCTTAGGTGCGGGAGTGTCTTGTAGATGTATCTACTGGGACTGGGCTCCACAACTCTACAGTTTAATTGGTTATGGTTTTCTGTAGTGGTTTCTGTCTGTTGCAAAGAGAAGTTTCCTTGATGAGGGGTGAGGACTACACTTATCCGTAGGTGTAAAGACAAATGTTTAAATGCAGTTAGGGATGATGCTGGTTTAGTAAAGTAGTGGTTGTAGGCTCTCCTCCAAGATCCACAACTTCATAAGCACCAAGCAACTTAAGTTTTTAAAAATTGATTTATTTCATTTAAAAATTAATGTCTTTCCAAGTATAGTGGTATAAGCCTTTAATTCTAGCATTGGGAAGGCTGAGGCAGGCAAATCTGTGTGTTCAAGGCCAGCCTGGTCTACTTAAAGAATTCCAGGACAGCCAGGGCTGTATAATAAGACCGTGTCTTATTATTACACTCACCTAATATAACTTTATCTCGTTATAAAAAGAAGTGTCTCAAAAATAAGTAAATAGATAAATAGATAAAATTAATGTGTCTTAAGCTAGCACACAAAGACACATACATAGTTACATAAAATTTAAAACTCAATTTGTCATTGGCAATACTTGCACATATTTCTGGTATTCTTCAAAGCAGAGAAGTTTTAATTTTGGATGAAATTTAAATTTCCAATTGATCTAATTGTTTTCTTTTGTTGTTTGCATTTTTGGTATCAGGAAGAAAATGTGTCTCCAGTGTATGTTGTGTGTATGCCTTCATCCTCCGCTAACACAGGAAACGATGCTGCCAACAATGTAAACTGCTACTTGTCACAGATCAGGACACACAAACGCAGAGGTGAATTGTCCTTTAAGATCTGTCATTATTCTATTCAAGGCTTTCCTGGAACCTGCCTCAGGAAGCTATTAGAAGCCATACACGTTCAGCTCATAAAGAACGAGAGTGTGGACTGGGCATGGAGGCTCATGCTTTTGGGTCCGGTACTCAGGAAGCTGAGGCAGGGGCATAATTATGAGTTTGAGGCCTGCCTGGGCTACACAGTGAGATCCAGGCCAGGAATGTGGGGTCTGGTGCTGGGCTTTGAGGAGGGCACACCCCTGCCCTGGCCTATTGACTCTTTTCCATAGGAACTCCTTCACCTGCCTAGCTTGGCTCTGATACCTTCTTCAGGCAGAGCTTCCTGAAGGAGCTTATGTCTCCAGTGCCTTCTGACTTGATGACACTCCCAAGAACTGTCCAACTTCAGCTCAACTTCAGATTATACTTAAGTATTATGTACAACTTTTTCATACACACATGCACACATAAGTAATCTTTCAGTTCTCGAATTGGCAGAAATTTGTTAAGTTCGATTACAAATATGTTGACCAAACATTTGGAAAGAGAAGCTTTGCCAGTCATGGGAAATAAAAGAAAAGAAAAAGAAAGACAGAAAAGGAAGAAAAAAAAATCACTAACATAAAAAATGGAACATTCAAACCAGGCCGTTATGGCACATGCCTTTAATCCCAGCACTCGGGAAAGAGAGGCAGGTGGATCTCTGTGAGTTTGAGGCCAGCCTGGTCTACAGATTGAGTTCCAGGACAGCCAAGGCTACACAGAGAAACCATGTCTCTAAAAATTAAAAAAAAATGGAACATTCAGATTATAGAATATCATATAATTATTAAAAAGACTACCAAAATTTTCATGTACTAATATAGAGTGGTTTTCAAGATATATCATTAAACAAAAATAACAAGATAAAGTTTTATTAGGTGAATGTAATGAGATGCTAACTAACATCTGTTTACTTTAGAGAATGAAAGAAAAATATTCATCTACTTGTACATGAGTTAATATATATGGAAGGGTATAAAAGAAATTCATAAATTCAGTCACCAATAGGAAAAGGAACTGGGGAAATATATTCCTTCAGAATACATTGCCTTTAAGCTATTTCATAAATACAATTAAAAAGTCTGCTGCAAGTCTGCTCTGTCTAGGGGCAAGGACCTGTCTGTCTCTTTGCTGTCTCCATTTCTGACTGTGCTGCACTGAGATGCCAGACCTTCAGAGCAGGAGACACTTCACAGGCTTGCCATTACTCCAGGTGGCTTTCCATTAGTTTATTTGCAGCGTTTTCTTTCTCTTTTTTTCTTTTTTGGTTTTTCGAGACAGGGTTTTCTCTGTGCAGTTTTGGTGCCTTCTCCTGGATCTCGCTCTGTAGCCCAGGCTGGCCTCAAACTCACAGAGATCTGCCTGCCTCTGCCTCCCGAGTGCTGGGATTAAAGGCATGCACCACCACCGCCCCGCTACCATTTTCTATTCTATAAGCAGAGCCAGCCCAGCAAACAGCTGAAGTTCATCTCTGTTTTGAACCATGAAAGTTGATTTAAGAGAGGCTAGGCCAGTTGCCCCACATCACGCAGCTACTCTGTTCTGAGCTGGGCTCCAACCCCAGCTTTGCCTGATGCCACAGGCCAGTTGATGCCTTTTTTGTGACATCACTGGGGTGTGATGCAGAACGGAGAAAGTCCCAGGCCTACCAAGTCTTCTCTTCAGGACAGGGCCTGTTAGCCGCACTGCCTGGGGAGGACAGAAGAGCGGTCCTTGGCTGCCAGAGTGACAAAAATTCCACCACCACAAGCCAACATAGGTGTTAAACATCTCTACTCCGTAACCACTTAAAGTATCTTTGAAAGGTTACAAAAGGATGCAAGTGGTTTTTGAAAAATGGAAAATACTTCCCGAACTGGGTGTGGTGGTACACCCCTGTAATTCAAGCTGGAGGCAGAAGGTCAAGGGCAGATTGGAATATGAGAAACAGTATCTACCAACTACCAACAAAAACAAGACCCCCCAACCAACCAAAGAAAAAAACCTACCTTGTTTTATATATTAAATGGCTCGGGGGTGGTGGTGGGGGATGGAGAAGGGAACGGGGACACCACTGGAATGTTAACAATGTCTGCCTCTAGAATCTAGAATCTAGATAGTGGAGAATAATGACTTGCTTTTCCAAGTTTTCTGAAGGAGCAGTGCTTTCTAAAAGTGGGATCCTGAAGAGCAAGTTGAATGCAAAGAAGCTGGAGGCCTTCCCGATCTCAGTGAGGCAATGTCATGTTTGCGGAAGTGCTTCCCAGTGATCCCAGGAGGGGACTGCCCTCATTAGGCAGGAGTGTTTGCCCAACCTGCTGGCAAGACCTCCAAGGACCGGCCCTGCTCTGCCCAGGCTCCCTGGGGGCTCCCTCACCACCTCCCAGCTCTCAATTGCCAAGTCAAGCCACAGGGGCCTGGACACTGTCACTCTTTTCATCCATGGCTGGGTGCCATGGGTACAGTCTGGACAAACACCTTAGGAGGGGATTATTCACCCTGTCATACAAATATCCAGCAAAACATGTTAAGGGCTTTAGACAGGCACAAAAAAGTGTAACCAGTTTTTTTTAATTTTTTTTTTTTTTTTTTTTTTTTTATAAATATTGTGCACAGTGGTGGGGTATAGGCAAGGATTTCAAGTTTGGGCCGAGTCCAGGAACTAATGTGCATTTGTAGTACTCCAGCTGTATGAGAGGGATCATGTTAGAGAGCGCTGAACCTGCATCTGTGTTAAGACAAGTGGGATAAGGGTGGTGGGGCATGGGATGTCAGGGAAGTGTGTGTGTGAGGGGAAAGGCAGGGGGACGGGATGGACGGACAGACCCTGTCAGAGCCATGCAATGGAATTCTAACCCTGAAACAGGACTGATTTGAAGTGATGGGACATGCACTGCGTGTCTCAAGAGTGCTTGGTCAACTGTCTGGCACATAATAAGCACTTGGTGCATGGTGAACAGAGGGTGGTATAAACAAGGTAGAACCAGAGAAATAACGCCGTGAATCCCAGGAATGCTGCCTAGACCAGTCTGGTGGAAGGGTGCAGGTTAATAGGGGAGTTTTCAAATGATGGCCAGGAAAGATTGCATTCTATCTTGATCTCTACAACCAGCTAAGTCTTTCCAAACCACCACCTCGACGACAGTATTCCTCTTTGTGAACGTGCCCATGGCTTCTCCAGAGTCAGTTTTATCCAGGCAGCTCCCAGGCTAGGTCTGCAGCTGCCTTGAGGGGCAGACTCTGAGAGGACAGGACTGATACAGGGCCCCTCTGGGTGTATGTATCGGGGTGGGGGTGGGTGTAAGCATGGTGCTGAGCTAAGTGTGGAGTGCAGCAAAGAGGCTGTAAGGAGTCCCCCGCTTGGGGCCTTGAACTGGGCTTGTTCACCTTGCACACAGAATCCAGGATCCCTGTCTGTTTGCTGACAGTGGAGGCTGATAGACTATGCGTAATTAGATTTGAAGACTATTTTTTAAAATCCTTCCCACTATCTGTCTGTGAATAAGGCTTTGCTCTTAAGGGATGTGTATGGCAGGCTCCTTTCTACCAGGCTAGGGGTGGCTCACAGGATAGAGCTCTTTTAACCTCCAGCACATTTCCAAGCCCAATTTGTAAGCAAGAACAGATCACGTAAAACGCATAGAATCTCAGCTTCACTGCTTAAAAGAGCACAATCATTCTGAGCCACCAGCCAGAGACTGTATTTGCAGGGACCAAGGATGTGGCTCTGCTGGTAGAGGGCTTGCCTAGTTCAGCACTTCGTAAGCAAGGTCTGATGCCTAAAATCCCAGCACTTGGGAGACAGAGGCAAGAGGTTATCCTTGTCTACATGTCAAGTTCAAAGCTATCCTGGGAGAGCCTGTCTCTCTCTCCACCCCCTCTCTTTATATATACATATATGTGCATATATACCCATACACACATATGTATATATACATGTACACACACACACACACACACATTTGCTGGACAGGCAGCTTTATTGCTACCAGCTTTTGAAGGAGCCATTGAGTGAAACCCCTCCCTGGCAGTGGACATAGAAGGTGGTCACATATACCTACAGAGAAAAAGTCTCAGGGAGAGGAGGAGTAGAGACCCAGGAGGCCAATGAGAGGCAAACAAGAAAATAAATCTATTTCTGGAAAGGATACTTAACTGACATCAGTCACCTTAAACAGGAGGACAATGAAGCCTGCTTCTCCCTTGATCATGTGTCCAGGCCACTGTTACTTGCATGTCCCCAGAGCGGTCGGGGCAGGGATGACCAAATGCTCTTGGAACCACAAGCTTTGTTATTATTTTATTTTATTCTTATAACTCTGAGGAAGAGGCATTGCTATTCTTATTTCCTTAAAAAAAAGAAAAGAAAATGCACTCTCTCTCTCTCTCTCTCTCTCTCTCTCTCTCTCTCTCTCTCTCTCTCTCTCTCTGTGTGTGTGTGTGTGTGTCCCCTGTCCTTTCAATGTCTATCCCAGGACATGGCAGCAGGTTTAAAGCCAGAGCTGCCTGGATTGGACCTCACACTGGGGGAGCCATGGAGCTCACTGACAAAGAAGAATGTTATTATCCTGAAGGCGCTCTAGGAAGATTACCTGTCAGCAGAGCTCAAGGGTGCATGTGTGGTCACGTGTAAGGGACAGAGGTTGATTTGGGGACGTTCTCATCATTTCTCTAATTTCTTGACTTTATTCTCTGAGGCAGGGTCTCTCACTGAGCCTGGAGCTTGCTGTTTGGCCATTCTGGCATGCCAGCAATCTTCTGGGATCCCCCGGTTTCACCCCTCAGTGCGGCGGTTACAGGCATTTGCCACTGTGTCTGACTTTTACATGGATTCTGGAGATCAGTGCTTGCTAGGAAGCACTCACCCACCAAGTCAGCTCCCCAAGCTGTGATTCTTATTTTCTAGGTGGGAACAAAGACTACGATAGACCAAAGAACTAGTAGTAGCATTGGGGTGTCATGACAAGTCTGCCTGCATCTGAAGTTCTTTGACTTTTCAATAGGTTTTAATTAGCATAACCCCGTCCCAGGGAAACCTAGACACAGGTCAAGGATGGGCAGAACGGAGAAAAGAGCGACCGGGGCATTTCTTGAGTCATGAAGGCAAGGGCTTAGGTGAGGAGTTAGGAAGCTTGGATGCTTCCTGACTCTCAGGAGTCAGACTTTTGAGGAGAACAAGTCACCCCTTCTTTGAATTGTGACAAGAAACTCTCAGAACAGCAACATGAGTCAGCAGAGGTCCTAGGCCATGAGCTACTTCCAGCCTCACATTTTTATCTATGCTGGGAGCTAGTTCTGGATGGAGTGAGTGATATAAATTCACAACACGCCCCCATGGTTGGGCATGGTCGTGCATGCCCAGGGGGCCCTCGTCACTTCCGCCTAGTCATTTCCGGGTCAAAGGTCACGTGTGACCCAGGACCATGGGTTTACGTGGTTATGTTGCGCGCTTTACGTAAAGCTATCTATGCACATGTGTAGAATAGCCCAGCCCAGCCTGTATAAGCCGGTGCCATGATTCCCAGGCCCCCTTCACTCACATGTCTTTCTGCAGGCCTGCGCACACCTGTCCCTCTCCCTTATCTTAAAACTCTTGTGAGTGGATTCTGTCATGTTTCGTGACTTTTCCTCGTAGGGTAAAAGCGTCGCTAAAACCAACAGTGAGGCTGATGTTCCCTTCTGAACTAATGTCCCAAGATCTGTCAGCTTTCTGGATGAAGCTGGAAGGACAGGCTGGGTAAGAACGTAAGCGTCCCGGCCAGCTGCTGATGGTTGTGTCCTTGCTGGTTTACATCAAGGGCTTCCTGGACAAAGGACTACGGTTAGTTTTGTTTGCTTGTTTTGTTTTTGTTTCTCAACTGTATTCTTTGGGACTCTCCAACTCACCCCACCCATAAGAACGGAAATTTCTGTTAAATAAAACACAAACTTCAGTCTCAGAAAGTTTAAACGTATCTGCTTTGGTACGGCTGGTCGCCCAATAACCCGATTCCTATATTTACTCTGCCAGTGTTGGAGTCCTTCAGGGACTTCACTGTACGTGGTTCTTAGTTCATCTAAGGTCCTGCCCTCTGCTGATGTCACCGTCCCCTTCTGCTTCTTGTGCCCTCTGGTTTCCTGGGTGGCACAGCTTCCTAATGGTTTCCAGATCCCTGGCACTGCGGGGCTCCGGCCATGTCAGCAGCTTTTCTAACATCAGTTGGGAGATGGGGAGAATTCAGAGAATGTGATGTCATCCTGTGAAGGCCTGCCAGGTAGCAGTCTGTCAGCTTCTCAGTGCCCCCACCCCCACGCCAGCATCTTTTTCATTTCCTGCCTAATATTCCTGAGCCACAGGCAGCCATTGTTTCCAGAACAGCTCTGCTTGGAAGCCGTGGTATGGAGGCCAGCGCTTCCTGTTGTTACAAGACTTCTTTTTCCTGCTGAAAACAAGGGCACCTTCCTCCAGCATGTAACCCTTTTCAGGCAGTTTATGCTGTGCACAAGTGTGTCCAGTGACTGGGAACACTGGGTGCTCAGTACACTTACTTTATTTAACATGTTTTAAAAATGATTGCTAGAGGCTGGCCAGTTGACTTAGTGGGTAAAGGTACCTGCCACCAACCCTGATGACCTAAGTTCCATCCCCAGGCCCCAAACGATGGAAGGAGAGAACCAATTACCGTAAGCTGTCCTCTGACCTCCATACCCTCCAAGCCCCAAGTAAATAAATAAAATGGATTTAAAAAAATTTAAATTATTATTGTTCAAGTACTGCAAATAATTACTAGAAGGAAAAAAAACCCTACAGATGAATTAAGAAAAGAGCCACCAAATCTCATCCTCTGTATTAGCAATGAAACCATCTTTGGTGTTTGTGACTTAAGAGACGTGTCTCCAGCCACACAATTTACCATGGGACTTGGGCCTTGCCATCGGGACTATTCCCGAGAGTCAAAATGAGGCAGGGAGATCTGTCCAGAACCAGCGTCCCGAAAGGACAGCCTCCTGGAAGTTCTCCATGTCAGTGTACAAAAGGGTCTCCTCAGAGCCAACAGAAAATTCACACAGGAAGAGTGCCTCAAAAAGTCTCAGGAGCACCCTTGGGGAAAGATCTTCTTTAAAGAGCATCTGTCTGTCTGTCTGTATGCACCTGAGGTAGCAGAGATCTTCAAGATCCCTCCCTCAACATCACTCTACCTACATCCGACTTTTTGCAGGACTCTGGAAAACTACCCCTCATGCCTTTCCCAGATTGAAAGAGCCCCAGCAGATGCTGGGACTGTGTTCTTCAACCCCCACCCGAGAGAAGCCAGCCCCAAGGCTAGTCAGTCTTGCCACTTAAGAGGAAGTCATTTTCAAAGTGACTCCAATCCCTGGGCACTGCTGAGGTTTCTGCACATTGGCGTCTGCTGTAAGTCAGGAAAGTCAGGAGAACCTGAGTCGTTTGAGTCTTGGTTTTGTGGCCCTAGGGAACGGAGCTGAAGGCTAAGGGTGAACACTGCAGACAGCACCCTTCCCCCTCTCCAGATCACTAACTAGTTCTCAGTGTGCTTCTGCAGAAGGGCCGGCCCTGCCCCTCAGCAGACAGCCCCTTATCTGTCCTGGAAAACCAGGTAAACCCTCGGAGCAATCTGGGGTTTCTTCAAACCACGAGCGATGGCCACTTTCAGGCTTCTGTCCTGAAGTTGTGCAGCCCAAACATCGGTCGGACCATCTTCTGAAGACTAGCACCCATCCAGAGGCCTGCACTGAGAGGACCCTGACGGCCCTCTCCTCATTCGAATCCCTAGATGTCAGGGCTATCTTCAGATGGGATTTTTGCCAGATATATTTCGGATTAAGGCTGAAAAATTATGACTTGGAAAGGACTTTGATAAACACGCTTCACTCTGCGCCAGGCAATTGAGGCCCCAGGAAGTTCAGGGCCCCATCCAAGGCCACCCAACTCAGCAGTGGCAAAGCCCCCGAGCTGGAGAGAGACTGAGAAGGGCAAGAATGGTTTGCCAAGTGCTTCAGATTTCCTTTCTCTGTAATTTACAGAATTAAGGCTTAACTACCCAGTGGGCTTTTTTTGTGACCAAACTAACACACACTTTGATGGCAGATGTAATTCAGGGTGTTTAAGTTTAGACACGCCCTTAGTGGTCAAATCAAATTAATCGTGTTTATCTGATCCCCACATGTAAAGTGCTGTGCCCTGCGCTATGATTCAAAGATACACCTTTATAAGATACTGCCCGTGACCCCGGCTTGCAAGTTAGTTCAATTACATGCAGCTAAATGGTGGGTAGAACAAGAATGTCAGGCAGAGCCCTTGTTCATTCTATAGCTGTGGGCCAGAGTCACTGGATTTAATGACATCTTTCTGTAGAGGAAAGGGAGCAGGCTGCCAGAGAGTGCCTCTCCTCTGTAAATATGCAATATTCTGAAAAAAAAAAAAACAACAAAAAACGAGTCGCTGATCCCGTGCAGAGAGGAGGGGTGTTTATTTTTGTAAGGATCTGGGGATTCCTGTTTGAAGAGGGTGTAGGCCGGCAATGGATTGTCCTAGGCTTAAAGTTCCCACAGAGAGATGGAAGTAGTAGGGTGTGGTCACAGCTGGGAGGGCGTGGCCTCAGGTTAGGTGCTGGAAAACTCTGAGAACTGCAAAGGAGAAGAGATCTGCAGGACATTCCTGGGGATCAGCGCCATAGGGAAGACGGAGCATTCCCAGGCCAAGGGCCCAGTGGACTGGGCTCAATGGCTCAAGAGGACTGGTCAGGCCCCAGGAGATGTGACCCATTCGCCACCTACAGGATCTGGACGGGGGAGAGTAGGCGGGGGGGGGGGGAAGGGGCCTTGAGTGACCACATAGGAAAGATGTCCAATGACCTGACCCGAGGAAAGAAGCCACTAGTTTCTGTCCTTTGACTTGCAACCACGTGCTGATCCCACTTAGTGAACTTCTGTCATGCTATTTAAGTATCTGAGAAAGGGGATAGAACAGGGTGAAAAGAGGTCACTGCTCAGGTCCTCTGTATGAGATAAGCCGTGGTCTTATGCGACCCTTCCTCAAAGGCTTCCCAGGTTCACTGACCCATCAAGTACTTTTTGGCACCTACTCTATGCACAGGGACTGAGTACTAGCACATAGCTAGGAGCAAGGGTGGAATCCTCACCTCCAGGGAGCCTCGGGTCTTGTGGGAAGAGGTTCATGTACATAAATATTTTTTCTGGTTTCTAGTTAAGCAGATGAGTTCGGGAGCCAATCTGCCTGGGTTTTTAACGCTTCCACTCTTGAGACCAGGGCATGTATTCTATAGGTAGAATGCCATCCTCTTACTGTGCAGGGGCAGGTCCAGTTTATGATAGCTTCCTTTCCCTTTCAAACACTTCCCATTTGGAGTAAAGACACCATATGATCACCTTCCTGAGAAGGTTTGGTTTGCTTATTTGTAAATTGGAGTTAATAATAAAAATCTACCTAAGGGTAATTGTGGGATTTGGGGAAAATGCTGAAAACCTTAGCCCACAGCCACACACACACACACACACACACACACACACACACACACACACACACAGAGGGAGGGAGGGAGGAGAGAGAGAGAGAGAGAGAGAGAGAGAGAGAGATGTTGCAACACACAGCTCTAAAAGAATGTCTCCATCAAATCTCTCCTCTCAGAGCTCAGGGACTCCTTCAGAAGAGAAGGTGGAAAGGGTGTAAGAGCCAAAGATGGGTGGAGGACACCAGGAGACAAGGCTCTCTCAGTCAAGTAAGCAAGGCTCGTGGGAACTCACCGAGACCAAAGTAGAAAGTATAGGCTGATGACTGCACCAGGTCCCCTGTGGTGTGTGTGTGTGTGTGTGTGTGTGTGTGTGTGTGTGTGTGTGTGTGTGTGTATCATAGCTTTCAGCTTAGTGTTTTTATGGAATTCCTGAGTGTGTGAACGTGTGGGTCTCTGATTCTTGTGCCAGCTCTTGGGGCTTTCTTCCATCTATTGGTTTGCCTGGCCCAGCCTAGATGGGATGGTTTTTTGTTTTATCTTATGATAGTCTATTTTGTCATGTATGGTCGTTATCTCTTAGAAGCCCTCTCTTTTCTATTGGGAGACCAAGAGGCAGTGGATCCAGAAGGGAGGGGAAAGGGAGAGCTAAGAGAAGCAAAGGGAGAGGCAACTGTAAACAGGACAGACTATATGAGAAAAGAATCCATTTTCAATAAAAAATCACAATAAAAAAACAAACAGTGTCTTAGAATTCCAATGATGTGAGCAACTTCCTTGCTTCTTCTCTCTGTACCCCTCACACCCTGCACTTGTCCTGTACAAGGAGGGTGGTCATGCCTACACAAAGGGCTTCATGAAAGACTCTGTCATAACGGGGTGCTCCTGTAAGACAGCAGGTCAGTGGGCTAACCCAAGACGCTGTGACTCATCTAGTCCCAGACAGATAGGACCATGGCGGTCCCTCATTCCCTTCCAAGCAGCGCTGCCGTATAAAGCACAGTTTGAGTTCCACATAAACAATATGTAACCACTGGTTTAGTATCGCCCCACGTTGCATGGACCCTCTGTTAACACATGATTTGTTGTTTGCCTGATGTCAAATTCAGTTGGGTATCCCGCATCCTAACTGTGTCCAGTTCTGAGTCCCCCACTGCTGCCCACAGGCTAGAAGCAGTGTTTCTAGGGAGTCTTATCTCACAAAGTTGTAAATGGCTCTTACTCACCCTACAGGCTAGCCCCAAGCCTGTGCACTGGACACCTCTCAAATGAAGAAGCTCCTTCCCAAAAGAACTGGAGAATGAGAGAGTGGCAGGTACAAGGACTGGTGTGTGTGCGTGTGTTTGTTGTGTTGTGTGTGTTGTGTTGTGTGTGCTGTGTGTGTTTGTGTATGTATGTATTGTGTTGTGTGTGCTGTGTGTGTATGTGTGTGTGTTGTTGTGTGTGCTGTGTGTGTATTTGTGTGCTCAGGGAGCAGGCCTTCAGGGTGCTCAGATGAGCCCTAGGCTTCCTCCCATGCAGAGAAGGAGAAGCTGTCCTCAACTTGGTCTCCAGGAGAAGAGAGCAAGGATGAAGACAGCTTTGACATCCCAAGCAGGCTTTCCTTTCCCATGGGAGCCGTGCCTCCTACCTGTCCCAGCATGCTCCCTGCTTCGGTTTCTTCTTGGCTACCAGGCATGTATTTGATCATAGGAGTATGTAGACCAACATCTATGTCTTAGGAAAAGGGTTGAGGAGGAACTTTCTGAGCTATCTCTAAGTTGAAGGAGTTTACGTTTTGAAGTACTTTCCTGCCTTTTCCTCCACCTAAAATATTAATGCTGTGCTAAACTTGGGCTAAGTGTCTGATAGATAATCTCTCTCTCTCTCTCTCACACACACACACACACACACAAACACACACACACCACACACACATACTATATCCACACACATCACACAACACACACACACCACATACACACACAAATACACACACACCACACACATACAAACATACTATATCACACACACCACACACACACCACATACACACACAAACACACTATATCACACACACACACAAATACACACACCACACACACAAACACACTATATCACACACACAAATACACACACCACACACACAAACATACTATATCACACACATCACACCACATACACACACAAACACACTATATCACACACATTGACATTGGACACTGTACACATACCACATCACGTACATGGCACACCACACACACACAAACATAAGCATACATACACATACAAATGCATGCATGTGCACACACTCACACAAACACACACATACACATAAACACCACATCACACACATACCACAACCATCCCCTCACACATCTCACACACACACACACACACACACACACACACACACACACACCACACAGAATCTCATCAATCATTCCTTTGATAATTACAGTCAGGAGAACCTACAGTGTAAACTGTATGGCAACTGTAAGTATCTTCATTTTACAGATAAAAAATCAAAGGCTGAGTGAGTTTTACTCCCTTGCAGAATAGCTCATATGTGAGCAGTAAAGAAGGTCTTTAGGGCTCTCTCTCTGACTCCCAATTCCACTCCAACCAACTTGCTAGTCCACCCTTTCCCCGTACCCACCCTGGTACTTATTAAGCAATCAGTAAATTCTCCTTGAATGGATGCATGATTGAATGTACAAATGAATGTAAACAGACCCAGGGAGGCATGTTTACACTGTAGGCTCATCTGACAGGAATTATCAGACGAACGATGGACTAGATTGTATCTATATGTGTTGATTTAAAAAGTCACTATTAATGTGTGTGTGTGTGTGTGTGTGTGTGTGTGTGTGTGTGTGTGTGTGTATGTGCACTCAGAAGTCAGAGGATAACTTTTGGGAGTTGGCTGTTTCCTTCCGCCATGTGGCTCCTGGGGATTAAATTCAGGTTTTCAGGCTCAGCAAGTACCTTTACCTTTGGAGCCATCTTGCCAGCCCATGTTTTCAGCTTTGAAAATTCTTCTAAGTAATGTTTTTGGAGATAGTCTAGAGTATAGATGTCCTTGAATTTGAAGCAATCCTCCTGCCTCAGCCTCTCAAGTGTGGAGTTTCAGGTATTACCACCGTATGTAGCTAGCAGAGTAGTTTGTGATGAGATGCTTCATGCCTGCCAGTTTTGTGAGAGTATTTGGTGTATTGTATGTTTTTCCTGCAGGGTCTGTACCATAGCTGATGTTCTCAACATCTATGTCATCCACTATTATGTTTAGAGGGAACACTTACTGTGGAGTTCAGGATTCACAGGTTTTTGTTTGTTTGTTTGTTTGAGAGGGGTCATCCTTTTGGAATTCTTAATTCTTAGCCTCTGGCTGGTCCTTCCATTTTTTTGTTTTGTTTTGTTTTTGTTTTTTTGAGCTGAGGATCAAACCCAGGGCCTTCAGCTTGCTAGGCAAGTGCTCTACCACTGAGCTAAATCCCCAACCCTGGTCCTTCCATTTTTTAAGGATTTTATTGAGACACATTCTGACCTTCAATTTTATGCGAAACAGAGGTACCCATGGTCTCTGCACCATTCTGAGTATCCCATTGAGAAACTTACTTCTTCTTTTGATCTCACTGTACATTTGGTATTCATTTTTTTCTTTGTGTGTTTCCATTTATACACGAATGACCTCAGTCTGGTTTTAGCTAGGACTGGATGAAGATACAGATACTTCCTAACAGAAACCCTGAAGCTGTGGCCTCGGTTACAGCTGTATTTTCAGAGCTCAGTTTGTGCACATTCTGTTTTACACACACACACACACACACACACACACACACACACACACACACCACACGAGAGAGAGAGAGAGAGAGAGAGAGAGAGAGAGAGAGAGAGAGAGAGAGGGAAAGAGAGACCCAAGACAGCAGGGTGTGAAACAGAGGGTCTACTTGAAAGAAGTGTGACAAGGAATATGAAAAGCAAAAGCCCACCATCTTGAGGTTGGTTCCAAGCTGTGACATCAGGTCTGGGATGGTTTTGATCAACATTCCAAGAGTGTTTACAACTCCCAAGTCTCTTGACAGAAAGTGAGAGGACCCTTGGGAGGTCCTGGAGAGTTGCAGGGATGGATCACATACAGATTTCTGGTTGTCTCATGACACCAGTGACGGACTTTTCACCCATGCGTGACATGTCCTTACCACCAGGGCAAGTGCGCAGCCACAGTAGAGTGGTCCCGTGACAGGCATTGCCAGAAAGGCTGAATATAAGCCGACAAGGAAGGACTGCAAGCAGGTAATGGTCACAAGTTATGAAAGAGGGCATAAAACTAATTGCTTTTATAACTCTAATTCTGGCATAGATTATTTTTGAGTTTGGTGGTAGATAAGTGCATAAAACACATTCAACACTGAAAGTGTAAAATTTAATGCAAAGCTCCACACTTTCTGTGCTGTATGCCTAATCTAACTGTATAGACGTTGTTAAGCTGAATAGACTTTGGATCTGGTTAATTTGGTGTGTGATGTTTTTATTGATTTGCAAGTTTTTCAAAACAATAAGGTTTATCAACTGAAAAAGTTAAAAGACATTGCTCATCTTTGGAGGAATACTCTTGAAGAGTTAAGAGTCGTGCTGTTTTCAGCAGAAGGAACTTCTTGTTCATTGTGTGACCTTGAATCAAGTTCTTGATCTTAGTGCCTTAGTGCCCTCATCTGCCAAAGGAGGAAGGGTAAGCATCTCATACAGCTGCTGAGCAGATGGAATGAGTTAACAGAGTGCCTGGCATATCACAGCACTGTGTACAGGTTTGCTATTCATCATCAATGCCATCACCACCACCACCACCACCATCATCATCACCATCATCATCACCACTACCATCACCATCACCATCATCACCAGAATTGCCACCACCATCATCGTCGCCATCATTATCATCATCAATGTCACCACTGCCATCATCACCACTGGTGGCAGCAGCAGCAGCTTAAAGTGACTGTGAATGCTGTGTCCTCTGTGCATCTTTCCTGTGTTCCACAATTAGATGACCCTTCTCACTCCTTCCTGATACAGGCTTCTTTCTTATTCCATCTAAATATAAACTCTCTCACATCCTTGCTACTCATTTCCCTTTCCCCTAATAATTATCAACAACACCATTGTTCTGTTCTTGATGGCTAGCATATAGTAGTTGCTTGGTAGGTAATTTCTATTTGATTCCAGTCTCTCCAAATGCTGTTTGGATGTGCCCTGACTCCCTACTCCTTGGCCGCCTTTGATTCCAAATAGCTACCCAACTACTACAACATCTGTGTCTTCCCATTCTCAATTTATAGTCTTTTACTATATAGACTTTTACTTTACAAAGTCAAAACTTTTGTGTTCCATTCAAGTATTTACAGGTACCTGCTTTGTGCAAACCCTGCTAGGTACTTGTGAGAAATCTTACGATGTTCCCATACGATTCACACATTGAAGGAAAGCCCAGGCAGACATTTGGAAAGCTCCATCTACCAGCTAAATGAACAAAGGAAGAAATGGGGTAGAAGCGATATCTTGTATTTTTGAAAAAATAATCAAGATACATACCCAGGCACATATTAGCAGACTTGTGAAAACAGCAGAGTGGCAGTAATACATTTCAGAATATCCTAGATATTATCAGCCAGATGGTCAACAAAATAAACTAATCCAAAAAGACTCATTGAACGTCTTTCTGAAGCCTGCACCCTTGGCTTTTGTACAGAAGCAGGGTGCGTGGCGAGCAATGAGCATCTGGAAGGCTATCACATATCCATGGTGTTGGTGGTGGTCTTCACAGCATCCAATACACTAAGAGTTATTATTCTCATTTTCAGAGGTGAAAAAGGTCAGTAAAATGGGTTCCTTTTCCTCCCACACAGCTGAGCCATGGCCTGGGCTCTGTCCATCCCACACAACTTGCTCACTGGGTCAAATGGTGCCAATTTTCACAAACACTAAATGCACTCTTTCATCTAATCAGTCACTAAGACTCTCTGGAATTAGATACTTTGAAGAGATGCACTGGGAGAACCCCATGCATCTCCAGTTTTAGGATGCTACTTGAGCACTTAATTTCTATGAAAAAAAATGACAAGAAAACACGTTACTTTTAGTCTGGCCACCAAAGTCAGAGCAGCTCTTAGCAGCTGAAGTGCCCCCTCCCGGGTCAGGTCTTTTACTGGGAAGAGTACTAATTTCCACATACCAGACACACCACACATGTGCTACAAATGTATGGCACAACCAAAGTAAAAATACTATAGGACACATGCCTCATTGTGGATTTAAATTTGTTTTTCTAGCAGCTGACGAAGCAAATGTCTTTTCCTAGGTTTCTCATCTGGACACTTTCTTCAGTGAAATGTCTGCTCATATCTTTTGTCTATTTTCTAATTGGATTGCTCTATTTTTTTTTTCCTGCTGAGGTTGAAAATTTCTTTCCACATTCTATGTTCCAGTCCTTTGTCAGGTTTGTGGCTTGCATATATTGTATTTATTTCCTCCGTTTCTGTAGACAATCTTTCCATCTCTTAGCAAAGTCCTTTGTTGAACAAGGATGTTTTATCTTCAGTGAAGCTTCTTCATGTTTCTGTTTCAGTGAAGCTTCTCCAAGTTTCTCCGTGTTGCTCTTTATAGATGATGCTTTTGGTACCAACTCTAAGAATTTCTTTTTCTAGCCAAGGACTCCAAAGATCTTCTCTAATTTTTTTGTAGGAATTTTACTGTTTTGCACTTTATATTTAAATCCACGATCACTTTTCAGGGCTGGAGAGATGGCTCAGCAGTTAAGGCCTTACACTCAAACTCCTCTTGCACTGAACCTGAGTTGGTTCCCAGCACCCACAATGGCAGCTCACAACCTTCTGGAGCTATAACTCCAGGGAATTCAACACCCCCTTCTGACCTCCTCCAGAACCTGCATGCAGGTGCACTATACCACACACAGAGACACGGACATTATTTATTAAAAATAAAAGTTTTCAAAATCTGTAATCACTTTAAAGCTAATTTTTATATAAAGCATAGATTACACATTAAGATTCTTTCATTTTGTTTTGTTTTGTTTTGTTTTCAGACAGAGTCTCACATAGCCAGGTCTAGCCTCAAACATCCTCTGTACCTAAGGATGGCCTTGAACTCCTTCTGATCCTTCTGTCTCCACATCCTGAGTTCTAAAATATAGATTTGTTCACCATGCCCAGCTCAAGCTTTATTTTAGTGCACAAATGCGAATTTCTCTAGCACCATTTCTTGGAAAGGGTCTCCTTCCTCAACTGCATTACCTACATACTCCTATAAAAATTGCTTGGTGGGTGGTGCGGGAGCTAGTTCCAGGTTTTCCATTCTCCTCCACTGGTCCACACATCTACCCTTTGCTAATACAACACTGTCCTTAGACTGTAGCTACACACTAGGCCTTAATATTGAGAAGATTGATCCTTCGTATTTTATTCTTGTCTAAGGTTGTTCTTGCCACCTCACTGCCTGTGTTTTTTTCACACGAATAGTAGGATAAGATTGTGCTTATTAAAAAAAAAAACATGCTGGGTGGTAGTGGCACACACCTTTAATCCCAGCACGTGGGAGGCAGAGGCAGGCAGATCTCTGTGAATTCGAGGCCAGCCTGGGCTATAGAGTGAGTTCCAGGACAGGCTCCAAAGCTACACAGAGAAACCTTGTCTCGAAAAATAAAACAAAACACAACAACAACAACAACAACAACAACAACAACAAAAACCAAACCAAACCAAACCAAAAGAAACCCTGCCTATATTAAACAAAGTAGGTCAATTTCAGGGAAAATTGATGTCTTGCTTATGTTCATTTTATAAGATCTTTTCAACCTGTTCCTTCTCCATCCTTATAACTACCACCCTGAAAGAGAGCATAAGCAACTAATCAATGCCTGTACTTCTCGGCCAGTCTTATAACCAACCACTCTTTGGATTGTGGTCATCTGTTGTCTCCATTCATGCTAAATATGTGTGAACTCTCTCTCCTCCAACAGGGTGCTTTTTTAATTCAGAAATCCCAAACTGCTTTCTACTCCAGACACAGGCCTGGTTTTACCTTCTTGTTCAAGCTCATAGAGCTTCTAATTCTCAGTCTTGACAATTCGGGTTCTTCCTGACTCTACATTTTTCTTGGCCAGGAATTCTGGTCTGTTTCTTGCCTTCCAACCCAAGCTCACTCAGTGCAAAAAAAATAGTTGGGAAATAGCTCGCTTGGTTTGCACATGTTTGTACACAGTAGTGGCCCAGAACATCTGTCACCCAGAGCAGGGCATTTGTTTATTTCTTTGTTTGACAGAAGGTCTCATATATGTAGCTAAGGTTGGCTTTGAACTCTTGATCCCATGCTTCCCACTTCCCAAGTGCTGGGATTATGTGTGTGTGCAACTGTGTCCGGACCAGAGCAGATCATCTATAACATGGAATGGAATCATGCTCAGTTACAAGCGTATCATCCAGTAGCAATAATAACTGACATTTTATTATCTCATTTTTTAGTTTTAAGAAAATTGGCTAACAAATAATATAATTTCACTTTAACCAATTAATACTTTATTGTTGTAGGCATGTGCCTGACTTGTGTGTGTGGGTGCTGTTCCCACGGTTCACATGTGGAGGTGAGAGGGCAACTCTGTGGAGTTGGATCACTCCATCTACCTCTATGTGGGTCCCAGGGGTGTTCAGGTTTCTGGGCTTTTGTGACAACTGCCTTTACTGACTGAGCCATCTCACCAGCCTCCCAATTCTATTTTAAAGTTACGTAAATTCAACAAAATAGTTAATTCACATGTGAAGTAAGACTTGCACTTGTGAAATAAAGATACAGTATCTTTAAGTTGCCTTTGCTTTATTGTTCTAAGTTTCTGGCTTATGTAAAAATGCTTTAAGCAGTCCCACACCAGTTCATGTTCTGCTTTTTCTCTTTGTTTATAGTCATTGTGCTATTTTGGCTAATTTCACAATTATTATTTGAATGGATACTATATGGGAGCAGGGATTGGAAGCACCGAGCATACCAGCAGTGATGTCAAACTATTCATGCCAGGATGGATGAGCGCGTAGTTAAAATGAGTCCACGTGTGTCAGGGCGGACTGTAACTAGGTCTTCAAATCACAGCCGAAGAGAGTGTAAAGCTTTTTAAGGAATAAGAGTCTACTCATCTCTTCCCTAAAGTACTAGTAAAAACACACCAATATGCTAATCTTATCTGCACACGTTATTAGAATTCATGGGCTCTAAAAATGCTAACCTAGTTTCAACATGTGACTAGCAATTCGATTCCCAGGTATGTCCATCCAAGAGAAAGACTAACATACATTCCGGGCAGTGGGTAGAGTGTTTACCCAGCATGCAAAGGCCACAGGTTTGATCCCTACAACCTCATAAAAACAAACCTCAAACAGAACCCAACCAAAGGCTCATACAAAACTTATCATAACCAATAATATTATTATCAAAATATGTTATCATAAATGCTAATACCCAAAGTAGGAAAAACTCAAATGTCCATTAGCTGATGGAGAAATTACCTCTGGTATATCCACACAGTAGAATACAAACTTCGCTATGAAATGACTTAAGTACCATTACATGCTTCAGCACACATGGATTTTGAAAATACTATGTTATGTGCAGGAGCTCACATCGAAAATATCACATACCATATAATCCCACTCATGTGACAAGCCCCGAGTAGGGAAATCTACAGAGACAGATAGCATATTGGTAGGCACCTAGGGCTGGAAAGAGTAGGTAGGAAGGCAGGAATGGAGTCACAGTGAGGATGGCGAAACATTCTGAAATAGTCTGCAGTTGGGGCTTGCACAGCTACACACTACTGCCCTGTACACTTTCAGTGGGTGAGTTGTGTTGGGTGTAAACTAGACTCAACAAAAATTCTTGTAAAAGCAGCAATCATTAACAGTGCAACTGTTTGGAATTCGGACAAATAAAATATTTTGGAGACAAAGAATATTTTATCATGGTTTTTGTTGGATTAGGAGTGCACGGTGATTACGGAAAGCAGAGCTTTTCCCGGTTGGTCATGCCGTCAATATTTAACTCCCTTACAGACAAGTGTGTATTATTTTTTTCAGGCGTGTGGGAAGGCTCTCCCCCGTCTGTTACGTATTGAACTGTCATCATTTTCACAGCTCATCTAGTGAATGGACAATAGAAGAAGTTACTCACATGCAGAGAAAGGTCCAGTTTGAGACCTGTAAGACATTTTGAATGAAAAAGAGAGCCCCCTGTCTGGAAGGGAGAGGGTTGAGAGCCGTAGAGTCTTTGTCCCTGTTTGATCTAGAAACCACTCTTTGTAAGTGTACTTAACCCAGCCTCTAGATCTCTTGTACCCCTGAGCTCTGTGCGCAGGACCTGGGAAATGCTGATAGGAATGTTTGCTGTTCTTCCCAGTTCCAAAGCAGTCAGAGATCCCATTTCCACGATGGTGGAGATCATGAGCCAGAATTATCTCAGCCTTGGACCACAGACCAGAGCCCTTACTTCAGAATCTGGACCCTCTGCAGCGCCATTGCCTTGGAGCCTATGAATCTTCCTTCATAAGCCCCTTTCCCCCTTAGTTCTTTCCCCAAATTCACCTCCCCTACCCAGGAAGGCCATATTTGCTCTGTTTCCCAACCCTGCCTTATTCTGACCATCCACCCTCTCCCCCAACCCCACTGGGCTAGGGAGGTATATGTCTCCACTCTGGGAACCTTACTTGCTCTTTGGCAATATTGTAAATGGTGGCCAGTCCCTATACCATCATACGCACTATTATTCTTTTTCTTGAGACAAAACCTCATTTATCCCAGGCTGGCCTTATAGCTGAAAATGACCTTACATTTTTGAGTCTCCTACCCCAAACCCTTGAATGCTAGGTTTACAGGCATGAACCACCACACCAGATTTTATGTGGCGCTGGGGACCATTCTCATCAGGGTTTCATTGCATCCTGGGTAAAAATACTCTACCGAACTCCACCCCCAGCCCTAAGTGCTGTTTTAAGAGAATCTCTATGTACATTATTATCTACAAGTCTCGAAAATTTTGGAAGCCAGACATGGTCTTGACTTTGAAAACTCTATGGCTCAGAGAGGTTTGTTTCAAGGCACACAGTCGATCAATACAAGAACTGTGATAGAAACTTTTACTCTTTGCTTCCTGTTCCAGTTTAGGATTGTACAGAGGGGCAGACCTCAGTGAAATTATAGTCTGCACAAACTTTTGTGAGTTGGGCTTGGAGCCTAACCACTACTTTAGACTTTTTTTTTTTTTTTTTTTTTTTTTTTATATTTTAAACCATGGGAAAATGCATTTCAAATCCCAAACAATCAACATACAAAGTTCTTCTAAAAAGAGCAATCTTGAATTTGGGGGCTGTGTCTGTTGTCTCTTATACTGGTCAGGGCCCAAAGGGAGGACTGGAAAATAAAGGCCCATTACTCATGAGATGTTTTTTCAAGTTACTTTTTTTTTCTTTAAATTTAAATGAAGGATTTGTTATAGTATATGGTTTCTCTTGTTTGGGTTATCTCAGTGTTGGGGAAGAAATGGGTCCTTGATAAATATGTATTGAATCTATTTAAAAATACATTTTTAGTGTAGTTGAGATGGCTCAGCAGGCAAGGGGGCTAGCTACTAAGCCTGACGACCTGAGTGTGATCTCTGGGGCCCACATGAGGGAAGAGGAGGATCAACTATGGACCCATATGGTGGAAAGAGAGAACTGACTCTTTCAAGATGTCCCCTGATTGTGACACCATGGGCTGCATGTGCCCCCCCCACTCACACACATACAAATTAAATGTAATAAAATTAGTTTTATTTTAATGGATATTAAGTGTTTGCACGTATTTATGAGGCCCAATGTGACATTTCCATGCACGTATGTAATAGGTATGATCAGATACAGGTAACAGGCACATCTAGCACTCTAAATATCTGCATTTTTCATGTTAGGAACATTCAAAATCATTATCAAGTAAGTTACTTAATTTCTGGGAGCCCCTGTTTCCTCTGTAGAATATAGGCAACATTACAAAAACATTCCTGTAAGAATTACATAAATAATGTGTGCTTGTACTAAGCACCTTACATGGTCTAAGATCAGCTTGCAGTGATTGTGGAATACTGCTGTTGTGTAAAGTGGAAATTCAACCTGACTGACTTGAAAATATGTACCTGTAAGAATCGCCTGGAACACTCCCCTAGTGGGCAGCCCTTGTTTATTTGCAGTGTTGTGGGAGGTCGTTATGAGCATTCCCTTCCATTCTTAGTGTTCCCCAAAATGGGGATGGTAAGTTATACCATCATCCTACATAGAGATGGGTGATTGGCAGGTCCCAAGAGTTGAGACTTCAAAGGGTCAACACAGATCCAAGGACAGTGCTCCTTAATCACGGAGGTGGGGGGAATCTAGCCTTTGTCAAGAGTATCACCAATGAGTTGAGAGCTACTGTTTGGATGTTTCCAGAAGCAATGCCCAGGTTCCTGTTGAGAGTCTGAAGCCAGGGTAGAGCTTGCCAGGGTCTAGGGAGCCCAGCCAAAGGAACCAGCGGTCACACAGTTTCTGATCAGGCAGAAAGAAGCCTTGTCAAGGGGCCAGCCCATAATGGTAGGGTGGGGGCTGGAATGGGGGCCAAGACAGCAAGCCAAACAGGAGGTGAAGGGAAGCCAGGAGACAAGGTGTCAGGGACACACTTGTAAGGGAAGGCAGCAAGGTACCGGAAGGACAATGGGTTTCATTAGTTCGGGCATCAGTCCCTCCTCTGGGGCCTGGCTCCATCCTTCCTCATCTTTAAAAGGATTGAGGCATTGTCTAGCACAGATCCGGGTACACTCTCTATGATGCTGTGCCCATGTGCCAGGGTTGAACAATGACACTGAGGAGACTGTCGGAGGCTAAGAAGGAGCAAACACTGAGTGGCAGAGCCTTTTTTTTTTTTTTTTTTTTTTTTTGGTTTTTCGAGACAGGATTTCTCTGTGTAGCTTTGTGCCTTTCCTGGGACTCAGTTGGTAGACCAGGCTGGCCTCGAACTCACAGAGATCCACCTGCCTCTGCCTCCCAAGTGCTGGGATTAAAGGCGAATGCCACCACTGCCCGGCAGCAGAGCGGATTAAACCTCCCACAGCATGGCTTTCTCCCCTCTGCGCCAGTGCTACGTTCTGTAAACAGAATGGGAGGACTGTTTGAGTTTTCTCCAAGTATCAGAGTCTCATTAAATAACTGCAGGAATCACTTCTTACAAGTGGCGGGCATGGTCAGAAGCCCCATTAAAAAGGCATGGTGTGGGAGAACAAGGAACAGGGGCTGGCAGGCAGAGCAAGGTCCTGTCAGCTCCTGCAACCTCAGTCAATTTGCTTCACACCCAGATGTCCACTGTCCTGAAGACAGGGAGACTGTGCATCCCAAAGACAGGGGCTGCCGCACAGTGCCCCTCCCTATTTATTTATTTATTTATTTATTTATTTATTTATTTATTTATTTTTTAGCTGAGGATCGAACCCAGGGCCTTGTGCTTGCTAGGTAAGCACTCTACCACTGAGCTAAACACCCAGCCCTTCCCTATTTATTTATTATGTATGACTGCAGGCCAGAAGAGGGCACCAGATCCCATTACAGGTGCTTGTGAGCCACCATGTGGTTGCTGGGAATTGAATTCAGGACCTCTGGAAGAGCAGTCAGTGCTCTTAACCTCTGAGCCATCTCTGCAGCCCCATATCTGTCCTTTCTAAACTCTAGTCATCATTCATTGTAAGGCAAAGGCCCGGAAAAATAACATTGTATTTTAAAAAGATTATAGTCCAGGTAAATATGACAAATTCTAATTTTTCTGAAGAAGAATGACTCCACATATTGAGAAATTCTCTCTTTAAATTGTGCGTCCATGAGAGTTGTTAATTCTGTCTTCTGGAAATACAAAACAGAAATGACAAATCTCAACCCAAAGTATGGGATAGCTATGTGGATGAGAACTTCAGGGTATAATATTAATATTTTGTGTAGGGGTGTGGAGCTGTATGAAATTGTATTCATATATGCAGGTGTCTCGCCCATGCATATGTGTGTGGAGGTCAGAGATCAACATTGGATGTCTTCCTCTATTGCTCTCTACCTTTTATAAATATTTGTTTAATTTTATGTGTATCAGTGCTTTGCACACATGTGTATATGTGCACTACATGCATGCACAATGCCCATGGAGGTCAGAAGAGAGTATTGGGTCCCCTGGAACTGGAGTTATGGATGGTTGTGAGCCACCATGTGGATGCTGGGAACCGAACCTGGCCCTCTGTAAGGGCAAGTGCCCTTAACTACGGAGACATCTCTCCAGTCCTTCTACCTTATTTTTTGAGATAGGGTTTCTCGATAAACCTGATCTGGCTGATTTGGCTGGACTGGCTGTCCAGAAAGCCACCAGGGGTCCTACCTTCTCTATTTCCCCAGGACTGCATTATAGATTCAAGCCACTGTTCCCAGATTATATGTGGGTTGCTGGAGATCTGAATTTAGGACTTAATGCCTGTATACCAAGCATTTTACCCAGTGAACCATTTCCCCAGTCAATAGGATATTAATATCAGTGGACATTCAGAGCCTCCTTTTGAAGAAGAAAGGAAAATCTTGTTTGAATCAGAACACCAGGATAGATTGTTTGGGGTTATAGATTTCCAATATGTTGACCAAACAGCGCCTTCGATCAGGGCATCCTAATGTTACACAAAAATGAGCCCGAGCTCGGCAATCTGATGAGCCTGCTCTTCTCCAAGTTGGTCCTGGCTGATTCTGTAAAACCTTAGGCAAGTGCCTCACTCACCCCATGTGTCCTCAAGTGGAAAATGGGGACAGCTGTGTCGACCTCTTAGGTTAAATGAAGCAACATCTGCCTGCTTTCTATGACACAGAAGAGGACGCGAGGAAACGCAGGTTCTCATCATCCTAATGGAAGGGCCGTGACCTCTTTCTCTAGCGTTGCCAGGAAGTCAGAGACAAAGACCAGGGCAATTATCTGCTCCTCATCAGTGTGAGTGAGCAGCTGGGCTAGGAAGCCAAAACAGCCAACACAGCCAATCCTCACTAACAGAAACACAGGATCTGGAACGTGCATGTGTGTGGATGCCTGTGCGTGCGATGTATGAAATGCCTGCAAAGTCCCTTCCACTGCTTGAAGAAGCTTTTTATAATACTGAAGGTCAAGGAGAGACCAGATTACTTACAGCAATGGTTCTCAAACTATAGGTGAAGCTATAGTTTCTGTGACTCTGTAACTCCAAACAGAACTCAAAGGCAGAGTTAGTGAAGCTACTGTTTAGCTCAATCATGTGGCAACCCCCATCCCCCCACCTCCACCCCGGGCATGGGCTGCTCTGAGGTGGTCAGCATCCTGTCACTACATGTGATTGAGAGAAGCTGTCGGCCTCCTGACTCCAAAATTTTTCACAGGGTCAGCTACCCTATGAGGTGTCTTTGTCATCACTTAACCCTTAATAAAAATCCTGGTTTTTACAATCCTGTGAAAACTGGTCCCTATTAAATCATATTTTATAGATGTCAAATTTTTCAAAATGATTGTTCAATGAATACCCCTGAACATTGTTGGTAGATTCAGAAACCTCAGCTAATTGTCATTAATATAGAATTTTTAATATTTACAAGTTCCCAGGAGTGGTCCACCATACTCGGAAATTACCCCAGCCCACCATGGAGTCATAGTCCTGTGTATTTACTGTTTTATCCAAAGTGAAAATATTTTAAAATGTGCTTAGCTCCTTTCATTTTTATTATTTTTATTTTTATTTATTTATTTATCTATTTATTTATTTATTTATTTATTTATTTATTTTTGTCTTTTCTCTCATCTTTATGAAGTTCAGAGATCATTTGGGCAGACACAAGTACCACACAGGGATATACCGTAGAAGGAAACAGAGCACAGGGCTCGTTTTGACTGCCTTTTTCTTACAAACACGACTGTAAAGGTTACACTGGCTATCTCTTGTCAAGCGTGGAGCCCTGCAGAAATGTGACTGAGGGCAGACACAATGATCCATTATTCAACACAGGGACCCCGGGGCAGTTCGAGGACCCCGTGGTCTAGCTTGTTTGGTTAAGAGCAGACTATCAGAAGTGGACATTTGAAACATGTCAGCAGTTTCAGAGGCGCACCCAATGACATTTTAATCTGAAAAATGACAAACAACTGCGCTCCTCCCACTGGCCATGGCACCTCCTGAGGAATGCACAGTGGGGTGGATGTGAAGGAGCCATTGATAAGGATGGCAGCTTCCAGGGCCCCAACCAGGCGAGAGTTTGACAGCTGAGATTATTTTTAATGCTTTGAAAGGCACACACGCCACAGACACATTGAAACCCAGACCGCAGAGCTGCTAGACATATCATGCACACAGCACACCCATTGAGTTCCGACTTCTAAGTGTGTGAAAGATAAAGACACCAAGAACCCCAAACCCCCCTTCCGGAGCATAGATATTTGGTGCAAGCATAGGTACTTGGAGGCTGTCTCCATCTTTATCTTTTTACAGATAAAGAAGCTAGGGTTCCGGGAGAGGGGAGGTGACTTACTGAGTGTCATCAGACAATCAGGCTTAGCGTCTCTGATACTGATGAGTTTACTATGTGGCTGTAGAAAGTAAATATCTGCACTAAATAACACAAAACAGTTGTACAGACAGCCAAAGCCACTGGTGGCTGGGCATACTGGTCCACCTCCCAGAAGAAGGCATGCAGCATCTCACTGCGCCATGTGTTTCAGCCACTGCAGCCCAGACCATGGGGTGCTCACAGTGGGTCAGGTGACAACCTTGGTCTTTCCTGTGAAGCCAGCAGGCTGAGCAGCTCATGAGGAAGAGAAACAGCTCTACCATCTTCATCACCGGGCACGTAGGGGTGTGTGTGGTGTGTCTGGAGCCTCTAAAGATAGGAAACAGCACACAGGGAAACAAACATCCTATCTCCTACATTTTCCCCCAGTGAACTCCTACCCTTTGAACATTGCTTGCTCTTTTCACTCATCAAAACACTGGCTGGAACTATGAGATCAGTTGGAATAATCAGATAATTGAAATATGTGCCCACCCCCTCACCCCCACCAGTTGATTATATGAAGCAACTGGTTCATTGAGTCACAGATGATGGCGGAAGAGCTGCCTTGCAGACACAGCGCTATTCTCTTCTCCTCTTTGACTGGTCAGTGTCTGCCTGTTTACCCAGACAGGGTCTTCATTTACCCCGATCTTTAGCACTAGGGAGGCCTTGCACAATGAAGCTTGGACGGTGCTCCACGGAAGGCGCTGTGGATGGACGCCTCTCAATCCGCTCATGTTCGGTCACAGAACAGGCTGTCCTTTCATGGCACGGTGGAATGAGCGCCAGCTCTGTGCGCGGGCACGCAGGGCATCCTCTGTCCGAGAGCCAAGGCCTGTTCCCAAGTTCCCCATGGTAGCCTTGGATACGGCTGCATGGGGGTGGGAGGCCTGTGAGAGGCCTTTGTCCCCCAAGACTCTGTGGAAGGAGGCCATGGACAGCTGGCTTCTGGGCCCGCCAAGGAGAGGAAAGGGATGGTAAGGGACTGAACCAGGTGTGGATCCACTGTAGCAAGCATCCCCTCCAACACTGTTGCTGTTGTGTGGCAAGTGTGTGTGTGTGTGTGTGTGTGTGTGTGTGTGTGTGTGTGTGTGTGGTTCTGGTTATACATAGGCGAGCTCTAGTGACATGATGCAGGATGGGCTGACATGTGGCTCATGGGGATAGGGGAGATAGAAAGACAAGCTTGGAAACTTGTTTGCCACCATGACCTAAATGGCAACAGAGTGACAGGGCCCCTAATGTCCACTTCCTGGGATTCTCTCCGGACTGTGCACTCTAGGCTCACCTGTACCTTCACACTTGCTTTTCTGGAGGATTTTTAGGTCCTTCCCAAAGTATATGATCATGACTTGAGGTCCCAACACGGGCAATGTAATTGCCAAATAGCATGTTCATGGGATGGTAATGATGATTATTATCTTCTGGGCATCTGTTAAAATCACCCATTCATTGTATGTCAGTTATTGCTTATATAGCTTCATATCCTTCTAATGGCAACCCTAGAATGGGTATTATTATTTCCTTTAATAAATAAGAACAGCAGCAATTGCTTTTTTTCCCCCCAATTGATGCTGTCTCCAAAGCTCGTATCAGCATTATATGTTGGTACAAAAGTAGTACATATACACTGCATTCAATTTGAAACTATCTTCATGTATCTCTTACTGTCACACAATGTATATTCAATTTTTGTAACCATATCTTCATCTCTGGGGGCACAGATGTTGTCTGAAAGGTGACAGTGGTTACAAAGAACACTGTATTTAAAACGTCATGTGGTTAACAATGATATTACTACATCTTAGGCTGCATTACCACAGAAATATAGGATCTAAAAAGAGGGAGTGGAAGACCCTGCACCATCCAGGCGGCTTTCCTTGGTGACACAGTTAAAGAGAGGCACAGACAACTTGGCATGTCCGAACAATCTGAAATGTTAAAGGGGCATCTGTCTTTGACAGCAAACTTGTGCAGAAAAACGAAGTGGAAACCATTCCTAGGCTGAAAAAACTGAGTTGCCTCGGCATCAAGAAGAGTCTAGATGCCTGAGTCCATGTTGTGGCTAAGGTAGGCTGGCCGAGAGGAAAAGGAAGTCTTCAAAGTTTGAAACGTTGTCCCAAGAGTGAGGTCCTGCAGTGGGGTAGGTTGAACGGCCCTGGACCCATTGAAGGGTACTGCTAACTGTTCAAGAGAAGGTCTTGACAGTATGTGGAGCTGTTCATGAGCGAGCAGTCAGCTCTGTGAAGGAGTGAGCTGAAGATGTCCAAGCAGAGGCAGGAATGGGCGATGTGCGGTTAACTGGAGTCAAGCATGGTGACTTCCTCAGTCATCAGTTAATTCCCAACGAGAAAGGCCCCTCCTCTCCATGTTCTCATTTGACTCTAATCTGCCGCATGGAGGGCCTTTACCTTTTCTCTTCCTTTGAGACACAATTATATTTTAAAATATGGTAATACTAATCACGGATGAGGTTTATGGGACTTTCTTGAAGTAATTTAAATAGCGAAGCTCTTCGGCCACACATTGGGCTTCTAACCTAGAACATTTAGAAGCAAATCTCCAGCCCGTGGGGAGGGCAATTTATTTTTATGCACTGGCTATTTCAAATGTTCCTTCCTAATGACCAAATCCTGTCTTAATTTCCTCTTCTTTGATGGAACAGTTGCAAAATGGATTCTCTCGGTTTCTCCTGCCCATCAATGTTGAATTTACGAGTGCTGACACCAACCATATACATATATATTCATTCATTCATTCATTCATTCATTCATTCATTCATTCATTCATTCAACAAACAGGGACAGAGCATCCAGATTGTTCTAGGCACTGGGGAAAGCAGTGAACATCACCAGCAAAATTCTCTCTCACCAATAAAATGGAGCTGCATTTAATGGAGGAGACAGGCAGTAAGACGTCGAGGTAAATATACACAAGCTAAAACATAGAGTTGATGGTGACAAGCTCACAAGGGAAGGCTCCAGCAGGGAGAAGTGTGTGGGAGGGGGAAAGGAAGAGAAAGAGGATGTAGCCATTTAACAGGGGTGGGTAAGTCCCTGGAGATCTTATTTAAACAGGAGGAGCCCCTCCAGGAGGTGATAGGCTTAACCAGCCCCAGCATGCATCAGGCCAGCGGGATAGCAGAAGCAAAGCTGCGGCCATGTTCTGAAGTCCTGCCAAGTGCTTTAGCATCGTGTATCACAAACAGAACTGGAACACCCACCCCTGAACACCAGGATCTTGAAGAGGAAAGAACACATCTGCACCCCAAACAATAGGCCCTTCACTGCCAAGTGCTAAATCGGGTAGATCGGATCACCTTATTTATGCTGGACCAGCCATTGTCCCAGGAACCTCTCCTCACATGGCCCCACCCCCCAGGACTCTGACTGTACCACCTCCTAGTCTAGAACCTTCTTCCTACACATGTGCATTAGATCTCAGGTACCCTTTGAAACCCACCCAAACTCCCCCTTCTTTGTTACGCATTTTCTGACCACACAGCACCCAGTGTTTCTTTTTTTCTGACTTTAGGAGGTAGCGGGTCTCATGCAAGCTACAGAACCAGAACTCCAGCAGCAGCACACTCACAGGGGATCAGGTGTGCGCCCTGAAGTCTGAGAAGCCCTGCACACATTGTCAAATGCCACTGCCCCCGTAAAGCCCAGGGAAACTTTCAAAATTCCTGTGCCTGCTCCTACCATCTGAGATTCCAATTAGTCAGTCTTGATGAAACTGGACATCAAGGTTTTTTTCCAAAACTTTCCAGGTGATTCCACTTTGCAAGCAAAGTCTGAGAATGACCAGTTGCAGCTCTTTCATTTCCAGTTCTCCCCACCTATGCTTGCTGAGGCTGGGAACCAGCCTGTCTGAAAGCCACGTCATTATTCTTCCCCTGAGTTAGAGTCTTAGGTATATGGCAGCAGAGGCTGGTTTCCCTTCCACCCTTCCTCCTCTGGCTCGAGGCTCTGAGATTGGTTTCATAGAAGCCTTTACAGAATGAGGAACAGCAGCAGTGGGCAGAGGCAGGAGGTAGACTCATGGCCTATGGTTAGAGCGTTGGCAAGTCACTTAAATACCTTCTCTGTAAAGGAGGAATGGCCATGTCTTTCCAGTCCACCTCATGAACACCATCTTGGGAAGACCAGTAGTGAACATATATGAATGTGTGATTTATTTTTATTAGTAGGGCATTAATAGACATGGAAGTTTGGGTGGACTCTTATTTAATAGTCCTAGAACACTTGTTTCAAATTTTAAAACCATCCTAGCTCCCACCCTAGAGGTAGAAGCAAGAATTTTAAGCAAAATTTTATTGTAGCATCCAAAGAGGAAGTATATACGTATGATCTCCATATTGGCTTGGGTAGAAGCCATGCAATAGTCATTACTTCATCCATTCATTATTAGTTGGAAGTAATTGTATGACCTGAAAGTGATTTAAATTAGCACCAAACCCTAGGAGAGTATTCAATATTAACCAGTGAGGTCCAAATTAGGACGGTACCAAATTAGCTCTCATGCTGCTCTACTGAAGACTGCTTACCCACATCACCTAGCTTTTCCTTTTAAGGAAAAGCACATTTTCAGTTAGCTATTCTGTTGATCTGCTAACTGAAAGACCAAAGAACTCTGGTTTATTTAAAGCAGGATTTCTGTTTTACTACAAGCAGCAGTCCATTAAAATTTACCTTTCAGGGTTGGGGATTTAGCTCAGTGGTAGAGCGCTTGCCTGGCAAGCTCAAGGCCCTGGGTTCGGTCCTCAGCTCTGAAAAAAAAATTTACCTTTCAAAGCTGAGGATAAAATTTAGTGATATAGCCCTTGCCTAGTAAGCTGAGACTCTGGATACCATACTTGGTACAGGATTAAAAAAATCACCACACAGTACTGTATGCCAGAAGTTAGGATGGCACAACTGTACTACTCTAATTTAGACCAGGGCTTCTTGAGTTTCTTTTTCTGCTCATGATTCCTTTTTGCCTGAGAATTTTTACTTGACTCCAGGTATATCTAAGTATATAAAATAGGCATACAAAGCAACCACTGACTGGTAATTTAATAATTTAAAAACAATTATTGGCTATACAAATAATTTTACCATTTATTAAAGATGGAAGCACATTTCCATACTAATGACATGGTGTACTTATTTTTACATGGAGAATTAAATCTTGGCTGAATATTGATACTGCCTGATACAGATCCTCTCCAATGGGTTTTCAAATTTACTGATATTTGATTTTATAATTATCAATGCCAAGAATGATGCTTTGTAAATACTTAGTTCAGAATAGCAGAACTATCTTTTAGGGTCATGATAGTAGGAAAATATTTTAAAAAAATCTTTGTTTCCTGCAATTAAACCATCATATTTCTGTAAGAGCAGAAGACTGAGGTGTACAGTAAAAACACTGCAGTTCACAACACACAGCATGCTTGACTCTGAGGGGAAGTGTTTCAGGAGGTCTCCATTGGTTCTGTCTGACGTAGTACTCACAGGACAAGCTGTGCAGGCTGTGTGTTTAGAACCAAGGCTGCAATGAAGTCCCTTGATGGGACCCCAGTGAGTGCTACCAGAAACACCTTGGATTTGTTACGTGTTTGATTTTGAATGAATTTTTGTGTGGCTGTGCGCTCAGAAACCTTTCAAGGTTTCTGGGACCCCTGTCCCCCGCCCCCTTTCAGTTATGTGACCCTATTTTAAGAATCTGTGATCTAAACTAAGGAATTGAGGAGGCACAGAAAGGCTCTTCTGCCTACATCTGAGTCAGATGGTGAACGGGACCACTGTGTTGACACCTTTTTGGTTTCACAAATCAAGTCTGAAAGATTTGGGGGACCCATATAGAATTGCTAGACTCACCCCCCTTTTTTTTGAGAAAGAACATCAACCACCAATAATGACAATGACCACCATTTCATAAGAGAATGGACAGTTCAAGATAAATAAAGCTCTGAAGAATCATTCTCAGCATAAAGAGCTGCTCTGTCTATGGAAGGGCAACTCTAACCTAAAATTGTGAGGATACAGTCAGGTGAGCACATACTGTGGCTTTAGATTGCCTATAGGTCTGCATCTGAGCGCCGCTATTCAAAGTTCAGGAGGGGTTGAATCGAGTTGAAAAGGTCTGACATCTTATAGATGGGACCAGGGCTAAAGTGGAAGGCATATTCTAAAAGGGGAATCGGAAAGGGCAGAGGAGTGAACGTCAGCAGTAATTTTACCTGGGATCACCTACAGGTACAGACCACAGAATGCTTCGGTGTGGGCAAAGGGGGATGCCCGTCCTTGGTTACTGAGCAGGGATGCCAGGAGCCCCACCCACTGGTATCCGAAAAGGAGAAATGTCAGTGGCAGAGCCCTCGTGCTAACTTTTCTTTGGTGCATGAGCTCATGTCTCACTTTCTTCCAGGACCCAGGAGGGAAGCGGAAGTGGAAACAGTGCGCAGCCCGAACGTAAAACTAGACATGCAATTTCCATTCAAGGAAGGGTGGAGGAGGCAGGCTCTGAACTGGAACCCTTTCACAATGACAAAAATCCCTGCCTGAAGGGCCTGAAAACATTCTCTGGTATAGACGAGCCATATGGCGGGGAGACCGACCCTCTCCAGGCAGTGCACCTGGTGAGCTCACTGCCTGGGCCCCAAGTCTCAGCTCCCAAGGCCACACCAGTCGTTTCCTTTGGCCCTCCCTCCCGCAGTTCATCATACGTCCCATGAGGCAGTTAAACAATTTCCTTAAATTATGATGCATCCTCTCTCTTTCTGTGACCAGGCAGGTTTCAACTCTCCTTAGATATGGGGGGTGGGGGGGGAACCAACAAAACTCCAACTAAGTCAAAACTCCACATTTTTGCAGTGCAGGCTTGCCAGGCCTGCACTGGAGTGGAGCAGCAGGCAGGGCCGCTGGGGTGCACGACCCCACCCCAACCCTGGCTCAGGATAGATGCAGCTCAGCGGGGAGGCAGGAAAGGCACAGCCTGGGTACCATGAGGGAGGCGCAGGCCAGGGCAGGCTGAGGGGCCTCACGTGGCTGACGGAGCAGGGAAGGGATGCTCAGCCCAGGACCAACCCTCCTATGCCAGCTGTTCCTCCAGCAGAAACTATTTTCTCTTCACCGTGGGCCTCTCCAGGGCGATGGCTAGGCTGAGCAGCAGTGGGGACAAAGATGGAGTGCTGGGTGCACCCTGGCACAGGGAGACTTCTAAAACTAACGCTTAGGCGCAAGCAGGGCAGTATGGGAACTGGGCTCACCTACCAGGCAAAGTGAGCTCATTATGAAGCCTTGACTATAAAACGAGACGAGGGGCATTTGCACTTCGTATACTCTTCGTTTTCGTTTATCTCTAAGATAAATGCTGTTATCCCATTGTAGATACAGAAAAAAAGAAAAGAAAAGAAAAGAAAAAGAAAAAGAAAAGAAATCTAAATTCTGGTCTCTGGTCCCATCTTCCTAATCCCAGACCCCGTAATGCCGAGGGATTGTCTCTGTTAGTGACCACCACTGCCCGTTTTTTTTTTTTTCTCATGTTAGAATTCTTTCATTCATAACCAAGAAAAGTCCAGACTAATAGGATAACTTTAAATCCAGTAATTTTGCTTGGGACAATATATTCTAAAGAACTATTATAACAAAAGAGCCACACACTTACAAAATATATGCCGTAGCCTTATTTATGATATTAAAATGATTATAAGTGAAATATCTAATAACAGGGAGGAAAAAACCAGGTATTTATATAAAAATATTACTAGGTCTTAAAATTTTTATTTATGATCTTATAAAAAAAGACAGACCATAATAAAAAAACATAGACTCAAAATAATAAGTAACAAGTTATTAAATAACACAATCATAATATATAGAACACACACATATAAACAGTAATAGAAAAAAATCGCCCCACATTACATCTATAAATGATATAATTATGCCCACTTTTCCTTTCTATGACATGTTTTTCAGATTTTCTACATTCAGGATCAGTATGTATTATTAGTTAAAATAGGAAAGCATGATTTTAAAATTATGTATATATGAAATCACTGCTGAAAAGGAACCTCACTAATCCTTGGGCAAAAAATGAAGTTGTCTTTGAGCATTTTTTTCTATATCTTAAAAGAGCACATGGACATTAAGAAAGATATGCTAATTTTTATATATCTGAGGCATAACCAAAAAGGAAGGACAAGCATGGAGAAATCTTTGAGACTTAAACACATAAAAAGGAAAAGGTGAGATTTTAGCTAATTCCTTATTGGCAAGGACGTGCCCGTTTATGGGCAGAAGAGACTGGGATGGAGCCTTTAATGGCAAAGAATACATCACAACATGACTTAAGAGAGGAAGAAAGGGCATGCTGAGCAAGGAGATGGTATCAGAAGAAGATTTTAAAAAAAAATCAGAATACTTTCTAACCTCAAAATCAACTAACGTCATTGAATGAGTTCACATTTAACCCGGAGTTGCTGCTGTATTTGCACACGTGTGTGCATGTGTTCTTGGGTATAGGTGCATGTCAAGTGTCTTCCTCAGTTGCTCTCCAACTTGTATTCTTATTTTTTCTTTCACATTTATTCATTTATTTATTTTCATTTATTTATTATGTACAGTGCTCTGCCTGTATGTGTCCCTGCAGGCCAGAAGAGGGCGCCAGATCTCATGACAGGTGGTTGTGAGGCACCATGTGGTTGCTGGGAATTGAACTCAGGACCTCTGGAAGAGCAGCCAGTGCTCTTAACCGCTGAGCCATCTCTCCAGCCCATCTTTCACATTTATTTACTTGTGTGTGAGAGCACATGCGCACTCCTTCCGAGGCCTGCAGGTGGAGGTCAGAGGTCAACTTGCAGGACTCACGTCTCTTCTTTTACCTTGTAGTGAGTGCCCTTACCAGCTGAGCAATCTCCCCGACCCTCGGCCTTAATTTTGGAGACAGGCAGGCTTACTAAGCTAGAGCTCACCGATTAGACCGGCTGGCCAGAAGTCTCCAGGAATCTTTCTACCCCTGCCTCCCCAGTGTTGGGATTCAAGATGCAGCAACTGGCTTTTAAAGGGAGTGCTGGGGATCTGCACTCAGGTGCTTGTCCTTCCAACTGAACTGTCTCTCTAACCCATGATTCAGGTATTTTTACCTCAACCCAAGCAAGAGGATGGTCATGCCCATTTGAGGTTGGAAAAGGCCTACCAAGCTAGCGGTCACCATATTTAGGGCCTATTCCTATTCTATTGGTGGGTGGGGGGGGCAGAAAATCAGGAGGGCCTCAATGTCTGCACAGAGTGGCAGCGGGAGTCTATACTACTTAATATGTTTTACCTTGTTTAAGAACTATTTCGTCTTTTGTGAAGTTCTGATGAAATACAGAGAGTGGAGCACACACACTACCTGTCATACTTTGAATGATTTATGAAGCACATACTGTGCTGAAGTCTCGTGTTTCAGGAATGAGACCGAGGTCTCAGAGTCTCTGGGTGGTACATGTAGAATTTACCAGGCCATATATAGAGCTCTCTTTTAGTTTTCAGGAACTCCCTGTGGTTCCAATCCCCTTCCCTTACTTCTACTGGGTGAGAGAGGGGAAGTTGTACTTGAGTGATTCCCCCATTACTTAAACAATTTTATATCATTTAAAAGAGCACACGAAAGAGGGAAATCCCTTCCCCGGCTTCCCTTCTTGAAGTGATCTCACCAAGTGTGGGCCAGCCTGCCTTCCTTTCCTTTTTCTCCTACCTCTCTTTCTTCCCTCTTAATCTCTTTACACTAATTTTGTTTGTGTGTGTGTGTGTGTGTGTGTGTGTGTGCGCGTGCATGCGTGCGTGAGTGTATGTGCACCCACGCACGCACGCGCGCGCAGTGAATGTGCACATGTATGTAGGAACTAAAGTTCCTTCCTTCCTTCCTCCTTTTATCATTTCCCTTCTTCTGCTTACAGAAAGCTCTGCTGTTTTCACTAGGGATGAACCCGGAGAACTCACTAGGTCGCAGCTACAGCCTGGATCCGCGCCTAATAGTAGTCTGCTCCGTCCTCACCAAGCTGGCTTTCAGTCACTGGAAGAGCTGAGAAGGGGGCAGCAGGAGCCAGGCATAGCGTTCACACCTTCAAAAGAAAAGGGTCGCGGTACCGGAGCCGGGATATGTTCACACTGGGGAAATTCTATGCTGTGTACTAATCCTGGCTTTGTGTGGATGGGATATGACTTTGTACTGGTGCCGAGATGGAAGATGGAGACTGTCTTGCCTGATAGCCAGCAACTCAACGGGATTCAGAGAGATGCTACTTTCTTAAGATGCCTAATGATGCTGCCGCATGCATGCAGTGATTTCTCAACAACCGCCATCAGAGGCTTCTAAAAGGTGGCACAGGGATCATCTTTACAATCACAGTAGAAAAGAGTTCTGTTTATTTGCTGAAACCTCCAAACACCAACCTAAGCATTTGACCAACCTAAGCATTTGCGCAAAGATGCTTGGACTCCACCAAACTGAGGAGTTTCCTGACTTGGTCCTAAAAGAAATAAAGAAAGCCGAAACCCAGTTCTCTCAAAAGATCACTTTTTGAAATATGGGATGGGGGGGGGAGGTGGCTTTTATCTTATAACAGCCTAGCGGAGAGCATTCCCTGTGGTCGGTGTCTTGTTCTGTTTGGGAATATATTTAAGTTCAGCTGTGGAATTCTCTCTAGTCAAACATCTGCTCTCCAGTTGTTTAGGTTTGTTTGGTGTTGGGGCAGTACAAGGGAAGACTTCTTGACAATGAGTCCCAAGATAGATCAGACCAGTCGCACTGCTTATTTTGAAAAGGCATTTCTTTCTCTGTCTCTGTCTCTGTCTCTGTCTCTGTCTCTCTCTCTCTCTCTCTCTCTCTCTCTGTCTCTCTCTCTCTCTCTCTCTCTCTCTCTCTCTCTCGGTACCATCTGACCTGAATGTGGGAAGAAAAAAAAAAATGACCAAGTCACTAGAGCAAGGGATGGGTGTCCATCTGTTGCTGGAATGTAGTTTAACTTGTTTTCTCAAATTTTTTTCCTCAGAAATTCCTCACTGAAGTATTGCTGTATCACTTACCCATGAGCCTACTTTTTGAATGTTTGGAAATTTGAATGATTAACTCAAAATTTTGAGATTTTTTTTCCAGTATCTCTTCAGTAGTAATCTAGAATTAAAAGCTTCTAGAACCAGAAAAAAAAATCAACCTCACAGTTGTGGTTAGATGTTGAAATCTCTATAAAAATTTGTAAATTTCTTTTAGCCAAGAAAAGAGGGAACTGCCGCTTCTTTAGCTCCAAGAAGTTGAGCAGAATTATTTGGTAAGTAAACAAGAGATCCCTTAGACACCTACAATCATGCACAAGGCAAACTAAGCTGATCCATATTTTCAGAGTAAAGTTTCATTTAACTAAAAATGCAAATTATTGGATGACATTTTCAAGAAATATTAGAGTTCAACCTTTTTGATCAATAACACTATCTCTAAAAATATTCTTTTATATGACCAAGAGTTCTAATGGAGATAATGTATTATGATTTTGAATCTTTATCCATTGAAAAACCATTGAGACCTAGTATTTAAAACTGTAGAAACAGCTGGGTTTAGTTTTGGAGCAGAGAGAGAGAAAGAGAGAGATTGATTGAGTGATTGGTTGATTGAAAGAGGAAATGACCCTAAGCTCTCAGACTAACTAACTGTTCAAAGAGCAGTGAGGAAAATGACGGCAGGGACTTGATGTGAGGAAGCAGTGTTCCCTGAACTCTACAAGCTTCATTCTATGCACTATTTAAAATGTCCTCAAAACATCCCTGCGAGGTCTACCACGTGGGTGTGCCTGCATGCATGTTTATGTGTGTAGGTGGAGGCCAGAGGACAGCCTCAGATGGTGTTTCTATGGAGCTGTACACCTTGTTTTTTGAGACAGGGTTTATCACTAGGACCTAGGATTCACCAAGTAGGCTCAGCTGGGGAACCCTAGGGATACACTTGTCTCTGCCTCCCCAGTGCTGGGATTACATGCCTCCCCAGTGCTGGGATTACATACCTCCCCAGTGCTGGGATTACATGCCTCTCCAGTGCTGGGATTACATGCCTCCCCAGTGCTGGGATTACATGCCTCCCCAGTGCTGGGATTACATGCATGCACCACCACACTTTTTTCTTTTTCTAATGTAGTGTTGGGGGTAGACCTTAGATTCCTGAGCAGCAAGCACTTTACCAACTGAATTATTTCCCCAGTTCCCCAAGCAAACACTGTAATCCTCCTGTTGCCCACAAAGAGACTGAAGTCTAGCCAGACGTTGTAGTGGACACCTACAATCCTAGAACTCTGGAGGTGAAGGCAGGAAGATCATCAACTGTTCAAAGCCATCTTGAAAAACACAGACTCTGTCTAAAATCAAACCAAAAATAAAAACAAGACCTAACAAAGACAACACCAGCAACTACTCCTCCAAAATACCTAACACACACACACACACACACACACACACACACACACACACCCCACAAGAATAAAATGAAAAAGGAAAAATGTGATGTTTAGAGAAGAAACTTGCTTTCTGTCACACCAACCTTCATGAATATGGGCAGGAAGAATCTCTCCCGTGCTGCTGACCATTTCTAATAATCTAAAGCCACTTTTGATCTCCCTGTGTCTGTTTCCAATCTCCATTCCTCTCATACTAATTGTGACATATCTCTGGTGACAGAAATTGTTCTGTGTTAACTAATGTTCACCTAAGAGACACATACCTTCTTAGGGACTGATGGTACAGCCTTCTAACCCCAGATAGCTCAGATGCTGATGCAGAAGACTTATGTATTCAGAGCCACTATAGGCCGCAGAGTGAGTTCAGGGCAAGCCTAGGCAACTTAGAATCTGTCTAAAATTAAAAATAAACATTAAGAGAGGGTTGGGGTGTAGCTCAGTGGTAGAGTACGTGTCTAGTATGTGCAAAGCCCTGAGTTTCATCTCAGAAGCAGGGGAAATGGAAGAAGGGGGAAGAAAAGTAAAGGAATAACTGCTTGCAGGAGTATGGGTGGGGTTGGAGAGATGGCTCAGTGGCTAAGTTATAATGCTCTTGCAGAAGGGCACAAGTTTGGTTCCCAGCACCCATGTTGAGTGGCTCACAATTTCCTGTAACTCAGGCTCCAGAGGATCTGTCACCTCTGACCTCCAGGGGTACCTGCACTTATGAGCACATACCCCAACACAGACACAGACACACATTTAAAATGAAAAAAAATAGAGTGGTATTTAATGCCAGCTCTATAACTCTGCCTTAGTTCTTTATTGTTTCCCTTGGAAGTAAAATTTCCAGTATCGTACAAAGCCCAAGCTAGCACATTGCAGACTGCTGCTATGTGCTTTTTATTTCTTTTTTTGTTTTATTGCCAAATCATTGATTCTGTGTGTCTGGAAGAGAGGTCCTAGGGTGTAAGCCTGAGGCCGACAGACCCCCCAGAAGGAGTTACTGAAGAGGTGAGCAGAGCAAAAACAGGAAGGGCTGGGAGGTGAGTTGGCTGGCTGGGTGACCTTCACACAAAAAGAACTTTTGGTTCAGATTTGCACGTTTAAAGAGCCATGATGTGATCTCCAAACCCATCTAATGAAAAGCATATAATACCTTGTTCAGATACATGTTCCCAAAGCATAAAACAAAGAACACTGACAAACAGAGCTCTCTGGCCAAATCTGGCCAAAGTGGGCTGGGAGCCCCAAGCCCTCCCTCTAGGCTCCTCTAGGGGTCCTAACTTAGCTCAGAAATAAAATTACTCACCCTTACATCCCTCAGCATAAACAGGCAAAACCAATTTCTTAAGATTAGAGGAGGGCCCCACAGCAACTATTCCCTCCAAGCCCCTAACTCAAGCCCACTGCAAGTCAGGGGTTGCCAAGCCTAAAGGCAGCAGGCCAAGAATTCCACACTTTCTTGGAAACCTGATTGCTTCTCTTCAGAGCCGAGTCTACTCTAAGCAGAGCAAGGGGTGTGAAAATAGAAGGTTTGGCTTCCTAGTGAAATGGCTGGGGGGTATTGGATTGCTGTGAGCGGTATTAAGTTTGTCCAGTCTTAAAATAACATTTCTGCATGGAGAAAATTATTCCCCCAAACATCTCCCTCCACACTGCAACTGAAGAAACTGTTCGAGTTTCATATTCCTTCAGAAACTCAAGATAGTCAAGATGCGGTATTTATTTTTGTGCCTTTATCTTGCCAGATCCTGAGACCTCCTGAGACCAGCTATCATTACCTCATTTTGCAAATGAGGAAGCTGAGGCTGAGAGTCAGGAAAAGAATCCTTCAGAGTCACGGGACTAGTCTACAGGTTTTCTGATTCCTACCAGGGCTTTAAATGTGCACACTGCATAGACCTCACCTCCTAGAGTGAATCCAGGGCACAGAGTTGGTCTTGGCAGCTCCATGTCCTTGGAGAACGGGTGTCCTCTTTGTTACAAAGTCTAATAATTACCTGCCTCACCTGCATCACAGAATTTAGAAGAACAGATGAGATTCAGAGCAAGTACTCTGTCACATGCAAAGGGTTACTCCTCTGTTTCTCCTAGCCCAACGCGTTGGCAGGCTCTCTAGCCTTCTATTAACTTGGACCTCACTTTTCCAAATCCAATCCAATCCAATCTGTCCTACATTCTGTAGGCATTGTGCAACTCTCCTTCTATGTGAGCAGCTGGCTGTTGGCCAGAGCAGCCAGCTAACCAGGGTTTTGTACAACCTTAAACCAAAGCTCCTTTTCTCCCACTCGTTAGGGATTTGAGGATGCCCAGCCAAAAGTTCCGAGGCTGCTCTACCCGGAGTCCCAAGCAATGGCTCTAGGGACCGTGGATCAGGATGATGTCTTAGGAAGGGCTTCAGAGCAGGCAGAAGGGGTGCTGGGCCTCTGTGGGGTCATCACCTGCCAGGGTCTTGTCTTTGGAACTTGAACTTGGCGAGAGCACCTGAGAGGACCAGTTCTCTGCGGCTAAGTTCAGAAGGACATGACTTTGTAGAGTCAAATGGAAATTTAATCGTTTTTTTTAAAAATAGCAGTTCAAAATTGGGCTTTGGCTTTTTATAGACGAGGGCTTCCCTGAGGAGTGTGGCTGCAAATGAGCAAATTCATTTCAGAATAAAGAAAGCTGGACTAATTTTGGGTTGGGCGAAGATGGCTCACTGGGTGCCTGTGACGCAAATAACTAGAACCTGAATCTGGAGCCTTAGCTCCCACCTCAAAAGCTAAGTGTGGCAGCAGTGGGGCATGGGAGTGAAGGCCGGGATTACTGGGGCTTGCTGGCCAACTGCCTAGCTGAAAAATGACCAGCGCCTCCAGCTTCACTAAGAGGCCCCGTCTCAAGGGAACAAGGTGGAGAGAGACAGAAGAGGACACCTCATGTCCTTCTCTGGCCTTCACGAACTCGAGCATGTGTACAGCACACATTTATTTTTATGTTGAAGTAGGGATTTGATAAAATGAAAACAACTTTTCTTGGGTTTCCAAACTCTAAACGTTATGCATGTTCCTGGGTATAGCAGCAGCAACAGAAAATTCAGAGAGCACACAAACACATCAATGTACGAATGTACACAGAAGAGAAACATCCATCCAAAGGAAGGTATTGGCAATGTGTATGTAGATATCCTGAAGTATTTGGTAAAAACAGGATTACACTATATAGGCTGCTTGTAAGCTTTTTTTTTTTTTAATTTAAAGATTTATTTATTCACTATGTATACAGCATGTATGACTGCATGCCAGAAGAAGGCACCAGATCTCGTTACAGATGGTTGTGAACCACCATGTGGTTGCTGGGAATTGAACTCAGGACCTCTGGAAGAGCAGTCAGTACTCCTAACCTCTGGGCCATCTCTCCAGCCCAGCTTTTTTTTTTTTTTTTTTAACACACATACTGTGTTCTTGGATATATTTCTGTTCCATTAAATACATGTCCTACTTGTAACTAGCTATATCAAAAAGGGGCATTTTTTTTTTTTCTTAAGCTGTGAGATAGGCTGAGAACTGTCCCTTTCCATCAGAAGGCACCACCGTCTGATGCCCTGTCTCCTGAGACCCTGGTGCTTGCGAGCCACTCACTGACCTGTTGTTTCTGGTCAACACAAACAGGCAGCCAAAAAAGCAGCTGCTCAATCAAATGACTTCACCCTCCTCCAGGACCTCAGGTTCGCCTCAAGTTAAATGAGAGACTTGGCTGGCAATCTGCTGCGATCCGTTCAGCTCTAAAAAACGCCACATTAGCTTCTCATTCACTTGTGTCTGTGTTTGTCTTGGCGCCGGGTAACCCCAGTCCCGTGTAAGAAGGGGTCCCGCAGGAGCACTGGCTGCACACCTGATGTTATTACACTCTGTGGCCCTGCAGAAGTGTTGCTGGCAGCACATAGTTGGACCTGGCAAGGCTGGGGGAGGTATAGGCCTGGGCAGGGTTATATTAGGAAAAGCCACTGGGCTAACTTCCACAGTGGCCATGGCCGCGTTTGCCGGAGGCATCACATTCACAGCATAGGAGTAAGTACAACCTTTGGGGCCAGTTAGCACTCCCTGAGCCGAAGTCTCAACTATAGGATAGTGCGAATCTTGGTTTTTGTTTTTGGAAGCCCCAGTCTTGCTCCTGTTATCTGGTTTTCAGCTCTCTTTTTAGTTATCTTACTTGTTTATGGAGTCCCACTCTGTATCCCACAATGGCCTTGAAGTCTCAATCTTCCTGTCTCCGCCTCCCAAGTACTGATCTCGGGTTGAGCCACCAGAAGAAACCGAGATTCAAAAGCAGCAACGTTCACTAGTCTCAGATCAGGTGACAGACGCAGAGAAAGACTCAGGCTGTGTTCCACGAGTGGATTCCTCTCCAATCTCCAGTTTCCACAAAGACATACGCAGACACACACAGAGGCACGCACATGCGCAGATTGTTCACATAGATACCTTCACCTGTCCTTGCCTCATCCACACACAGGACCGACACAGTATGTATAGCCTTTTCCTGGGATCGAGCCACTTGCCCAACAACTATTTCTAATCATTTTTCCAAGTCTTGGGAATCAGGGGACGACACAGGATGCATGGCTTCTGGAATCATGGAGTTCAACCAAGGTCCTCTCGAGGGTGGAGGGTGAGGTGGGGGCAGGTTGGAGGGGAGCATGCTCTGTACAATCAGTGTGAGGAAGTGCTGCTTTGGGGAAGTGTGGGGGTAAAACGGAAAACATGGACAGGGCATGCCTTCTTCCTCGGAGCAGTGAGGGAAGGCATCACAGACATCCAAGCTGAAGTCTAGAAAGCTTTGAGGCCCAAGACTGAGTGTCAAAGAATGGTGTGGGAGGGTTACGTAGGGGGAAAAGCATGTACTGGGACCAGAGGTGGGAGGGACACGGCCCTGGGCACACCTGTGGGAGCTCCAGTGAGGCTGAGACTAATGCTCAGGTGGGAACCATCGGGCTGCTGCGGGGACAGGCATCTGGGAGTGCAGTGCAGTGCTAATCTGTCTGGTGTAGATGGAGTCAGTGTCAGGAAGCCTTACGGAAGGGCTTAGGAGTACACTCTGTTCAGACACTCCATTTCGCCCATGTAAGAATCTAGGTGGACAGCCATTTTGAGACGCTCTATTAAAACCCACTCTCGCTGTAATTTCTGCAAAGATGGAACTGTTCAACGTCAGTGTAGTTTTCCAGTTGGAGCTGCCCTGTCTTTTCATCTGCTTTTGCACTCTGCCTGGGTCTCTGTGGGTGGCGCCAGGTTAGTTCAGATAACAAGCATGATCAAGATACCATGGCTATGTGGGTATGGGGGCCAAATAGCGTCTAACTGTCCCTCAGCCTCTGCCTTGACCTCTTGCCTTAGATTCTAGCTGATAGAACACCGACCGACCAGATAACATCCCTCACAAATCCTGAAAAGCAAGTTTGAGCTATAATTTGAAGCACACGGCTAGCACATTTTACTCTCGTCCTAAGCAAAATGAAACAGTGTTAGTATCCAATAAGCTAACAGAAATTGCTGACGTGAATGATGCATGCATCATATAACATGTTCAATAAATGATTATTTATATTTAATCAATGAGAGGTATCCCGAGGGCACTTATAAAACAGGGATACATAAAGAGCTAGATAAGCACATTGATATTTTTTATTAAAATATCTATATTTGCTTGCACATATATGCAAGGTAGCCATGGAAATGTTTCCCAAAAAACCAACAGTCATTTACTTTAGGGAGCGGACTAGGAAGGCTGTGGTGGGGGCGGGAGGGGGAGGAGGATTTTTCGTCATGCACTTCAGAATCTTTTGTGTTTCTAGCAACAGGAATGAGGTACTGGATTTATTTTAAAAAAACTGCGCAGCAGAATTCCATGTAGTAAAAATGAATAATATGAACTTACGATTGTAAACAAGAGTAGTTCTCCAAGATTTGCTATTATTTGAAATCAGCATCTTTCAAAGCATATGCATCTGCTGAGTAGTTTTATGTCAGCTTGACACAAAGCTAAAGTTATCTGCTAGGAGGGGACTTCAGTTAAGAAAATGCCTCCATACTACTCAGCTATAGAGCATTTTCTGAATTAGTGATTGATGAGGGAGCGCCCAGCCCATGGTGGGTGGTGCTATCCTAGGGCTGGTGGTCCTGGGTTCTATAAGAAAGCAGGCTGAGCAAGCCAGGGGAAGTGAGCCAGTAAGCAGCACCCCTCCATGGCCTCGGCATCAGCTCTGCTTCCAGATTCCTGTCCTGTTTGAGTTCTTGTCCTGACTTCTTTTGATGATGAGCAGCGGTATGGAAGCATAAGTCAAATAAACCCTTTCCTCCCCAACTTACTTTTTGGTCATGGTGTTTCATTACACTCATAGAAACCCTGACTAAGACAGCACCCTGTAATTTTTTTTTTTTTTTTTTTTTTTGTGAAGAAGTGATGAAAATTATTTTCTATGTGTATTTTTTTGTCTATGCACACAGGACAGTTTTCAGTGCCACAGCACAACGCAAGGGCAAGGAGCCACCCGCTCTACGTGCATGTCAATGAATGAAAACAAAAACTTCATCCCCTTAGTAACACTGCGCCATTCAGGGCCCAATAGTCATATATGGCTAGTCACTGCTACTTTCAAATATTTGGAGCTTTTTCACTGTGCAAAAAGTTCTGCTTGATAACACTAGTGTAGATAAACCAGCCCAGATTGGTAACTGACCTTATGGAGTGGGATGAAAACCTTGTGAGATGCAACTGTATATTTTCTAAATCTTCTCATAATGTTTGAGTGTGTGTGTGCTTTTTTTTAACCACTTTTGTAATTTTACAGGAGGGAAGGATGGCTCGCATCTGCAGCAGGTGTTCATTTCTCATTAAAATCATACCTTGATTTTTTTTTTTTCCCCTCTCTGTGTGTTGGCTAGTTTTATGTCAACAGGACACAAGCTAGAGACATTTCTGAGAAGAGGGACTCTTAACTGAGAAAATGCTTCTGTAAGATTGGCCTGTGGCAAGTCTGTGGTGCATTTTCTTTACTGGTGACTGATGTGGGAGAACCCAGCTCCCACATCTGGGCAGGTGGTCCTGGGTTCTATAAGAAAGCAGCCAGCCATGGGGAGCAAGCCAGTGAGCGGTGCTTCTCCATGGTTTCTGCTCCAGCTCCTGCTCCTCATTTGTACCTTGAGTTCCTGCCCTGACTTCCCTTCATGATGACCTGCAACTGGGACATGTAAGCTGAAATAATGCTTACCACGTTGCTTTGGGTCATGACGTTTATCACAGTAACAGAAACCCTAAGACACCAAGAGTCTCACATTCTACTCAGGAGCCAAGAGAGTTACAGAAAGAGTTGCCAGAGGAGCTGTATTCATTTTGTTTTACTACAATGAAACACCGAGGCAGGCCGATTTTAGAAAGAAGTTCGCTGACCATTTTGGAGGCTCATGGGCATGGTGCTAGCAATGACTCAGCCTTGGCAAGGACCTTATAATGTGATAATAGAATTTTAAGTGACAGGAAGAGAGCAAATCACACTGAGAGGCAGGAAGCCAAAGAGCCTGATGATACCTCATGATGCCTGGAGGGAAAACACCTTTGACTTCAGGATCTGCATTGGGTCCACATCTTAAAGGTACTACCATCTAACCTTGAATACCCTGGGGACCAACACACATGAAATCTGGGATGGAGGTGAAACACAAAAAAGCAGGAGCCATTCTGGTAAAGATGTAAGGAGATGCTAGAGTGTATTCAGCTCAGGAGCAGGTTATCTATCAGGCCATGTTGACCATTGTGCCCTATCTCAGTCCCTCCTGGACTGATTTTTTTTTTTTTTAGTAACACAGGATAAAAACACTTTTAGTGCCTGCCCTCTGGCAAAGTAAAGCTTCATTTCTTTCAATTCTAAAGGAGGAGGTAGGATCCTGGATGGAGAGATCCACTTCCAAGGAAACCTCAAGTCTCCCAAGAGACAAAGACAGTGAAGCGGGGGAAGGACACAGCTTTGAGGTGGGCCAGCTATCTGTGCGGAACAGGAGCACAGAAGGCCAAGTGTAAATGGGGTCAAATCAGAAAGGACAGTAGATATGATGTCTGTTGGTGAAAGACGACAAGAATTGCTAAAAGCACCAGAAGGCGAAAAAGGAATGGAATAGAAGCATGTCCAGGAAGCAGGTGGGGGGGAAACATCACAAAGCTTTTCACCACTGAGGAAACTCAGATTTTGGAATGTTAAACAGCCTTCTGGTTAGCGTCCACAAGACAGAGCAAGACAACATTTCCTAAGGTTATAAATAAATGGGATAGGTTTTGAAACTCTGGTTTACAGTCACTCGAGGCAGACCTCAATTTCCCTCCAAATGAAAGAAGTTCATTCCTTGACTGGGGATGGCGTTTTCTCTACAGCAAGGACAGAAACCACAGAAAGGACATGGTAGCTTTAGAGTGGCAGGTCTTTTGGAGATTCTTCCTTTATCACTTGAGTTGAAGGAAACAGGTTTGTCCAGACCATTCTCTTTTTCCTGGAGGAGTTGTTTGTGCAGCCAGGACTCTGCCTGTTCCTGAAAACACAGCCCATATGAGGAAGTACCATCTGCCTAGTGCTTTCCCGAGAATGTGGGTTTGGCTTGACTGTGTTGTACCTCCATGCCTTTGTGTAGCCCGTGCCTCTAATCTAGACTATCTCCCTTTCAGGGAGAGAGCCCACTCATCTTACAGGATTCCACTCCTCTGAGTCAGAATGATGTTATCCACTTCCTACTGGGATGTGTATGAAGATCAGCTTGGGACAAGTCTGTCTTTTGAATGAGATAGTGATTCTCCCTTAGGGACAGAAAATGCTTGCTCATTCCTCTGTTCCTTCTGACTCAGTGGCTGATGCGGGGTAAGACTGTCATAAATGTTGGGGGCATTTGATGTCTTTCTCATCCTGCACCTATAACACCAAGTTACTGTTATCATTAAACTGACCATATGTACTGGGAGAAAAAAAAAAGATTGTGGTTGGTTGAGTAATTTTCCCCTTCCCCAAAGAGGTCTACATCCTTATTCCTGGAATCTGTGACTTGCTGCCTTATATGGCAAAAGGGACTTTGCACATGTGACCAAGTTAAAGATCTTGAGATGATGAAATTCCCTTGGATCACTAAAGTGGTCTTCTTGTGACCATGGGGTCTTTATAAAGAGGTGGGAGATGTAGATTTGAGAGTAGAGACAGGGGTGAAGACAAATGATATGATGGGGGCCAGAAGTCAAGGCACAGGGATGGCTTCTAGAAGCTAGACACAGATTAGACTCTTCTGTCTTAAAGCCTCAGGGAAGACGCTAACCCCTCAGGTCCAGTGCAGAGGAGGAGTCAATGGTCCTGGTCTGCACAGAGCTCATTTACTTTGACTCAAGGAAGGAAATAACTTATGGAATTCTTGACAACCGATGGAGGGGAAGGTAGTGGAGGTCTATACAGGGCCAGGAACCTTGGGAGTGGGAATGAGTGACCAGCTGGGGCTGTGCTGGCATTAGAAAGGACAGGAATATTGGGAGCTAGAGGCAGAGGTGGGGAGTCTGGGTTCTGCATACCAGGTCCTTTCATCTATCACTTTCTGCCTGGTTGGATTTTAAGGCATGCCAGACAACCCACCCTGCCCCATCTCACCCAAGTGTCTGCCCTTCAGAGGTATCTTTTCTGTTCTAAAAAGCTTGTCTCTTTAATTCTAAGTTCGTGTTGGGAAGACTGAAGCTGATCAGACCCCTTCCTGATGAGATGAGAACAGTTGATAGCACTTTTAATCTTCCAGAGCCCCAGAGCTTTGGAGCCTTTCTGAGGCATTAGAGAACTGAGTTTCTCTAAGTGAAGCTCTCTAAGCCGAGGCAAGGCCTCCTGACCTGGTGGTGAGTCATCAGCTTAAAAGCATTTGAGAATCTCCTTCTCTGTGTACTACCTGGTGGTCCTGGGATGTTCTTTAACCATCTCTGACTGTCCTCCTGGAGGTCCTTCCAAATCTCATCTAACCAGTTCCCTCCAAACAGGGTCTCACGGTACAGACAGGCTGGCCTGAAGTCTGCTATACTATATAGCTCATGATAGCTTCGAACGTGAGATCTTCCTGCCTCAGCCTCCTGAATGCTGGCACTATTTACGTACCATTCACAGCACTAGTTTGGGCATTTGAACTGAACCTGGGCTGCCTGAATGGCAGAACATTGAGTTCTTCACTATCATTAGCCCTCCTCTAGCTACCTGTCAGGTGACACTTACCTCTGCCTGACGACAGGGTAAGTTAAGAAGGGATTATATAGCCAGAGTGGCCTCGCTTTGAACTTGGATTTGCCAAGTACCACTTATGTGGTCGTGGCAACATCACTTCTCTGAGCCTTTCTCTTCTCATTAAAAAAAAAAAAAAAATAGTAGCATTAGAATTGAAATAATCCAGCCACAAAGGGACAAATACTTCTCTCCCGTGCCTGTGCTGCCCTTAGAGTCACATCCCTGGAGATGGAAACTAGATTGGAGATTCCGTGTCTGTGGGAGGGAAGATCAGGGAGTTAGCCTTCCATGGGGACAGGACTCAGGGAAGGTGAAGTAATTCAGAAGGTGGACACGATGGCAATTGTGTAAGAATTCGAATGTGCTCACTATTGCTGAACCGTATACTTAAGATGGTAAAAATGCTACATTTTATATTGTGCATATTTTGCCATAATTAAAAACAACCGTTGGCATAGTTCAGTGATAGACAACTCACCTAGCATGCGCAGGGCGTTGGGTTCTGCCCCTATCTCTGCAAAATAAATAAATAATTAAAGCCTACAGAGTAAAGCTATTATTAATAATACCTACTTTTCATTATTGTATCCAACCATGCTACCAAGCTATAGTGACCAAAATGGCATGTTTGACATTAAAAACAAAACAAAACAAAAAACAGATAGAAAGAATGAAGATCCCAGAAACAAGCTAAGAGATTTACAAAGGCACCAAGACCATACCGTTAGTCTCTTCCATCAGCTGTGCTGGGAAAACTAGATACATAATTGTGTAATAATGAAACCACATCCATAGTAAATAAATCACTGCATAACAAGTCAACTCAAAATGGACTGAAGACCAATGTAAGACCCCCAAATGATGAAATAACTAGAAGAAAACCACAGAGGAACTGTCTCAGGACATTAGTCTGGGCAAGGATTTCTCAGACAGGACCCCAAAAGCACAGAATCCAAAGGTGAAAGCAAAGTCAGTGTTTAACATGGGGAGAGACAACTTGCAGAACGGGAGAAAATATTTGCAAACCACTCATTTGGAAAGGGATGGATATCTAGAACACATAAGGCACTCCAAAAACGCAACAGTAAAAGCATACTATTAGAACATATGCCAGGGCTGGGGCTATAGCTCAGTGGGTAGAGTGCTTGCCTACCATTCGAGAGGCCTTGGGTTCAATTCCCCACAATGAATAAACTGGACACAAAGACACACTCCTATAATGCTAACACTCAGGAGGCAGAGACAAGAGGGTCACAAGTCCAATGTCCTCCTTAGATACATAGTGAGTTCAAGGCTACACGAGACCCTGTCTCAAACAATAACAAAAGAAGTGCAAATAATCAGAATACATGTGTCTCAAATGAAGAGATGCAAGTACCTAAAAATTATGGAACAATTTTCAACATCACAAATCATGGAAATGTGGATCAAAAGCACATAAGCTGTCATCTCAGCCTACTTAGAATGACTACCATCAAACAACAAAAATAACAAATGCTAGCAGGTGTACAGAGAAGAGGAAGTCTCAGAACATTGGTGGGAACAAAAGTTAGTATAGTCATTCTGGAAAACAGTATGGGAGTTTCTCAGAGGACTAGGAATAGAATTACTGTATGATCCAGCGATTCTATTTCTGGGTTTATATCCAAAGAAAAGGAAATCAGTATGTAGGAGAAATTTCTACAATTCTACATTTATTGAAACACTATTCATAATAATTAAGATAGAGTGTCAAGCTAGGTATCAACAGATGAATATCATATGTTTATATATATAATATGTTTGTGTATATATGTATATATGTGTGTGTGTGTCATTCATCTGTTGATGCCTAGCTTCACACACACACACACACACACACACACACACACACACACACATACACACACACACACTGGAACACTATTTGGCCACTAAAAAGAAACTCCTGTCATTTTGGCAATAGGGATACATCTGGGGAAAAATGTAAAATAAAAACTATTTATTTTTATATGTGGAAAGCTAAAGAAGTTGATCACATAGAAGTAGGGAGTATAATTGTGCTTATCAGAGGCTGGGAAAGATGTGAGTCTACGAGAGGATGATTAATGGGTACAGTGGTGTAGCTGGTTAGGACTAACTTAGGGTTCAATAGTACAGTTGGGTGATGATCATTGACAATAAATGACGAATTTCAAAGAGCTAGTAGAACAATTTAAAATGTTTCTAAAACAAAGAACTGATCGATCTTTGAGGTGATAGCCATGCTAGTTACCCTGATTTGATCATTACTCATTGTATGGAAATATCACACTGTACTCCATAAATGTGCGCCATCATTGTACGCTAATGATAAGGTAATAACCTGTCTCCCAGAGTTGTTTTCGGAGACTCATGCGTCAACGCTGCAAGGCCTGGTGTGTGGCCGTCTCCATAAACAGAAGCCGTAATCCCACACCTCTGGCCCAGCAGAGTCCTATCAGGCAGCATGGCCAGCACACAGTACAGACAGAACATCCAGGAGACTGTCTAGTTCTACACAGACCCAGACCTTAACAGGGATTTTTGTTTCCAGGAATCCACAGTGGAAGGTTATTTCTTTTTAACAGCTTAGAACTTGGATTAACATCACACAGTTGCCAGGAGTTGGGGTTGGCAAAGATGATCTCAGAGCTTGTTGGGGAATCTTGGTGCCATGCGTTCAGCTCTAATCCCTGGAATCTTTGTAAGCCATGCTTAAGTTGAAGACCTGGAGGTGGAGACAGTGTCCTAGAGATAGGCCAGGTCGAGTCCTGTGGGTCTTTCCAGCTGTGGGAAGAGTGACTGACTGTGTGACCAGAAGAATGGTCAGAAAGCTAAGTGTCACTGGCTTTAAAGAAGGGTCCAGAAGCCAAGGAATGTGAGTAGCTTCCAGAAGGTGCAAAGGTAAGGAAATGGATTCTTTCCCAGTGCCTTAGAGAGGAAAACACTCCTGGCACGTGGTGAGACATGTGTCAGGTCCAACTTCCAGAACTGAAAGGTAGTGCTCCAGATTTATGTTATGTTGCTAAGTCTGTGGTGAGTGGTTATGGCAGCCACAGGAAACGAGCAGGAGGGGCTACAGGCAGTAGGGCCACCTCAGTGCTAGAAGCTGCTTTTCTTGCTCACATCGTGCAGCATTTACAACCCATCACTGTCTAGATCACCTTGAATGACGTCCCCCTTTAAAAGCACAGAGAATACACACACCACCTGCTGTGAAACTCAGTGGTCTGCCTCAGAGTGCAGGACACACCCCTTGGCCTGCCCTATGCAGGTCCTTTCTACAGCCCAGCAGAATGCACCCACTTCACACCAAGATCCTGAGGTCAGCCCACCTTGATGCAGTGGGGCAGAGACTGGCACACCGGAAGGGCCTTTTGCCCTAGCTTCCCCCTGTTTCATCAAAGATGGACACAGGCTTTCTGTTCACATTTCCCTTCTCCTGAAGCCCAGACGGAAACAACATGGCTGTCACTGTAATCACAAACTTCCACCACAACACACACCCCCATCCTTATTTTGGGTTTCTTGGGAGATCACTAAAGAAATGTGAAAACTTGAAAAGTTTGCCACGGTCCCACCCCAGCTATGTTTAACAACAGATAAGATTCTTAGAGCTGGCTTTTCTTTTTAACACAACCAACCACAGGAAGTAAATAATTTTGCGTACCTAAGAGAATAAAAGAAGCCGCCATGAGGGGCAAGCGGGGGCCATGCAGTGTTTGTGCCCTGGGCTCTCAACTTCCCCAGCTCTGGAGTTCTAAGTGATGAGGCTGAGCCTGGGTATGACTCGTTGACACCATGCTGATAAGAGCTGCTCACAACTCTGGGAAACCAGGAAAGGCAGCCCTGGTTCCTTGACACTGAGAATAACCCAGAGGAGAGTCTGACGTCCTAGGAAAGCAAACCGACAGACTTCCTCCAAAATAAAGTTGGAAACAAAACTCAACACCTCCAGACACTCTGTTCCCGTAAAGATCTTAACAGTTTTCTTTTTCTCTTCTGACTTAAAAAGTCATAATTCATGTCCCCTGTTGACACTGGGGATAATAGTAAAATAATTCAGAAGAGGACGATCAAGTCACGTGGTTTCACGTCACTGCTTTTCCCAGCAGCCAGCTCACTGTGGCTGTACCTGAGGTCTTCAGGACATAGCCACCGGCATCGCCTGAATGGATTTCATCTAAACAAGCCTGGGAAAGCAGATCCCCAAGGAAGATCCCAGCAGGAGCAGCAGCATGGCTCCTACCAACTTTCTGGGCCCACTGGGGGTGGATCATGTGTTCCCAATGGAGCCCCTGCAGCACCTGGGCAAGCCACATTTAAACCTCTATTCCATGTTCAGTTTGTTTTCCAGGGATCCAAATATGCACACAGGGAATTTAAAGAGGATCTGACTAATCTGAAGTTAACATTAATTTTGAATTTATTTTTTATTTTTTTTCAGACCCAGTCTCTTTATGTAGTCCTGGCCATCCTAGAACTCACTACATAGACCATGCTGACCTTGAACTCACAGAGATAGATCCTCCTGCCTTTGCCTGCCAAGTGCTGCTATCGAAGGTGTGCACCACCATGCCCAGACTTTAAATTAAATCTTGAAAGAATTATATTTTTCTCATTGTAGCTTAAAAATTTTTTTAAAATTCATATTTCAAAACTCATATTCTCCCTAGGGATTGTATCCCTTTCATTCTGGAGCCAAATCGTCTCTATGGGCATAAAGGAAAGGGAGGTGGGATCTATGCTCCATTCAGAAGTGCAGCTTCGGATGGGGGGAAATACAGGATGTTCGAAGATGACGTCAGAGGTGTAGTTTCCTGACCTTACACTGTAGGCCCTGTGTCCCGGTCACTACAGTTTTCAAGCTACTCCACTGGGGCCCCAGGCAGGGTTCCGTTGTCGCCTCTGAGCATACCTCAGAGTCTTGCCTTTAATACTGCTTTTCTCTGGAGAGGAAAATGGCCCCTCTCCATTCACACCGAGTCCACGTTCTAGCCATTAGCCAAACATCAAAGGATTTCCCAAATATGGACCCAAAGAGACATGTGCACTTTGAAGGTCGCACTGAAACTTCAATAGCTAAAGCTTCTTAAGAGAGCCAACAGCTGATGCCAAACGCCGCCCGGAGTCCCTCAGTGAACAGCAAGCAAGACAAAAACCAGAAAGAGGAACGGAACTATGCATTGAAGGGGAGGGGCCAACAGGGAGGAGCCGATTTACATGGAAGGACTGACATCATTGTTTCCCAGTCGACTCAGCCTGCAGGAAACAGGTGGCTAAGAAGTGGTGGAGGGGGCTACTTAGGGTCACAGGGGCTTGTGGTACTCCCAATGGTGCCACTGGGAACCCACGCGGGCACCTTTACTTTGAAAAACCAGGAGTGGGGGCTCTGTTGTCAGAGTTTTACAGTTATTTCAGACCCCACCGAGGTTAGTCTGGCAACACATGTTAAAAATGGAAGTCTCGGGGTTGGGGATTTAGCTCAGTGGTAGAGCGCTTGCAGCGCAAGGCCCTGGGTTCGGGCCTCAGCTCTGAAAAAAAAAAAAAAAAAAAAAAAATGGAAGTCTCCATTGCCCACTGCCAGCAAAACCATGGCTATTTGGGACTGGAGCAGACAAAGCCACCGAGAGAGACTGAATGTCCATACAGTGACTTTCTGAGTCGGTCCTCACCTGTCAAACAGAGACAGATGAGGTTGAGGTTGAACGTTTTTTATGGCCTATAGCTACAGACATCAGAAAGCCGATTAGCCTTGTGTGTTGGCGAACGCTGTTCATTAGAACTTGGGCAGCAGAGGCCAGAGTGGTTTAGACTCGGGCCAGCTGGGGATGGGGGTGAGGGGAGGGTTGCCACACACACCTGGCAACCTGAATTGGATCAGTGGATTCCGTGGTGGAAGGAGAGAACCAGCTTCCACAACTGTCCTCTGGTCACTTCATGCCCACACACAATGATAATTTTTACAAAGAGAGAAAGGAAATCAGGGTGGGCAGGATCTTCTCCTTCTCTGAGCGTGTGCGTTCATGCCTGTGTTTGTGCAGGTGCATTGGTGCGTGTGTGTGTGGGCACCATGTGGAAACCAGAGGAGAACCTCAGGAGGTAGTCTTCAGGTGTGTTGTCCATCTTGTCCTTGGAGGCAGGGTCTATCACTTGCCTGGAACTCACCAAGTAGTCAAGGCTTCCTGGCCAATAAGCCACAGGGATCCACACCAGGCTTTTTTTTTTTTTTTTTAAATATGGGTTCTGAGGCTCAAACCCGGGTCCTCCTGCTTGCGTACATAGCAAGCATTTTACTGACAGATCTATCTTTCCAGGACTCTTTTCTTTGTTTCTGCTATCCTGTTCCTTCTTTCATCCCTCCTTTTATTTTCCTTAGGTCTTAGTTATTTATTATCTTCCTTTTCCTCCTTTTCCTCCTCCTCCTTCTTTTCCTCTTCCTCCTCTTCCTTCTCCTCTTTCTCTTCCTCTTCCTCCTCTTCCTCCTCCTCCTCCTTCTCCTCCTGGCTGGCTTCCTAGCTGCCTTCAGACTTGCAATGGAGTCCAAACTGCCCTCAAAACTGCAGTCTTTCCTACCTCGGCATCCCAAGCACTGGAATTATAGGTGGGTGCCACCAGGACCTGCACAGTTAATGTATTTTTTTTATTTTTTATTTTTGAAAACCTTACCTTCCTGTAAAATGTCTTATTTTCCTGTGTCCAGGCAAGAAGCAGGTATAGGCCCAGGCAGCCAGACCAGTGGCCGTTCTTATCCTGCAGCTGCTATGTGCTGGCCCAATGGTGGAGTAGCTCTCCTGCCCTGGAGACAGGCTCCTGTCTTCCCCATCCCTTAGCTTCCTTTCCAGAGTTTAAATTTCCTCCAGGCTACACAGGCTGTGACCAACTACAAGTATCATGCGAAGCCACATAGTTTCCTGCCTCTAGACTCCAGGCACCCTTCTCCTCATTCCTCTACTGTCCCTCACAGTCAGATGATCTCTGTTTTATGGACTTTCCCAGCTACATAACCTCTGTCCAGTGGCTGTCCATCAGCTGCTACATGTGTTAGCATCCCTTGCTTATACATCCTTTATAGCCCTCACCTCATTCTTCTTTGTACTTTTTAAAAAGTTGTCTTCTTGTCTTTTGATCACCTCTAGGCCAAGACCAACTTGAGAACACACCTCTCTAAACCCAGTAGTGTGCTGGTTCTCAACCTTCCTAATGCCAAGGCCTTTCCATGAAGTTGCTCATGTTGTGGTGACCTCCCCCAACCGTAAAATCACCACTGTTGCTGTTTCATAACTGTAAGTTGGCTAGTTATGAATCACACTGTAAATCTCTGTGTTTTCCAATGGTCTTAGGCGACCCTTGTTGAGAACACTGACGTCGGGTCAAGTGTATTACCATTCCATTCAATCTTGGTTGCTTTAATTTGAAGTCCCACCAAGGTAGTTTTGGATTGAAAACCTAAGGATGAGGTTGGAGGTGTAGGTCAGTGCTATAGTGTTTGCCTGGCATGTATGTGCAAGGCCATGGGTTGCACACTCAGTACTGATCCCCTGCCTACACCCCCCCACACACCCCACACCTATACACACACACACACACACACACACACACACCTACACACACACACACACACACACACACACACACACATACACACACAATTGTTTTTAAAAAGCAGAACAAAACAAAGAATAAAATCACAACACTCCAGGGAAAGAGCTATTCACATGAGTTTCCCAAGCACTGTTGACTTATTTATCTGTCAGCTATTTCCAGCTGTGGTCTAACATCTGTAACAGTATGAGCTGGTATACATTACTTTTCAGGGGCATGAGTAACATTCAACCCTCTCTCCACCAAAGGCATTCTGGGCCAGCATCAAGCTGTGGGTGTGGTACCAGAGCATGATGTACCCAGCCAAGCTTGATCTGGAACAAAAAGTACCAGAGACTTGATCTCAGAAACTCAATTGGTTCACACCAAGGAAGGAGATGGTAAAAGGCAGTTTCTGCAGAGTTCCATGCAAAGCCTGGGTTGCTTTCTCTCTGGGACTAGCTGCAAACCCTCACGGGACCATGAAAGAGTCTTGGATTCCTCATTATACAGCTTTGAGCAGAGTCCTCATCATCAGATACTTAAAAGGGCTCCAACACCCACTTCCTGGATAGGAAGACAGATCCTCGAAAGATACTAAGAAACGCTCTTGTGCCCGCCACAGGCTCACAGAGGCAGGCACAACCTACTACATCTGTGTGAGCTACCTCAGCTGAGCTTGCCGCCTGCCTACCCACACAGCCAAGAACAGCACAGAACAGTGGGCAGAATGGAGAAGTAACTGGGGGCCTCCGACTCTAAGGCCGTGGGTATTTCCAGAAGGAAAAGACTTGTGGCTGCAGTGGTCAAGAAAGGGTCTATGAGGACTTGAAAGCTGATGGATTTGGATATGTGTGTGTGTGTGTGTGTGTGTGTGTGTGTGTGTGTGTGTGTGTGTTTGTGTGCCTCTGCATGTGTGTCTCTGTGTGTATGTATCTGTGTGTGTATGTTTGTGTGTGCCTCTGTGTGTGTGTGTGTGTGTGTGTGTGTTTGTGTGCCTCTGCATGTGTGTCTCTGTGTGTATGTATCTCTGTGTGTATGTTTGTGTGTGTGCCTCTGTGTGTGTGTATGTGTGTGTTTTTCTCAAACACATGCACAAGATGTTCACAAAGCAGTTTGCAGAGGACAAAGTGCGTTTTGGTCCCCAGTTGTTATGACTATTTCTGGTTTGGGTTGGGAGAAAGCAAAACAAAAGATAAAATGGTTTTTTTTTGGGGGGGGGTTGTGAGGAACAAAATGGGTTAATGCAAAATTATTCTCTTCTGGGAGATACGATTCCAATCTAAGACTGTGGCCTGGGGTATCTTATAGAGCTGGATTTAAATCTTGCATGTCCCATCTGGATAATCTTGGTGAATGATTTAACCTCTCAGAACTCAGTTCTCCTCTATAAAATGGGTGGGTGTGAAAACGTCCAACGTGTGAACCAAGTGATTGGCACAAACTAAAAAAAAATATTGTAGTCATTTCTGCTAATGATAAAGATAGCAAAATGGTCTGACTTGGAAGCCAGCCTTCACACTCTGTCCCTTCTCTCTTTCCAAGAAACCTTCCTTTAATTTCCTCCCCTTACTGTCCCCCCACCACCCCCAATCACCTAGCAAACTCTAGCCAGCCTTCTTTTTCCAGTGGAGGAGAATTCTTTATTTGAACCTTTATCTAAGGTTGCATCCAGGAAGAGTAGTTCTACAGGGGAGACTGGCCAGACTCCTAGAGTTCCAGCAGGCTGTGGCCCCGCCTTACATAGTACTTGAGGCCAGCCTTTTGAGAGAGAGGCGCCAAGATCAGTTCAACTCAAGCATGGCCTTTGTGTTGGAGCCCTGGGAGAAATACTTAAGAGGACTGGTCGGCACATGCACTCATAAGATTAATTTGAAGAGTGGGGGTGGGGAAGGGATGTTGCATTTGATTTAAATGTGTGGTGCACAATATGTGGGAAAAGAACTCATTCCACGTCCCTGGCTCCAAGACTGGCCTGTAGGAACCACAAGAAGGAAGTGGGATCCTGAGACCCTTGGGCCAGAGTGGATAGGCAGCTCCAGCGTGGGCAGTCTGCTCTGGAGGGAATGAGCAATAGGAAGCCCTGACCAGGTGGTTTTATCACTACTGTCTTCCAGAAACATTAGCTACAATATCCAGTGGTAGAGTGGGTGGTGGTTTAAGGTTCCCATGCCCAGCCTGAGCCTTGGAACTTTCAGTCCCACCCACTACTTCCACCCACTGCTCAGAGCCACACACCTCATCGAATCCCAGGAAGGCTTTTTTTGTAGGGAGGCTATATCCCCTGGGAGCAAACTGTTCCTGCAAGTGCTTGAAAACTGTCTTGGTCAACCAAACCCTGGAATTCTCAGTGTTTTCCTCCCTAACAAGAAAGCTTTCAGGGCTGGCCCACAGATGCTGTATAGCACTGACTGGCCTCAAACTCACAACCAAGAGGATAGACAATCGCATCCAACACTATAGTCTGGGTGGTGCTGGAGAGCTTGTTTCTCTTTGGGTATGACGTACTCTTTCTCTGCCTGTTTCCTTCTGCTCCAGTCTAGGAGTGACCCACAAGCACTCCTCTCTGTCCAGCAGATAGGTTTCTGGCTCCAGGTAGGTAGGGGAGGAGAGAGTGGGCTTCCTTAGAGGCAATGGCACTGTGGGACTTCCTGAAGTTGGGAGGCATCTGGGAGGCTGCCAGGGGTTAACAGGGGGGGAAGTGAGGGTAAGGCTGTTCCTGTGGTCAAGGAGCTCTTGGCAGAGATCTGAAGAGCCTGCAGAAGGGAGCCATGTGGTAGGTGGAAGTAGCTGTTTCCATTCTCTGGGTGGGTTGTTTGTTATACCCAGAAACAAAGTAGTCCCTGCTGGCCTGAGGGTTGGCTAGGCAGTTTGCTCTGGACCGGATTCCTTTCCCTGTCTCTCACCTCTTCCAGTTTCACTGTGGCAGTCCGAGGTGGGGATGCCTCTCTACCCTCAAGCCCCTCAGGTTGCTCTTCTGGCTTCACACTCTCCCCCAACTGGGACCAGGATTCTCTTTCAGTTTTCTGAGGTCTAGAAGTAAGTGGCTGTCTCTGGTCTTTCAAATGCTTGCTGTGTAGCCCAGGCTGCCCTCCAGCTTGAGATCTAACCTAACCCGGCCCTCAGATCTACGGAAGCACTTTTCTTTGAGGTTGACATTTGTCTTTTCCACGCCTGTGCACTGACGGTCTTCTCAGCAGCTCTGGGAAGGCACTGCACCAACTGGACTCTCTCCTAGTGTGGCAAACAATCCTGCCCCCCTTCCCTCTGGGTGGTTGATGAATGCCCTCATGGATGATAGAGCCTCATTCAGGCTATTTGGGCAGTAACAGGTTACCAAGTGTGTGTCCTCAGATAGGTGCTTTACCCATATTAACCCATGTGCTCTCACATCTGTCCTATCTATTAGCTCTATTTCACAAGAGGGGAAACTGAGGCCCAGAGGCAGGAAGCAAGCCTCTCGAGGGTCAGTCATTTGGGAACAAGCAAAGTTGAGATTCTAGGCAGGAGAGTTCCAGTAGTCTCAGTGGAAGCCCCCAACAAAGTCCCCTGAACTTGCCATAGCCGAGACCCACTTGATCAGGGATTTGCTGGGGAAGGTGTGCAAATGATGTGTCAGACAAAGATTAAGCTGCAGAGGATACTGCTCCGTCCCCCATTCAACACCAAATCATAAACAGAAAAGTATTTGCCTTCTTTGTTATGACCTCGTTCTGTTTATGTCTGTACAGTATCTTGCTATTTAACGGGAGGCCAACGTTTTCACATTTTTCTCCTACAACTGCGTCTTCAAAGTCAACTGGTGTCTGAAGGTTGGTTGGTTCACATCCTTGAGACTATGTGTTTCTGATATCCAGAGCCCATCTTTCCCTCTGCATCCAAAACACGGCTGCAGTAGAGTTTTGTTTATTGGATTAATAAATAAAGGAAACGAATAAACAAAGTGAGGGAACTATTTAGCTTCAGAAATGAAATGAAAAGAAGCGACGACTGATGTTCCCACCACTCACCCTCATCCTTCGGAACACTAGCAAGCTCCCAGCAAGCTCAGTATTAGATTTGCATCCGTCAGTGATTTGTTATGAACCTTCTCTCACCTCTCAAATTAAATCTATGTTATACCTATACATCTTTGTTTCATATTAATATACATGTTTTCAGCCTGCTAAGGATGAGAAAAAAAATTCTTCAACAATTAAAAGATTCATACTTTTTATGGAACATTCAGAGGGGACTCTACTTATGCAGGGAACATGGCCTACAAACTATGCACTACATACAGGTTCTTCACCCTGTCCACATATCAAAACCATCTAGGAGAGAGTCTGATTTAGTTGGTCTGAGGTGGGTCCTTGCATTGCCTTTTTTTTTCTGTTTTCTTTGAGAGATCAAGAGAGGATCTGGCCATGTAGCCCAGGCTAGTCTCAAACTCTTAATCCTCCTGCTTCAACCTCCCAAGTCCTGGGACTATAGGTGTGTGCTATCATATGCTGTGGCATCAACTTTTCAAAAGACTTTCAAGATGGTTAAAATCTGTCACGTCATTGGAGTGCCATTAAGGCACTAGTTGAGAGCAGTCTCGCTTTTCACCGAGGAGTAGGTAAAACAAGCAATGATGGATCAGAAAGACAAGGAAGTCAGCCCAGCCCAGGTTGGGTGGTGGTGGCACACACCTTTAATCCCAGCACTCCGGAGGCAGAGCCAGGCGGATCTCTGTGAGTTCGAGGCCAGCCTGGTCTACAGAGCGAGATCCAGGACAGGCACCAAAACTGCACAGAGAAACTGTGTCTCGAAAAAAAAATTAAATAAAAAATAAAAAGGGCGGCCAACCCAGAGGACAAAACAATTTCCCTCCTATAACCTCTTACTTGTTCCCTGGCTCCTGCTCCCCCCATAGCCGAGCTCCACCAGAAGATGCAAAACACTTGATTCACAAGGGAGAGTTAGGAAATGACCACGAACACATTCCAGGTCTCTGGGTTTCACTCACACCCTAATGCCATAGGTAACAACAGTCTGGTGGGTTTGTTTGTTTGTTTGTTTGTTTGTTTTGTTTTGTTTTGTTTTTGTTTTTTTAAATCACACAGCTGCAAGAAAAGACCTCCACATTTAGAGATGGAAAAGAAGAAAGAGAGAAGCAGACTCCTTCTATCAGCAGTAGGAAAGTGATCCCAGATAGGAAGAGAAAATTAGCCAGTTCCCAGGGGAAGAACTTCAGACAGGGGCAGCGGTCATTCTGCTGGTGAGTAAGTGACGAAGGTTCCTGGCGGCCACCTTATGGTCTGCTGTGGGTCTCTTATCAGGTGACAGTAAAGTGGCCAAAGGCTGGGGGTGTAGCTCAGGGTTAGAACACTTGGCTACCTTTGGGGAATCCCCGGGTTTGATCCATGGCACTAGGGGTTGAAGGGAGAAGTGGGGAGTTGTCACACCAGGCTTCTGTGCTGGGGGGGATGGTCACAGCAGAGTGTAAACCTGTCATCTATGCGCATCTCTGTGGCTACCTGCAGGAGCTGCACATTCAGTGTGTGTGTGTGTGTGTGTGTGTGTGTGTGTGTGTGTGTGTTTCTAAGAAAAGGTAGCTTCATCTTTCATCAGCTTCCCACAGATTAAGCATGATAGCCAGCCATGAGTAATACTCACTTCAGGCTGAAAAAGAAAATATGTCACTTTTCCACCCTGTCCTCTCTGATTTGCCCAATGGGAGGTAGCAAGGCTACGCTTGGGGAATCAGGGAAGTAGCTTCAAGCCTTCCTCTGTGCTCAGCCTCTTTCTTGTCCCCTGGAACTCTCACCCAGAGCTGCAGCTACCCCATATCCAGAGGACCCATGCTCAGGCAGCGCTCACTAGCTTTGTCCTCCGCTCTAGCCCATGGCTTTGCTGGCTCTCTCTGTTCTTTCCTCTGTATTCTTGGGCTCACAAGCTGAAACCCACTGCCCTTCCATTTCTGTCTAGGTCCAGTGCCCGGCCCTTTAACCCCTAAGTTCAGTGAGCATGACGGGATTCTTGAAAGGTCCTTCCTTGCTTCCTGGTTCCTGGTGACCACTCTGATTTACCACCTCCAGCATCCTGAGAGCTCTTCCAATGTCCTGAGCAAAGGGAGAGTGCCTTGCTCAGCCTTTTTTTCACCTGGGTCAGAATCTGGGCCTTGTCTATTAACTAATATATGTCTCTATATCACTTTAGAAAAAAATTTATCTATTCTATCATCACACACACACACACACACACACGGAAAACAATGAATTTGGCTGTGTTGGAGCAGAAATTCTATTTAGTCTCATTTCTATAAACTGCTTATTATTCATGGCTAATTTCCACATCGTACAATGGCAGTGTGGGGATCAAGAGTGCCAGCTGCCTTTCATTTCAAAACCACACTCTATTCAGGTATGTCTAGTCTTAAAAGGTGGCTCATCTGTGGCAGGGCGGTTTGCTTTCAATCTGGGGGCGGGGAGCATTCAAAGAGGATGTTGAATTGCACACAGGAGCCAGAAAGAGGTCTGGATCCTCTCCATCCTTGGTGATGGATGAGCCCTGTGTGTCTGTCTACTCCTCTCCGACCTTCCTCTCTCCTTTGCAGAAAGCGTGGAGCGCCAGCACTCCGTTTTTTTCTACTGAACATCAATGCCCTTCCTCTTTTCCTATATGAAGCACACAGAAGTCCAAAATACAAAAACAAGTGGGAAAGGAAAGAGGAGCTGCCTAAGGGTACCTCTGAAGTTCTCTCCCAGAGCCTGAGGGGTTTCAGGTTCTCCCTTAACCTGTGACTATATATGAATGGGGTGTGACTAGCAGGCCCCTTATACAACTCCCACACTGTGTGTGTGTGTGTGTGTGTGTGTGTGTGTGTGTGTGTCTTGGAACAACACCCACATAACAGGAGGTGGCATCCCAGGAGCATGCCCAGTGTACCTACAGGTTAACATGAGGACCCCTGGAAAAACAAGGGGAGACAAACATTTCATTCTTAATTTCAAGCCACAGTGGTTGAGATGTGTTCTTGGGCTCCTGTCAAGTTCAAGAAAGCTCAGTCGGAGTGATTTTATTTCAAAACCTCTCTGGGGTGTTGTTGAGAATTCAGTGAATTGACTTCAGTGATGCCTCAATTTCAGAGGCGGTTTGGAAACCAGTGCTTCCTCCAAGCTCTAAAATACTAAGCCATTTGTCCTAATGACACAGCAGACTCTGGACTCCCGAATACCACAGGAATATCACACCACTGCAAATTACTAGGGGTGCTGAGTCTTCAAAAAGGGGAAGCAAAACAAAAGCTCTGCACTGTTTCTGGGATGCATGCTGGATACAGACAAGCCAGTTGTTAGGGGGAAGAGTTTTCCTGGAGGCAGACTCCCTCTGCCCAGTTACACGGCCCTAAGTTGTCTTGTCTTGTTCCTATCTTTGTATAAAATACATGACCCACACAGTGGGCCCTTTTCTCTTTCTCTGAAGCTCCCTGAGAAGTTTTTAATTAAAAAAATTTTTTTTTTAAATGTCATGACTAAGTGCAGAACCAGTCGACTTTATAAAAGCAGTCATTTAATGCTCAATGGTCCCAACTTTCCTCTGTTACAAACTTTCCCCCTCCGATGGTGTTATTGGAGCATAGATGGTTTTCCTTCTGCCTCACCCAGCAAATGTTTAAATTGTGTCTGCTGGCTCCTCTTTTTCTTCTTCCAAGCTAACTTTGATTTTTTTTTTCTCTTTACAGCTTAAACTATTTTAAAGCCCTCTGACCTCTTTACAACAAACTTCTCGCATGACACACCAAAGGCTAAAACTGAGAGCCAAGAGGAGGTGAAGGGTCTGGTTGGGGGGGGGCAGAGTTGGGGGAGGCACTATGGATTTGGCATCAACTCAGAACTACAGAAAATGTCTGTGCAACCACTCCCCCAGCCAGGATTCCCCCCTCCCCACCACCACACTGCCTCCTACCACATTAATAAAAAAGGATATGGGAGAGCAACCCTCCCACAGTACAGGAGGGACATTTAAGATGGTTACAGCAGCACATCCAGAAAAACCTACTGAGGATGACGACGGCCCCACGCGTCAAGTCACCCCCACCCCCCAAATCTTTCCCTTCCAACACCCAGAGTTTAAGATCAGAGCCTCCCCGGAATGGCCACGGGCGGGTCACCACCACAGCTATACCATCACTCATCAACCACTCCTATGACACGTCGGAAGGACAGACATAGCTCCTGAACGTCGGGGTGGCAGGGTTGTGCTTAAGAACACTGTACTTTTTTTTTTTTTTAAAGTACAGTGAGCGCACGAGCCTGGAACACATTAACTTGTGAACTCCATCCAATACACCCCAAGAGAACCCATCGCTCTTAAACAAAACAAAACAAAAAGTGTGTGTGTGTGTGTGTGTGTGTGTGTGTGTGTGTGCGTGTGTGTGGTGGGGGCGGGGGGGAAGGGGTACATTACCATCCTGTCCCGAGCTTTCCAGATACTCCGTCAGGTCACATCCAAACGCACTGGCTCCCTTTCGTTTCAGCTTCTGCTTGGCACCCTTGTTCTTCATGAGTTAGTCCCACAGAGGCTGCCCCTCCGTCTCCGCTCTCTGCTCCGCACCGCTGACGAGGCTTTCGGGGTCGGGTCACCGGGGCAGAGCGGCGCCGCGGGTCGGCATGGGCGCGCAGATCGGGCCGTGCACCGCCCCGGGCGGGTGTCACCTCCCTCCTCGGGCTCCCGCGGCGTTTCCCGGCGCTTCTCCGCTGAGCCTTGAGAGGAGCAGGGGCCGGGGCGCGGCGGCGAGGGGACCGCCCCGGGGCTGTGAGTGTGCTCCGCCCTTAGGCCCGCACTCCTGCTCTGCCTTCAGACCGCTGGGGGACCGCGAACAGCCAGCATCCCGTCCCCGTCGCCCGCCCGCCCTCGCGCCGTCCCTTTTTTCCTGTCTTACAAATCCCAGGATCGTCCAGCTCAGGAAGCGCTGGAAGGAAGTCAGCTCGGGAGGGGGGCGGAGGTTGGAAATTTTTGGCAGCTCTGAGTGTGTGTGTGTGTGTGTGTGTGTGTGTGTGTGTGTGTGTGTGTGCAGTCGAAGGAAGTAAGTGGGTGGGTTGAACGGAGCGGGCTAGAAGAAGAGATCGTGCTCTACCGAGGCGGGTCTGCGAGTCCAGAGATCGCCCAGGGCCGCCCCGGAGGAAATCGGCCTCACGAGGACCCGCGGCCGCCCGCCCGCCCGCTTCCTGCCGCCAGCCCGGCTCAGTGCAGAGCGCAGGAGGCGGTGCCCGGCTGGGCAGGGAGGGCGCGGGATGGGTGCTCACGAAGTTATCCTCCTTGACATCCCAGTCCTGACACTTTCTATTTCAGTGCCTGCCTTTCTCCTCCTCAAACCCTTAGTGACATTTCAAAGACTGGGATTGCAGAAACCTGACCAGTAGAGCCTTTCCGTTGGCCACTCCCATCTCTCCTAACCAGGGTCTGAGGTCCCTGAAGCCCAGACGGCTCCTCTCCCACGCTGAGGTTAGGACACCCTCGGGCGAGAGAGGTGCAGCTTTGTAACCACGGCCCAGGAAGTTATATATCTAGCTACAAATTCAAGTTCAGACACACACACACACACACACACACACACACACACACACACACACACACACACACACACATGCTCGCCATGCCAGTGGTGCTAAATGTGAGAGATTTGAGCGGAGAACCCAGGACCTGAGGGGGCTCTGTCATTTTGCCATTACGCAGAGAGCCGTCTCCCAGGTTGTTTTAAAACTTGAGGCATGTGCTTTCAGGAGGGCATGTTTTTCCTTCGCTTAGTTGGAATTCCTTGAGTTCTGTGTACTCAGCACACAGTGAGCACTCAAAGTCTTGTGCCCTAACAGTTTGAAGATTAGATTAAACTTCCTGCATACATTCAAATCCATATATAGGCTTGAAGGGTAGGGATAGTCATAAAGCTGGCAAAGACATTATGTGCAGTATTTCAGTTACTGATTCCCCCCAAAGTTACTTCTGTATCATCGTGTCTGTTTATGAACTTTGACCTCTGACCTTTTCTCTATGTCTGGACATAACCTGATAGCCAGCCTACCAAATCTGGCCTACAGATGTGTGTGTGTGTGTGTGTGTGTGTGTGTGTGTGTGTGTGTGTGTGTGCACGTGCTCTGGTTATAGGACAAGTGTATTTTCATACAGCAAGGACTGTGGGCGCTAAGACACAGCAGCCCCCTTTAGAGATGAACCTTCTAGTTTGGAGTCCCCTGGGCCTGTCTTTGAGCCTTTATACCTGCCTGGCCTCTGGAGCCACTGGAGTCTGTGCCCAAGCTCCCCTTCCTTCTGTTTTTCCATCTCTCTCAATGACACCACCACTGGCTCAGTCACTCTGATGAGACATCTTCAAGTAAGCACTGACTCATTGCTCTGTCTCCTCCTCCTTCCAAGCTAGTCCAGCCCCCAAAGGATGAGTCCTTCACAATGCCTCTCATTTCGGGTTCTTCATGGTCAGGCCTCCTGGGCAGCAGTCACAGCCTCCTCAATGGTTAGAATATGTCCATGTCGGCACTCCCCTCCCCCTCCGCCACTTTGCTGAGTCCAAGCTCCTCCCACCTCACCCATCCTACAGACTAGAAGCCTGATGGGTTCTCCTGAAGCGCTGCTGTTATTTATAAGCTTGCTCAAAAACCTATCAATGACTCTCTGTTTCCAATAGCCAGAGCAGCAATTCCTAAGCATCCTGTAAGCTGTTTGGATTATTTAATATATTGGCATATTTCTCCCCTTATTTCTTGAGAAGCATCTCTTTGTGGTTCACATTTGCTTAGCAGTTTACTTCAGCAAGAGCTTTCAGAGTCGTATTGTTTCTCTCTCTTCTTGCTTACTTTAAGCAGATTCTTTTATAGGACCGTGTGTGTGTGTGTGTGTGTGTGTGTGTGTGTGTAATCAGATTTGGGTTCCAAAGGGTTCTTCCGTTGTACTGCGGACTTCCTAGGATGCAAGGCTATATGGTGATAGCGTAGGAATGTTCACTGAAGCAATAAATAAACTATCTGATGATAAGTTATGAATAAACTGGAAAAGTGTTTTTGTTTACTGAGACCCACCACTGAAAAGTCCTGGGGTTGCTTACGGCTCCCTTACCTGTACCTACTGAGGACAGATGGCTACCTAATCCCCATCATTAATAAATAGAAACCGGACAAGCAGTATTAATAGGTTTTAGCATCACCTGTGGTTACGACCTTTCCTTTACCCAGTTCGCCCATACAACTAGACTTCGTATCAGCAACTTCTTCATCCATCTCCCTCTCCAGATAGCCAATTAAATGCTCTCCTAAGACCCCTTGTTCATGATCTGAATTTCCTGTTCTCAGATACTGGAGTGTCAGTCGGTTATCTAGCCAGCTACATTTCTTCCCTACTTCCTTCTCTTCCTGTGGAGCTGTCCCTGTTTTAAAGGTGCTCCGATGCTATCTGGGGATGAGATCAAGTGTTGGGGGAGCTCTTCCGTGGCAATGCCTTGTGTCTTACCTTCCCCTCTGTGCTCCAGGGTTCTGAGGCCAACATAGGACAGAGGATGATCAGGCTAAATGGACTTCAGAAAGCTGGCAACCCAGGACCCACCATCATACTTCTTGTACACGGTGCCTAAGTGCATGTTACATTGCAAATGGCTGCCTCTGAAGATCCAGAGGAGGTGGACCAAGCTTCCCTAGAGGGCATGCAAACTGCACAAATTGGCACACTGCCAATTCCTGACAAAGCACAAGTGAAGAACTCTACTTCACGAGAGAAGAGCAATCTGTTCATGGAGAATCGGTTCTCCATCCTGACCAGTCCATTGCCCAGGGTTCTGCCAGCTCCGCGGCTCTGAAAGCCAGTGTTGCTTCTAACAAGAGTGAGCAGGGACAGTGTTGAGAATGAGCAAGAAGAGATTTCAAAGGGTCTCCCTCATCTCAAATATGGTCTGGAATAGTCTGTCTGTCTGTCTGTGTGCCTGCTTGCCTACCTGGTTCTTTTGGATTCCACACTTGGAAAGCTACATTACTCAAGGTGAGAGCTATGTACATTACTTTGCTCTCCCAACTGAAGAAGTTAAGTAAGCAGGGATTTGGGGACAGACAATGGACAAACCACTTCTCTGAACATCAAGGGCCACACCAGAACTTCAGGAATAGTCTTTGACAGTATGAAAGGCCAGGCAGAGTAGAACCTGATAGGATGGAAGATGAGTTGTCTACATGTAATATTTGAAACAAGTTCCAAAATTAAAATGTCCTCATTAGTATTTCGTCACTCTCTAATATCTTTACAGTGAATACTGTCACTTTAAAAAAATAAAAAAATATATATATGCATATATATATATAAAGGTCTGGAGATTTTCTGTGTTCCCCTGAATGTTTTTTTTAAAAAAAGAAACCAACAAAACATTGTGACATTTGACCCCTATGCACAGTCTGCAGTTAGCATGTCAGAAGCCATGAGGGAGCACAAAACTCCCTTGTCCCACTCACCATGGGCCCGGAGGCTGCCAAGGAGCAGCGGGACACTTCCTTCCTAGTCAAATCCTGAGAAGAGACTTCAAGGCCAGAGGGAGAGCCAAATGTCCCTGCTGAATTGCTATTATGCCCACATCAGAACCTACACAGCCCACATCTGAACTCGCACAGGGCCTGGCCTTAGGCTCTGGGTCCGAGTTTGCGTCCATTTGGCTTGAGGTCTTTGATCGGCGGCCCAGGGAGAAAAATGACTGGGCTGTTCTTATTTAAGAGTGGCCCCAGAAGCTTGGCAGGTCTGCCCTGAGTGTCTGGAGGTGTTTTCTGATCCCTTCCAGTAGCTACAGCTTGAGATCATTTCTTTTGCTACGACTTAAACTGGAATGTCTTTGAGTAGGAAAACCATCCTCCATTGAATAGGGGGAGCTCTCGGGATAAAACACGTCTTGCCTCTTTGACTGATTTCTATAATCCTGGTTTGGTTCTGTTGCCTCCTTCAGCCTCTACTTCCTCTTTCACTGGATTCTGCACCCTTTGGGCACGTTGCCTTTTTTTTTTCTGACTTGGAAAAAGAAAACTATAGAAGGATCAGAGCCCGGGCTCCGAGCCCCATCTGCCTCCCTCCAGGGTCCCTCCACACTGGAGCAAGTGATTTTCTTAGGTGGGTGGGGATCTGTCCCCGCCCCGTTCATTGTGTTCCACAGTTTCCTGTACACTGCCTGTAACCCTTTACCAATCTGCCAGGCGCCTTTTAACACAAAAGAAAGGCGAGGGGGCAGGGACTGCTGAGGAAAAACATCCCTATAAATAGCCCTCTTGAACAAAATTGTTTTCCTCATACACAGTTGTTGTTAGGCCTTGACGCGGGTAGTCTTCCTCCACACTCTCCTCCCCTGCCCCTCCAGCCTTCCTCTCTGAGTTTGTTTTCCTCCTCAGGCCTGCGGAGAGATGCAGGTGTAATTGGGAGCTTGATGAAAGCGGAAGCTCTTCAGCCCAGGTTGCTGCTCCAGCAGCAGGGAGAGGCTGCAGGCTGAGGTGGACCTGGGTCCTAGGTCAGGCAATGCTGAGTTTTTGCCCTAGGACCTCGGTTGGGCAAATTTTATTGCGTTGCTGATCCTTAGGGCCCTCATCTTAATGAGGGTGGTGGTGACACCTTGTAGAGTTGCTATGAGGATTTAAAAAGATATTGTAAAAGGCCTGACGATTAATCTATACCTGCATAGGTTCTGCATACCCAAACGACAAACAAGTGATTGCTTTTTTTGTTTGTTTGTTTGTTTCCTTTACACAGAGCCAATCTTCTTCTTTGTTTTTTTTCTTGCAGCTCATCCAGTGTTTTTTGGTGTGTCTGTGTCTGTACCCCCCACCCCCGTTTGACATCCTAGTTTCCTATCCCACATAAATTGGTTGGTAAGCCTTACGCTTATTTAATTTGTATTTACTTATACCTTTCTCGGTTCCAACACGAGTTCAGCTAATTTACTTTATATGTAAATGGCTTGAACCTAGTGGAGTTTTCAAAAGGGTAAGATAGTCCCTTCCTGGAGCACCTCCGGGGCAGGAAGGGACGGTGCCTCTTGTAGGTGCTTTGGGATGGCTTTGGTCTCGGCTCTCTTCTGCTGGTTCATCGATCAGGAGCTGCTTTCATTCCTTCCTACGAACAGAGCACGTAGAAGCTAGTATGAAAATAAGAGGTATACATCTTCTCTGCATAACCATGCCCCACAAACTGTGAACAGTTTTTGTATATTCCTGTTGCTTCTCTTCATTCATATATATAAGTTTTGTCCCAGGGCAAAAACTCAGTTGTAGGGCTTGGGGTAGTGAGGAAGTGGCCCAAGTTAACCAAAATCACACTTGAAAAGTGACTTTTAGCATGTTCTGCATTTTCAACTTTTGGTACACAAGCATTGACTTCTTCATACTAATCCTAAACGAAGCCAGTCAAATACGCACAGTCTGATGTACTATGATGTATATGTATGTGTATGTGTATGTCCACATGTCTGTATTCATGTCTGTGTCTCCATGCATTGTACATTCATTTGATTTCACGGGACTCCTCCCTAATTCTGTTGGACCTAATCCTGTAAAAGATCCACAGGTTTAGGCTCCAATCTTACATATTACATAGAAATTCTCTAATATATTCTCTCATAGAATTTTCCTATGGATATTTAAAAATCCTTTCCGAGATAACCTGTCTCCCCACAGTCCCAATTGCACACATTCTGCCCCCCCCCCCACTCAAACCAGAGAGTGTATTCTTCCTTTAGACAGAGCAGCCAGTGTTAGGTTGAATTTCATCTTCCCAAAATTGCTGAAGTCCTAGTAATGTAGGATGTGACTTTACTGAGAACAGAATGGTCATGGTGCAATGAGTTAAGACTCAATGAACTGGCACAGGGTAGGTCTCTGACCCTGTATGGCAGGCTTACTTGTAGAGGGGGGGATAGTTTGTATACAGACCCTGACAGAAGAAGGATGCCATGGAGAGATGAAGGCAATAAGAATGCTGATCCAACAAGGCAAGTGTGGTGGTTTGAATAAGAATGGCCCCCATAGGCTCATGTATTTGAACGCTTAGTCATAAGCAGTGGCACTGTTTGAGAAGGACTAGAAGAATTATGAGGTGTGGACTTGTTGGAGGGAGAGCATCACTGGGGGTGGACTTTGAGGTTCAAAAGCACACATCAGGCCCAGTCTGTCTCTGTGTCTCTCTCTCAGTCTCTTTCTCTGTCTCTCTCTGTCTCTCTGTCTCTCTCTGTCTCTCTCTCTCTCTCTCCTGCGTATCAGGATGTAGTTCTCAATACTCCTCCAGTGCCATGCCTGCTGCCATGCTTCCTGCCATGTGATAGTTGTGGATTAAGCTTCTGAAACTATCAGTAAGCCTCAATTCAATGTTTCCTTTTTATAAGAATCACCATGGTCACGGTGTCTCTTTATGGCAATAGAATGGTGACCAGACAGCAAGGACCACTGAAGATTGCCAGAAAGCCACCAGAAACGGGAAGAGTGTGAAACAGACTCATTTCACAGCCCTCAGAAGGAACCCTCGCAAAGGGCACCTTAATCTTAGATTTCTAAGACCCACAATGGTGAGACAATACAGTTTAGTTTTGTTCTTTCTTTTTCTCCCCGTCCCCCCTTTTTTTTCTGGTTCTTTGAGACAGAGTTTCTCTGTATAGTTTTGGTTCCTGTCCTAGATCTCACTCTGTAGACCAGGCTGGTCTTGAACTCACAGAGATCCGCCTGGCTCTGCCTCCCGAGTGCTGGGATTAAAGGCGTGTGCCACCACCGCACGGCTACAGTTTTGTTCTTTAAACTCAGTTTGTAGTACTTTATTATGGAAGCCCAACCATTCTAATAATTAAGGAAGAGAACTAACCCCAGTCCTGCACCCGAAGTTGTTACCCCAATGATGAGATTGGAAACAGTCTAAGTTATCTCTGAATCTCTCCTGGTGGAGTCTCCGGACAGTATCTATAGCTCCGGCTGGGAGGAAGCTAAACACACATCAGCAGGAAGCTCCGGAGTGCTTGAGGATGACTGCTGTAAACATAGACAGAGATGCCTGTGGTTTAGAGGATGCTGGGATGTGGGCAGTCAGGGCCTTCTTCCCACATATTGTGGTCCTCTTTATCCATGGGAAGGAAGATGCTTCAAGACCTTAGTGGAGCCGGGCGGTGGTGGCGCACGCCTGTAATCCCAGCACTCGGGAGGCAGAGCCAGGCCGATCTCTGTGAGTTCGAGGCCAACCTGGGCTACCAAGTGAGTTCCAGGAAAGGTGCAAAGCTACACAGAGAAACCCTGTATCGAAAAACAAAACAAAACAAAACAGACCTTAGTGGAGACCTAACTACAGTGTCAAACCTTATACATTGTAGTGGTTTTTTTTTTTTGTACATGTATACTTATTCTCAAATTCAGTGTATACATTAGGAACAGTAAGATAATAACAACAAAAACATATTAGAATAGAACATTTTTGTAACAATGTAATTACTCATTCCCATCTAGCATTTTTTAGACTCTAGCAACTCCAGGTAATGGCAACAGAGGGAACTATCACATTTTGAAGGACAATGAAGGCTTTTACTTGGGAACCAGAGAAAGGGAAGCTCTGTGGAGCCACCTTAACAGCCCAGAGTCTCCCCACTCCCTGAGTCACCAGAGGCTCTTACTCTTGGGTGAGAAATTTGGTGATTCTATCGCAGGGCCCGAACACTGACATTTTTGAGAGTCTGTGAAATCTCTTTATATTTAACATTTGTTCATGGATTGGACTGGTCTGTCAATTCTGTTTTCAGGACAGCAAGGTAGGACCCAGGCTGGGGTAGTATGTTATGGATTTGCGTCCAGACTAGGTCCTATAGTACAGGTTCAGCTAACCCTCAGTGGTGGGAAGACAGCAGGCAGTTAGTTCCAGAGGAGGTAGCACAGCTTCCTCAAAGCTCCTTCCCCCGTGCTTTAGTGAGAGAGGAAGTGTGCCCTGGCTCCCTCAGTGTCTCAGCCCAGGACTGAGGCTACTTAGAGTCCTAGCTTTGTCTTGTCACATACTTTAGTCACACAACTAGTTTTGAAGTAATCTAGGTATGCCATCCGATGGTTTTGTTAGGGGAATTTATCTATATGAAGTCAGTCAATTTGCATGGATGATGAGTAACAGTAGATTCAAGAAGTGATGATGTTGTAAGTTTACCCTGCATCCCTAGACGTTATCTGTAAGATTGCCATCACAAAGCTGATGTGCATAGTCTTAAGCTATACACAATATTTTGGCCTTTCAGGAATTGGGCTTAGGTTATTAAAATTTCCCAGACTTCCAGAAGGAGGATCCTAGTCAGCATTAACATTTGAGATGTGGGTTTGCCATCTAGTGGGCATCTTTGAATATGTACGTGTTATAAATACACGTGTAACATGCACATGTGTGCACAGATACATGGGCACCCATCCTTTCAGGGTTTCAGCAAAGTTATTTATCTTTCTCTCTCATCCTTAATGTTTAAAGTTCAAGCAGGATTTCGGACACAGCCTGATTGGCAAAAACGTCTTGTGTCTCAGCTTATGTGTGTCGGGGTAGAAGAAGGTTTTATATTGTGTGTGTGTTTGCACATATAGTAGAGAGTACCCGAGTTCTGTGGGGGCTCATTTGAAGTTTCTGTACTCTCTGTGCCTGCCTTTCATGCTGCACTTGAGAGTTACTGAGCCAGAACAGAACACTGAGGGACACATCCCAGACAATCTCCCTGTCCCACAGCAGATACCCAGTAAACATTCACTTCCTTCCTTTTTCACTCACACCCACGTTCAGAAAAGTTGTATTCCACATGACAGTTTCGAGGTGCATTTGGTGTGTGAGACGTTGCTATGTTTGAAGCATTGCTATGGTCCAAGGACTTACTTTCGTGAATGCAGAGCTGAATAAAACCTAGTTGAGGACATACGGAGCTGGAAACAAGAGTTTTGCAAGAGATTCTAGGAGGTTAGGTCTCAGACATTTGGAGCAGATTTTCTGGAATTTCAAGCTAGGCTTTCCCTTGGAAGGACTATCACACCCATGCTTGTTTTACCGGACAAGGAGTGTTCTAGTGGTCAGGGAAGAAACGGACACAAGGAGGAGACTCATCAGCTCCCATGGGGTGTGAGATATTGAGTGAAGATCCCAGAGGGGATTTGAAAAAGTTTTGTTCTGATTTATGAAGGGAATCCCCCTTTGATGTGCTTGTGGCATGGAGGTGGAGACTTAAATTCCCTTTCTGTTATTTTTGGATGTGGGTTAGCGTTTCTTTGGAAAACAACATCGTGTGGAGACAAGCTGTGAAGTGGCTGAGCTTTGTCTGGAAAACATAAATGTACAGACCATAAAACTTTAAAAATAGACATATTATACTTTCCTCATGTGTCTTTAAGTCTAAAATTAAACAACACCAAAATGATAAAGTGGAACATGGGAGGCTTATTTTAAAAGTAATACATATGTTTGGCTAAAGAATTCAGAAAGCACAAAATATTATCAAATGGAAAAGGGGCAAGTTTTCTCACCGAGAGCCTGTCTTCCGTTCCTTTGGTGATTAGCACTGTGACTGTAATATCTAGGCTGACGTCACAGCTTCCTGATGGCACAGCCTGATTCAGTGTCTACTAACTCCCTGCTGTGAATGATGAGAAATACAGACCCGTCTGAGGCCTTTCCATTTCCTGGTCCCCTCCTGTGTTTTTCTTACTTTATTGTTTTCCTCTTTATTTTTGGTTGTGATTGTAAGTTTATTTCTTTATCTTTCTTTGACAGGGTCTCACAATGTACCCCTGACTGACCTGGAATTTGCTATGTAGACCATCCTGGCCTCGAACTCACAGAGATCCACATGCGTCTCAAGAGCTGGGATTACACCCTGGAACTTTAAATTCTTATGTGGTCAGTATTACTGGGGGCTGTGTCAGGGCTCTGTTTCTGTACAGAATACTTACATATAAAGAAAAGAGGTTTATTTTGGTTTATGGTTCTAGAGAGAGTGAGGAATCCACGATCTAGATTAGACTTCTGGGTTATTGATGGGAATATTCATATTTAGGATTGTATTTTCACCTTAAGAACTGACCCATCCTTTACTGGTATAAAATGACCTTCTTTATCCTATTAATAGTTTTGCTTTGAGGTATTTTGTTTTTTTGCTTGACTTTGAAAACAAAACTGGCCTCTTCTTTTCTTTCTCCCTTTCTTTGTGTGTGTCTCTGTGTATATGGGGGTCTCTCTCTGTCTCCCTCTCTCCCTTCATCTCCCTATCCTCTGCTCTGGCGATTGAACCCAGGGACTTGTGCATGCTAAGCATATACTATACTATTGAACTATAGTCTCTGTTTCATCTTAAAAACTTTTTTAAAAAAGATTTATTTATTAATGTATACAGTGTTCTGTCTGCATGTATCCCTGCAGGCCAGAAGAGGATATCAGATCTCATTACAGATGGTTGTGAGGCACCATGTAGTTGCTGGGAATTGAACTCAGGACCTTTGGAAGAGCAAGCAGTGCTCTTAACCTCTGAGCCATCTCTCCAGCCCTTAAAAACTTTTAATTACACTTTATTTATCTGTATGTGGGTGGTGGTGGTGCTGTGTTGGAGGAGGGGCATAGAATGCATGTAGAAGCCAGAGGGCAACTTGCAGAAAGTCTGTTCTGGATTCCAGGAATTGAACTCAGATTTTTAGGCTTGATGGCAAGCACCTTTATATGCTGAGGCATCTTGCTGGTCCTTTGTAATTCTTGTGATTTGTATTAGTGGTTTATCTTTTCCCATTTTAAAAAACATTTAATTTGTTGCTATATCAACTTAATAGTTACATTTAAAGTGTGCTTTGCAGGCAGTGTGTAGTAGATTCTTGCTTTAAAAAATGTTTTATTTGGGGCTTGGGGATTTAGCTCAGTGGTAGAGTGCTTGCCTAGCAAGTGCAAGGCCCTGGGTTCGATCCTCAGCTCCAAAAAAAAAGTTTTATTTTATATTATATGTTTATGTGTGTCTTTGTGGGGGTCTGTACTTGTGAACACAGTGTCCACAGAGGAGGGTGTCAGTTCCTCTGGAGCTGGAGTTACATGAGGTTGTGAGCTGCCTGAGGTGGGTGCTGGGAACTGGACTCTGGCACTCTGCAAGAGCAGTATGTGTTCTGAACTACCGAGCCTTCTCTCCAGTTCCAAAGTCCTGCCTTTTTAAAATTGGATCTTTGTCTTCTGATTGGTGTTTTAAAATATAACTAGTAATATTGTTCAAGTAGATCACCTCTGTTTGTTTTCTATTCGTCCCATCTGTCATTTGCTTCATCTTTCTGCACAACTTTAAAAATTTATTTTACTAGCTTCTTAAAGATTAAAACATAATTATTCTCCCTCTATTCCCTCTCTTTCCTCCAACTCCTCCCATGCCCTGCTCCTTTTCCCCTCCAAACTCCTGGTATTATCTCCTCTCCCTAACTGTTATTGTTATATGTACATATGTAAATATATAATCCACTGAGTCCTTCAGTGCCGCATGTATACGATTTCAGGGCGACCACTTGGAATCAGATAACCAGTTAAGAGGTTCCTCCCTGAAGGAAGATTATCTGTCCATTTTTTTTGAACTAATAGACTTTGTGAGAGTGGAGTGTGGGGCAGAGGTATAGTTTCTGCACACACACGTACACTGAGGCCAGAGGAGAGCATAAAGAATTCCCTTCTATTGCTCTTTGCCTTGTTCCTTTGAGGCAGGGTCTCTCCCTGAACCTGTAGCTCATGTTTTTCAGCTAGGCTGGCCATCAGCAAGCCCCAGGGATCCTCTTGACGCTGCCTCCATAGTACTAGGTTTAAAGGCAAGTGAGAGACCATGCTTGGCTGGTTACATGTGTGCTGAGATCTCAGCTTAGGTCATCAAAACTGTGCAGCAAGCATTCTTAGTTATGAGCTAGCTCTCCAGCCCCATAGGAAACTTCACAGTTTTGCTTTATCTCCTTTATTGCCATATCAGCTAGAATTTACTTTTGAGGCAAGCACAAAAAACAGCTCAGTAACCTGGGACTCCATTTAGGTTGGGTTATGCACCTCCTGCACTTTGCTTCTGATAATGCAGTCGACAGCCCAGCTCCTTTACGGGAAGTGCTGTGCATATACAGTGCTTGCTGAATAATTTTTTTCCCCAAGCAACGAATTTTTTTGTCAATTCTTTGAGAATACAATATATTTTGATTATATTCACCACCTACTTCTCCCCCAGATCCTCCCAGATCTAACTTCTCACTTGCTATCAACTTCATGTCCTTCCTGGCTGTCCTGGAACTTGTTCTATAGCCCAGGTTGGCCTCCAACTCACAAAGATCCACCTGCCTCTGCCTCCCTAGTGCTGGGATTAAGGATATGCACCACCACAACTAGATGCTCTTCTTCTTCCTCTTTCCCTTCCTTCCTCCTCCCCCTCCTCCTCCTCCTTCTTCTCCTCCTCCTCCTCCTCCTTCTTCTTCTTCTTTCTCTCTCTCTCTCTCTCTCTCTCTCTCTCTCTCTCTCTCTCTCTCTCCCTTCCCTCCCTCTCTTTCTTAAATAACTCACTTCCATTTTGTACAGACATACACTCCAGGGTTTATCCATGGGAGCATGGTCAACTGTGCACTGGACCACGCCCTTAAGCAAAAGTGTCTCTCCATCCCCTAGAGGCCATCAACTGTTAATAGTTCCTTGGTTAGTGGTGGGAGCTCACGGACAAGCCAGTCCCTGTTATAATGTCGACTGTCTTGATCTAGCATGGCCCTTGTGTAGCTAACTACAACCGTTGTAAGTTCACGAGTGCAGAGGTCCTGTCATGTCCAGAAAAAACTGGTTCTTGTCCTCCCAAACTTCTGGCTCTTACGGTCTTCTCCCTCTTCAGTGATGGTCCCCGAGCCTTGGGAGTGAATTCATGATGCAGGGCCCCATTATTCTCTGCACTTTGTTCATGAAAGATAGTTTCAGTTCATATACATTACTAATGTATCTGTATTGGTGAAATTGTTAAGGCCACTCCACGTAGTTAAAAGGGAGGTTTATTTTGTGGGGTAACTTACAAATGAAGGGATAGGTTGTAGGATCTGGCAAAGGTATGGCCCAGTCCAGCGGTGTTCTCTAGAGAACTCTGCTCGGTCTACCTCCAGTGTCCAGGGTCCCAGAACTAAGAGAGACCTCTCCTCTCGATCCTGGGTCTTCTGCTTCCTCCCTCAGCCCCGCCTTGTGGGCGTGACCATTACCGAAGCCTCAATGGGGGTTGGAATTTCCAGGCCAAGGCTGGGATGGCTACCTATTACATATCTGGGTACAAAGAAAGGAAAGATCTGGCTCAAACTGGTTTGGAGTTCATTCACAATCAAATACAACTGTGTCCTCAAGTGAACTTCTAGGGAGAATCCCCAACTTACCAGCTCATACCTATGCATACTTGAGCATGCATATGATTAAAGTCAGATGCACTGTGGGCAGGGGCACACACCACAGAAAAACGATTACACAGAGTGATCTATCAATTAGAAGAGAGGACTGCTCTCACTGTGTCCCTTGGTGACTGAAGTCACCCTTTCACTGAACTCCAGAAGAGGAACAATAAGAGGGGCACTTCAGTGTCTCCATTCATGTGCTCGCTGCTGTCTTGCAGCGTCTTCTGATCTGTTCTATTATTTTGCTTTAAATAAGGGTTCTTTGCTCCTTTTGTAAATCTGTGTGGGCTTTGATTTCAACTCTTCCAATAAAAGGCCAAGAACGTAGAAACCCCCAATCCTGACCCAACCACCGGTAGCCATTTTGTCCTTTTAGTGGCTGCTCAAAAGCTTATATTATCTATCATTTCCTATCTTCAAATACTATACACATATAGTGTAGGAATTTTGCTCTATATTATATGGCATGAGAGCTTTACAATAGGGGTTGGAAAAGATGGTTCAATGGATAAAAGCATCTGATGCTCTTGCGGGAGATTCAGATTCAGTTCCCAGTACTCACGAGGTGGCTCACGACTATCTGTAAGTCTATTTCCAAATCAGATGCCTCTCCTGACCTCATCTGACCACAGGCGAGAATGCACGTGGTGCACATATATACACGCATACAGACAAGACATTCGTACATATAAAATAAAATTTAAAAAAGAACCTTAAAAGAGTATACTTCCATTTCTCCCCTCTGACATGTTATTGTCATACAGTCTACCTCTCATTTCTATAAGTCCAGTTAGAGTCTTTCTAAAAAAAAAAAAAAAAAAAAATACTTGCCCCACTTTGAGATAGGAACTTATACAGTCAAGGTGACCTCTGTAGTCACCCATGTAGTTTTGGATTATCTTGAACTCCAGATCTTCCTGTCTCTAGTTCCCAACCTCTAATATTACAGGCATGGCTTTTTGTTGTTTAATGAGATAGTCTATGAAGCCAAGGCTTGCTTCAAACTCACATCTGTCTTGCTCCAGTTGTTGAGAATACAGACATGAGCCACTACCACCAGCTCAACTTGTTGAATGTGTAGAATATAGGTACAGCTGTCTTAACACCCATATCTCCTAATTCTAGTATCAACTCCAGTTCTAGATCACCTTCAGGATAGTGTTCTGGATAGTGGTTGTATAGTGTTCTGGATAGTGGTTTTTCTGGCCGATTTGCGCATCTGACCACTTTGGATGTCAGGCATTATGAATTTTATCCTGTTGGATGTTGAATATTTTTACATTTCTATAAACATTCTTGATTCATTGGTTACAATTTACTCCTCTGGGGTCTTGTTAGGCAGGTTTGGAGCAGTGCTCAGGGTAGGCTAATTTTCTACTAAGGCAGGCAAGCCTCCTTGGGTAGGCCTGCCCAGTGTCCTGTAGATAAGTTTTTCTACTCTGGTAATGGAAACCAACACTATTCCCAGCCTGATGCAAAGGACCAGAGCTGTTTTCTCTAGTCCCTAGTCTCTTGTTTTCTTTTCCCTCCCATTCTTCCTGCTCCTCCCCAAACAACATTCTGTCGCAGCAAAAATCCCACTCTGGATCCTAACCTCTGTCTGCTTCCCACTGCTGTGACAAAACACTTCCCCAAAGCAGCTTTTGGAGGGAAGGGTTTATTTCACCTTACAGTTGTAACCCATCATAGGGAAGTCGAGGCTGGAACCCAAGGCAGGGGCTGAAGCACAGCCATGGATGAGTGCTGTTTACTGGCTTGTTCCGCCCGTTTCCTTATATAACACAGGACCACCTGACTAAAGTTGGCATCCCCCTCAGTGAGCTGGGCCCTCCCACAGTAATCCATAATAAAGAGAATGCACCACAGGCATTTTCTCAGTTGACGTTATTCTGTTTTCTCAGTCCACTCTAACTTTTGTCAAGTTATAAAAAAAAAATCTAACCAGGATACTCCTTTGGTGTGATAAAAGCCTGATTCATGGATGTCTAGCTATTCAAAGTATGTTAAATTCAATTAGTTAAAAGCTTTTCTTTTAACATATTTTTTGTGGGGGTAGTTCTATGGGGTCTTACCTCGGCTGTCATTCACATGTGGCCCCTTTGCTTGATTGTTCTAGTTTATTGTTGTGATAAACACCATGACCAATAGTAACCAGGGGAAGAAAGGGTTTTTATGTACTCTTATGTGTTACAGTCTATCATTGAGAGAAGCCAAGGCAGAGACCATGGCAGAGACCATGAAGGGACTCTGTTGGCTGGCTTGCTCACTTTACTTTCTCAGATAGCCCAGGACCACCTTCCCAGGGGTTACACCAATTTACTGTGTGGTGGCCCTCCCACATGAAGCAGTAATCGGGAAAATGAATCCACAGACCCACAGGCTGGTCTGATGGAGGCCATTCCTCACTTGAAGTTCCATCTTCCCAGATGTGTAGTGGGTAGCCATTCCAGCTTTGACCTGGAGGTATCACCCACATTGAGGCTTCTGTAACTGTCACGCCTACAAGGTGGGGCTGAGAGAGGACCCTGAAGACCCGAGATCCGAATGGGCCAGCTCTCTTGGTTCCTGGACCCTGGACGCTGGAGGTAGACCTAGCGGAGTTCTGCAGAGAACACCGCCGGACTGTGCTACACCTTTCCCAGATCCTGTAACCTATCCCTTCATTTGTAAGTTACCCCACAAAATAAACCTCTCTTTTAACTATGTGGAGTGGCCTTAATAATTTCACCAATGACTCTAGTTTATGTCAAGTTGACAAAAACTAAATGGTGTAATGATTTTAAAAGGATTTTGGACTCAAGGTGTGCTTGTGTCTCGGAGAGGCTGGGAGTGGTGATGATAATGTGTAGTTGGGTGGTAGTTTGTCTCAGGGAGTCCAGGCCTTGGTTCCTGTCCTTAGCAGTCCTCTACAGTGAGTTTCCACTGCTTCTGCCCAGATCATAGCAGTCCTGGGAGCTCTCTAATGTTCTTCGGAGGCTTCCGCCTAACGCAGGAGGCTCAGGCTCCAGCATCTGTGTATCACTCCCGTGTCACAGTGATGTCTAGGACATGTATGTGATCCGAATGGCCTTAGACCGTTTAAAGCCCAGGGCCTCAGGGCTACTTCACAGTCTGCTCCTTGAGAGCCGTGGTTCTCAGCCTTTCCTAACGCTGCCACCCTTTAATGCCGTCCCTCATGTGGTGGTGACCCCCATAAAATTATTTTGTTGCTATTCCATAACTGTCATTTTTGCTACTGTTATGGATTGCAATGTAAATAGCCGATAGGCAGGATATCTGATATGCGACCCCTGTGAAAGCGTCGCGACCCGCAGGTTGAGAATCGCTGCTTTAGAGGGACATGGTTTTCATATAATTTTTTCTGAGAGCTGGTAGCATGTGGTCTGCTGTCCTGTGTGCCTAAGTAGGACCCACCATTATTTTTCAAACAAATTTTTAGTGTAAACATCAGTCTGTCTTCAATTTGGTACAATGCATGGCTGAGAAGGCTGCAACCTGTCAGGACTTTGTGACATGGGAGTTGCTAAGTGTATGTTCAACCCTTGGCCCAGATTAGTTATGAATTCAGCCCAACATAAAATTGTAAACTTACTTAAAACGTTATGAAGGGTGAAGGTTGGTTTGTTTGTTTTGTTTTGTTTCTTTTTCTTTTTCTTTCTGGTACTCGATTTCAGGGTTCTCGAGCGCGAACTTTGTGGATGACAATGTCGCCTGGTAATGTCACGCAAAATAAACTCGTAACTGCGGACCTCTGGATTCTAGGATGTGGCCTTAGGCCACTCTTCACTCAGCGAAGTTGCCCAGGGAAGCGAAAGGGTTGCACATTCCTGCGAGTCCAAAGCGTCATTTTCCTGCTGTGTAAAGCAGCGGGTGTCAGTCTCTTTTCCAGGTTCCGGTGACGTCCCCGGGGATGCGATCTGAGAAGCGCCAAGGGCCTAGCTCGCTAATGGCAATAAGATTTGTGATCCCCCAAAAGGCTGAGCTGTGCATCCCTTCTTTTTCTCAAGCCACCCCCCGGCAGCGCGTTGATGGGGCTGGCCTGGCCGGTCGGTGGCGCCAAGTCCCGGGAGAAGCAGGCAGACCCGCCCCCGCTGGCATCTCACTCCGAGGCGGAGCCGGGCCTCTAGGGCCGCCTCCTGGCCGCGCAGTCCAGGAGGGAGATCCTCGGGGCTACTCCTCACCACCTCCCCTTCCCCGGGCGGCCTCACGGTGGCCGCGTCCGGGGTGAGTACCAGGGGCTGGAGCTCCGCGGCTGCGCGCTCCGAGCGATGCTCGCTGGGCTGCGGGCCGGGTGGGTCCACGGGATGGGGCCGGGCGGGTTCGGAGTCGGCGCGGTCAGGCCTCGATGCGGCTGTGCAGCCAGGCGAGCGGCCGGCGGGGCTGGGGGACCCGCAGAGACCCACCGCGGCCGGGGCTCCCGCTCGGGGTCGGGCTCCGGCTCCTGCTCCGGCAGGGCCGGGGAGATGTTGCGCGCCGATGGGGAGATGCAAGGCGCATCCGCAGCATCCCGCGAGCCGGTGCTGGCCCAGGCTCCTTCACCAGGAAAAGGCCCATCCTTGTGGGTCCGGGCTGGACAAGGTTTCACCTGGGGAGACAGCTCAGTGGAGCTGCACAGGTGAGGGCCCGGTGAGTGCTGAGCGTCCTCAGCAGGAGGTAGTCACAGGGGATTTGGAGGACTTGAGATACACCTGCTGGAGGTCGGGCATCTGATCCCTTTAGGGTCTGTGGATCCGTATCTCTTGATGGTCTAGCTTTTCCTAGATAAAGGTGATTAACTCTTGGTTTGGGGTTCGGGTGTTGAAGGGTGTGGGTGATAAAGACCTAGCGAAGGCCTTTGGGGCCGGTAACCTTAAGATTCTGAGGGCGCTTGTGGTTGCAAAGTGTGGACAGCTGCCCTGGTTCTGACTGGTCTCCCCACTGGTCTGGTGATGAGAGGGCAGAAAGAAGGGAATTTGAGAGCTGAGAAAAGGCCTCTCTGTCTCATTTTAGAAACAATTCTCGCTCTCGCTCTCTGGCTCTCTCTGTAAGAAACTCAAGAAATCTCAGGTTGAGCAAGTGAAATTCAAGGTAGTGTGGAAAGCTGTTCCAGTACCCTGCCAGAGAGTGACGGAACCTGTCTCCAGGGAAGGAGACAATGCTTTGTTGGTTGGTTTTCTTTTCTTCTTCTTCTTTTTTTAAAAGTTAAAGAACAGGCTTGGGCACTGTGGACACTGAAAACTCCCATGAGGTAGCACAAACGTTTGTGTCCCAGACCGCATTTGAGAGAGGTCCACAGTTTAAAAACAATCTCAAAGAGAATTGCTGACCATGCTGAACTGTTTGAGGAAGAATAGGTAGGTAGGGCCCTAACTGCGTCTCCGTTTATTACATTTTATGTGCCACTTGATGTAAGTATTTAGTACCTTTTCTAAGCTGGGCTAGTTATAGTGTGTGCTTTATCTGGAGATTCGTCCAAATGCCGTGGGAACCAACCACCAAATCTCTCCTTGAAGACCTTTTATCCACAGTGGGGACATCCGAAGCAACTCAGTCCTGGCCTGGGCTCACAATTACAGTCCAGAGTGGCCTGGGACTTGGGGGCAATTCTTCCGCTCCAGTCTTCTCAGTGCTGGTATTATAGCCGTGAACCACAGGTGACTCCTGGCTAGTCCTAGTCTTTTTTCTTTTCTTTTCTTTTCTTTTTTTTTTTTTTCCATCAGTGAACAATGGTATGTGTCAGAATTATCCAGGTTCCTGTTTAAAATACAAATTTCTTGGCTCCGCCCCAGACCATTAAAACAAAACCTTTGGGTGTGGACCCAGGAATAGGTATTTTAAGAAGAGTTCACAGGGTCACGGTTCTCTGGCTAGTGTGGAAGTTCACTGACAGCCTGTGTGTGTGTGTGTGTGTGTGTGTGTGTGTGTGTGTGTGTGTGTGTATAGATGGGTGCTGTGGGATGTCTTTCTGTATGCAGTGAATATGTATTGCTCTGATTGGTTGATAAATAAAGCTGCTGTTTGGTCAATGGTGAGGCAGAATAAAGTTAGGCGGTACATTCCAACTGGAGAGAGAGAGAGAGAGAGAGAGAGAGAGAGAGAGAGAGAGAAACCTCTGAGTCCTCACCCACAAGGGTCTCAGCTGAACTGCTTTAGTTCCTGTTTCCTCATGCCTTATATACCTTTCTCTGTCCTGCTGTAACTCCTGGGATTAAATATATATTGGCTATAATAATAGCATTTTAAAATTTTAGAATATTTTAATAGACAATTAGTTACTTTTACCAGAAAGCAACAACATTGTTTCTGGTAATGAGCCACCCCCAAGCCTGAATTAGAAACTTTCTCAAATTTGTCTCAGTGACTATTCCTACTATTTTGTAAAGGCAGAAGAAGTCATACACACATATATGTGTTGCAGAATTTGGATTGTGTTTTATGACATTTTTATGTTTTTTTTTTTTCTGCTTGTCTATGGTGAGCTCTTCTGCCATAGTTAGTGTCTTTTAAACACCCACTATGGGGTGTGTATGCTTATGTGCACCCTTATGTGCACACGAGGAGGCCAAGGGACAGCCACTTGTGTCATGGGTTAAAAGCCTGTGTCAGCATGCCTAGCTCTTTTAGGTGGATTCTATGGGCCAACATTGGGTTCTAATATGGTAAGCACTTTACTGACTGAACTCCAGTCTCTTATATACTCTTTGAATAAAAGCATATGTTCTAAGATTTACTCTGTCAATCAAATCAGGCTCCTGTTATTAACTTTTAGGTTCATTTCAAGATTTTGATATTTTAGCAATGCTGATATCAGTACCACAATCTCCTCTGATCGTACACTCAATGATGGAATGAAGAGTTTTATGTATAGCAAAATGCATTTTAAACATCCCATTTTCACATATCTTCTTACTGTTTTTCCTCACCAGAAGGAAAACTGAGGTATCTCAGGGTTCTCTTTCATCCCAGATCCATTCTGTTTCACTGGATCTCAGACGTCATTTTGTGTACGAGTCACCTCTTGTGTACGTTTCAGTCCAGCTCTCAGATGGAGCTGTTTGGATCTGTCAGTTCTGCAGAGGAATTTGGAAATCTGCCATTTTCTACACCCCCTCTAGAGAGCCACCAAAGCACATTTGGACCCACAGATGAGAAATGCTTTTAAATGGCAGATACACTCAGAGAATCCAGATTACTCACCTGAAAACATTCACACACTTGATAAGAAGTTGAACTATCACTTTGAGACCTCAGAGGCCTGCTTCCCCCCCCCCCCACCCCCCACAAATTATCCCAGAGCTTCTCAGCTCTTAGGTCCACAGGTAGACCTGACCTATAAGGACTGCAGAAGGTGGACTTATTTTTTTTATTTTTTAATTTATTCTTCTTTCATACAATACATCCCTACCAAAGTTTCCCCTCTTTTCTCTCCTCCCAGTTCCTTCCCCATCTCCCCTCTTCCCCAAATCAACTCCTCCTGTTTCTCTTTAAAGAAAAAAAAAACAACAACCCAAAAAACAAAACAAAACAAACAAATCCAAACAGGCCTCCCGAGGATATCCACCCAACATGGCCTAACAAGTTACAATAGGAATGGGCACAAACCCTCATATCACAGCTGGACCTGCAACCCAGTAGGAGGAAAAGAACCCCAAGTGCAGGGAAAAGAGTCACCCCCCCCCACTCCCATTGTTAGGAGTCCCAATAACACCAAGCTACACAACCGTAAGGTATATGCAGAGGTCCTGGCTCAGACCGATACAGGGTCCATGCTTGTCACTTCGGTTTCTGTGAGCCTTGCTTGGTTGATTCTGTGGCCCGTGTTCTCCTACAATCAGAAGGTGAACGTCTACAGACCCCACTGCAGAGTTCTCAGAGAGCTGGAAATGGCACAGAAAGACAGACTCAGTGAGCCTCTACTGAAAACTGCCAGCAGAAATTCCTGTGACTTCTGCAAACGTATATTACATAAAACAACTTCAGTCAGTTGCTAGTTGAGTTTACTTCATGTCTCCTGGCAACTTTGTTTATAAAATGGGTGTTGTGGAGCCACATACATGCCCTTGACAGGGGTAGTGGATCCTTGCCCCTTCTTCTTTCTCTTACTTTTTGCCTCCAAGGTAAGAACTTGTGCCCCCTACCATGATAGGTTGCCTCACCACAGCCCATAAACAACGAGGCCAATCGACCATGGGCTGAACTAGGTCCAAACTGTGAGCCAAAGTAGTTCTTTTCTAAGCCCATTATCTCAAGACTGTGCACTATTGGACAGAAAGTTAGGAGCAGCTCCCACAGTACAACTTGGGTTCACGGAAGGGCTGAGCTGAGTGGTAGAGGGAAGTGGTGGGTGTGATCCAGAGCTGCTTCAGAAAGGTGCTAAGGTGAGCCTTTTCCATTGTTAAAGTTCTAAGATGATACTTTGTATCTGTTTAATCCCTTTTCTTCCTCCTTAATCTCTGTTTTCCACATTCTCTCTCTCTCTTCCCCCCTTTTTCCTCCCCCCCTCTCTCTTCCCCCTCTTTCCTTCTCTCTTTCTTCCCCATCTCTTCTTCCTCTCTCTTTCCCCCTCTTTCCTCCCCTCTCTTCCCCCTCCCTCCTTCTCCTCTGTCTCTCTTTTAAATATAATATCCCTTTCTTCAGTAGGCTTGAATTATGTTACATCCTTATTCATATAGTGTATCTTAGAAAGTTATGTGTTAGGTTGATTTGAGGCATCAGGAATACACAGAGTTAGAATCTTTTTGAGAACTGAGTTAATTGGAGCTGTACTCAGGTTCTGCTTTATGATTTTTTTTAAACATTTTATAATGCTTTAATTTTAGGTTGCTTAAAAGTTTTAAAATGCTAGAGAACATTCATCTAGCTTCTTCTAATAGAGTAACCTCTTTATATAGTCACGAGACCTCTTCTCAATACTATCTAGACTTCATTTCTCAACATTGTTGATGGCCTTTATTTGTCAGTACTATTAGCAGGTTTGCAAGGTGAGCAGGCATCACCTGGTGATGTGATAGCCTCTTTAAGATTATGGTAGTTCCTCTGTGTAGTTCCCACTTGTGGTTGGCACTTGACAGAGAGTCCTTGCAGCTAAGCAGAGCACAAAACTGTTCATCCTCAAGTTTTCTACAATAATTGTAATGTCCATTGATGAAACTGGCTAGAAGCATTGATGGCTGTAGTATTTGATTTTTTTTATTCCTGGCTCCTAAATTGGAAATTTCCTGCAAGAAAGAGCTACCTTTTGTCTCCTATCCCTTCATTATTATTATTATTATTATTATTATTATTATTATTTATTATTATTATTACATCACTTATATCAGTATACACTCATGGAAATTAATTGTATTCTGTGTGTTAAAATACAGGACAGAGCCGGGCAGTGGTGGCACACGCCTTTAATCCCAGCACTCAGGAGGCAGAGGCAGGTGGATCTCTGTGAGTTCGAGGCCAGCCTGGGCTGCCAAGTGAGTTCCAGGAAAGGCGCAAAGCTACACAGAGAAACCCTGTCTCGAAAAACCAAAAAAAACAAAAACAAAAACAAAAAACAAAAATCAAAAACCCCCCCAAACCCCCCAAAAACCAAAACAAAAAACCCAAGCCAAAACAAACAAACAAACAAAACCAAAAACTGACCAAACAAACAAACAAACAAAACCCCAAAACAGGACCACATTAAAAAATATTATTAAACGTTTCCAGTGTGGGAGTTGAAACGACTTAAATTTTAATACTTGTTTACTTATTTAGTGAGTGTGTGTGTTCGTGCAAGCCACCTCTGCACATGTGTGGAGGTCAGAGGACAACTTGTGGAGGTGGGTTCTATTCTTCTACTATGTGAGTTCTAGAGATCAAATTCAGGCTGGCAACCTTGGAGACAGGTGCCCTTATCTGAGAAGCCATCGTGCTGACCCCTACGTGGTAATGGTTGTTATGGTTTCTAGCCCATTCTTACCTCTAACGTGCCATAGGCATCAGGATAATGGGCACCCAGAAGCTCCCTAGGAGGATGTAATTGAGACCTAAGGAAGGTGGGAAAATATGTGTAGTAGTCAGTTCCTGGGAGCTCTGATGGAGTACCAGTCATCAGCTTTTCCTCTGTGCTGCCCCAGAGAGTCGCAAGCAGCAGAACCAAGTGTCCAGGGCTGCGTGCCCACTCACACACCCTGTCTATGGTACGTGTGGGTAGCCTCAGAGGTACTGAGATGCTGACGTTGGTGTTCACCAGCTGCTGAATGCCACCACATCCTTTCTGTCTGGTGTAATGAGAACACTTAGTGCATAAATGTGGTACCCACCATATCTGCTGTGGAGGCACGGAGAAGGTGTATTGCTAAGAGATCTCCTGAGAACGGATGTTTGTGCCACGTTGCTATTGGTTATAACTTCCTTATTAGATTATTTTTATTCTTTTGGAAAGTTTAAAAAACACAGACATAGAAAGACAAGGGGCCCTTAGGTCATATCACTTACCTAGCTCAATGCTTTACCAATCTTGTTTCATGTGTTACTCTTCTTTGGAGTGAGGAGGGGCCAGCATATTTGAAAACCAAGTTGCAGACATTTAAGGTCAGGGCAATACTTCCCTTTCTAGCCCGTGGGTGTCTTGAGCCTGTGCTTAAAAGTGGCAGGTGCTCAGAGCACAGTTTATGTGTCAGGGAAGAGAAAATAAAAACAAACTCTAGGGCAGATTTCTAGAAGGTAAAGGTGGATGAGAGGGTCGCCCTAAAATAGTTCTTTGATGTTGTCTGAATTTGCTTTCTGCAGATTGCTCTGTCATGTCCCATATCAGTGTCTTGATTAAACACGAGAATAGCTCTGGGAAGAGGGAGAGTCTCACAGTTACTTAAGGACTAGATCAAATAAGCCCCATGGTGCCTTCCCAAGCACCACCAGGGAGTCACCGGCCCTAGAGATAATTTCCTTTTGAAAAATCACCCTGTTTCTAATGATAAAATGATTATTCTAATGATATACTCATTAAGAGGAAAGTGGACATTATTGTTAAAAGTATGTGTACTTCAGCAATGTTATGGTTATTATTTTGGCTAATATTCTGATAACACATGAGTCACAGTGATAGAAGGCAAAGCTTGTAGCTCTGGGAATATGGCAGGTGTTTGGGTGTGCCTTCTCATTAAATTCTTACAACATCATTATGAAGTGAGCATTTTCTATCTCCCCAAGCTTTATATAAGCTAGGAAACTGTGGAGAGAGGTTGTCCCCAAGCCTCTGGTCACTTAGCTGACATGCAGAGAACGGGGTAGGTAGGAGATCCCTCTTGAGCACAGAGGGGTGTTTTAACCACTTTGTTCTTTTCCCCACAGAAACAAGTTTTAACCTTGAACTTTCTTCCGTATCATCAGTTTTATGGAAGACACTAAAGCTTATAAGGGGTAAGTTATTATTTTTACCTGGGCCAGATTTAGTCTCAAGAAGTGGGGGATTAGGATTGGAGGCCTAATTATTAAGCATTTGTCACACGCTTTGCTTTGAGGATAAGTGTCTTGTCTTTGAACAAATTCCATATATTGCAGTTCAGAAATATGCGTTTGTCATTATTTATAGCTCTTTATTTCTCAGAGTGCTTTAAAAATATTTTTAAGGCTGATGAGATGGCTCAGTGGTTAAGACTACCTATTTCTCTTCCAGAGGACTCACATTCAATTCCTAGCACCCACATCAGGCAGCTCACAGCTGCAGGGGACTTGATACTCGTTTCTGGTCTCTGTTGGCACCAGCACCCATACACATATACCCATACACGGACATATACGTAATTACAAAGACCATCTTAAAAAATTATTTAGCACAATTTTAGACTCACAGAAAAATTGAACAGAAGGCATGACGTTTTCAAACCTCACCCCACCCCCTGTAGATATTTACTTAGTGTGGTTTCTTCGAGTCAGGGTTTCTCTGTGTAGCCCTGGCTATCCTGAAGTTTGCTCTGAGACCAGGCTGACCTCAAACTCACAGAGATCCTCCTGCCTCTGCCTCTCAAGAGCTGGGATTAAATGCGTGTGCCAGCACCACCTGGCCTGGCTAGATTTTAAAATTAAGTCAAACCTCCCCACATCTTGTAAATGAGAGAGCTACATGTATGTGTGTGTGTTTTTTTTTTTTAAACAACTTTCCTGCTTCTTACACTGCATTCATTTTGTGATCTTAGGTTTCTTTAATTCATTGAGAATTTCCAGGCAGTGTTTCCATAACTAGCTTTTAGAAAAGCAGTGTTCAAAGGCCGTATTTACAAAAGACTCTTATAAAACATGATCACCAATCTTCACATTTAAGTTTCCCGAAAAGAAGTTCACAAGTCCACAAGAGGTTGTCTAGCTGGCCCAGAATCCTGATGGCTTCCTGCCAACTGAGAGGAAGAGAGCAGGCCTCCAGAGAGGCATTTGAACTAGTCCCAAGAGGGACAGGAAGATGCAGGAGAGTTAGAGGACCACGAGAGGCACCTGGATGTTTCAGTTGTGTGTATGGAGCCTATCCAGGCGTGAAGGAAGGAAATGAACTGTCCACATGAGGGATGTGGCTGATGAACGCAGGGACTTACACCCAGTTCCTCCCTTTGACCAGGTGTGTGGTCCTGGGCAGGTTAACTGGCCTTTGTGAGCTGGTTTAGTGGGTCAGGGTGCTTGCTGATGAGCCTGACACCCTAGTTTTACCCTTGGGGCCCACGTAATGAAATGCAAGAATGACAGTTCCCACAAGTTGTTCTCTAACCTCTGTGCCCAGCCCCATAGATAAATGTCATTATAAAAACAAGGAGACTAAAATTCTTCCAGAGAATGTTTGCCTGTTGTTCCCATTTTCCATATGTATTGAAGTCTTAGTTCCCAGTGTGATGGTGCTTAGAGGTGGGGCGCAAGTACCCCACTCCTTTGGGACATTTAGGTTAAGGTAAGGCCGTGAAGATACAGCCTTCATGTTGGGATTAATAGTCGTATAAAAAGAACAAGAGATATGCAATCCAGATTTTAATCTGTCTTTCTCTCTGTCTCTCTCTGTCTCCCTGTCTCTCTCTGTCTCTCTCTCTCTCTCTGTCTTTCCCTCCCTCTCTCTCTCTGTCTCTCTGTCTCTGTCTCCGTCTCGTCTCTGTCTCTGTCTCTGTCTCTGTCTCTCTCTGTGTGTGTGTGTGTGTGTGTGTGTGTGTGTGTGTGTGTACACATGTGTACCAAGGAAAAGCCATTGGGGATTTATCAATACGAGGGCCCCTAACTAGAGGCTGATCTGACTGGACTCCAATCTGAGATTGCCAGAGAGCCTCCAGAAGCGGGAGAACTGAAGTCATGGTATTTTCTTGTAATAGCCGAGCAGGGGTGAGGCCAAGGGACTGCAGTCCGTGACGCTGCCTAAGAAGAATAGGCCCACAAAGAACTCCAGGTCACCCTGCAGACGGGTCTCTTAGTGTACACAGGGGGCCATAGTTCCCATCAGGGAGAGCTCCAGCCAGCTCTGATGAGGACCTCAAGGCGGGTGGCACGCACAGTATTTTATGTATGGATGGATTTCCCTTTCCTTTCTTGTCACTGGTGAGTTAACACCTTGTGCTCAAGAGAGATCTCCTGCCCTGTTGGTTTGGCTATGAAAATTATCCCGAGTCTGGCTTTAGTACTCACTGCATTTCCCTTGATAAGATGTTTAGAATTTGAGGCATAATGTGACTTTGATGGTGCAGAGAGGACGTAGGGGTGTTGTTGTAAGCTGTGCTTACAGGTCCTCAGCAAGTATCCTTACCCTCTAGTGAATTTACCAGTATTGATGCTGGACCTTAAGTACCCCGAAAAGCTGCATTTTTGTTAATAACTAAGCATGGCTTCTCTTAGAGGCGAATTTATATTATCCCACCTCATGATATTGAAGTATGAAATCAGGACCCTTTATCACCTGTGAGAAACACCATTGATAGAGTGGTGGTCCAGGTGGCTGCCAGTACCTCTGCCCACTGGCCATCCCTGGGAGAGTGACGGTCACTATCTGGTGGCCGTGGTAGTGTGTGCCAGGAGGCTGGTCAGTACTTTATTTGCTAGTCTAGCCCTGTAGGAAGGTAGATGTTATCTAGGTAGGTATTATTTTACCCCCACTTTCCAGATAAGCAAAGTGAAGCTCAGTGGAGTGACTCATGGCTGATATATGGTGGAGCTGTGGTTTCTGTCTGAACCCAAGTCACTGATCTTTACTTGTTTTTCTCATAGATTATTGACCTCCTTTGTATGGGTCCCCTTGGTGTTTCTTGTCCCTGCCTCTGTTGGACTCTGCCCTGGGCTAGCATCTCCCTGAGACTGCGACTTGACTGGGATTGGGTTTCTAATATGTGCTGAGGTCTGTCATTTTAGGACAGGATTTCCACCCAAAACAACACATCCTTTGTGATTGCCTTTCAGTGGTTTCTGGACCAGAACTGCTGGGCAATGGCAATCATTGCTCCTAAGTTGTCGTTACCTTCTTAGTCAGATTGGAAAAGTCTGATTGGAAACTTCTTCACTCCAGCTGAAGCGGAGATACGCATTGCTCACAAAATAAGAGACATGGGCTGTAAGCCACCATACCACCTCTCCTATAGATTACGATTATTTCTGCTCTTTACCCTGTGCCTGACTGTGGTTGGATGGGCCACAAGCAACTACTTTGTGGGTCCTATTCAAGTGATCCCCAAGGCAAAGATCTTCATAGCTAATTTCCACAAGGTACTACCTTTGGGGAAGGAAGAAACTCTGGCCCATGATGTAACCATGAAAAAAGCAGAACTTGGTGACTGCCCTTCTGTGTCTCCAAACCTCAGTAAGTATTTGCTGTTTTTGTTTTGTACTACAAAAAATGATTTAACAGATGTGCAGAGAAGTACAAAAATCAGGAGAATACAGCCTAATGAATTTTCACAAAATGAATATACCTTGGAGTCAGCATGCCAGTTAAGGAATGGTGTCTCCTAAGAATTTTGTAGGGCCCATATTTTTTTCATTCCATATCCTGACTTTAGGATTCTCTGGTCTTTGAACCTGACACTGGCAGCATATGCTGTGACTCAAAATTATGTTCAGTGGCTACTTTGTTTATTCTCATCAATATACAGTTCAATCCATCATTTGAGTGAACATAATTTTGTCATCCATACTACATTAGGTCAACTGATCTGGACTTAATGGTTCTGTTCCATGTGTTTCTCATTTTCTTTCTAAGACAGTGGACTGCCTGGGCATGGTCTCCTGGATTAGTGATGGAAGATGCAAGCACGGGCAGTCTTTCATTTGTGTCTTATCTGTTAGTGTTCCTTTGGCCAAAGGAGTCAAGAGATAAGACTAAGTTCTTCAGCGTTGTTTTAGGCTTATTTCTTCAGGATCTTGTATGTTTTGATTTCTTGTCTTTCAGCATCAGTGAACAATACACTGGTTTTAGTGGACATGGTATATTGGAAAGAAAAAAAAATTCACATATATTGATTCTTCAGAGCATCAGAGGGCTCAGACTTTCCCAGAAAGCCCTTTAAGCCCTGTCATGTATTGATCCCTGCTGTCCATATATATATATGGAGAGATTGAGAATCTTTTTTTTTTTTTTTTTTTTTAGATTTATTTATTTATTATGTACACAGAAGAGGGCACCAGATCTCATTACAGATGGTTGTGAGCCACCATGTGGGTGCTGGGAATTGAACTCGACCTCTGGAAGAGCAGTCAGTACTCTTAACCTCTGAGCCATCTCTCCAGCCCCCCTGCTTTTTAAAATGGTTGCTGCCTTTTAAGCCACAGCTGTCAGAATCAGCAACTGCAACTCCGCCACTGCCAGCAGCAGTTAGGCTGCAAGGGCCATAGCCCAGAGGGAAATCTGTTCCCTCATGCTCCAACTCTCACAAAGCTATGAAGGGAACTTAACTAAACCTCTGTCCCCCTAAAGAACTCAAGATTCAAAAGTTAAGGTGGAATTCTGCTCTTCAGAGAGACTGAATAGCAAGTAGCTCACCTCCTCTCCTTGCTCCAAAAAGCCCTCATACTTCTTGTCCCTCTTTATAAACCGCTTTTCACCTGGCTCCTCCCTACCTCTTCCTGTCAGCTAGTTGCTGACTCAGCCTCCTGAACGCAGATGAATTTTATTTCATCAAACACATCTTTGCATCATGAAACAAACGTTCCAGAGCATAAGCAAAAATAACACACCTTGAAATAACATTCTACAGCAGGTCCCGTTTTCCTCAATCCATGCCTGTCTAGTGGGTTCCTATGCAATCATCTGAAACTCAGCTTAGATCTTTTTCCTCTTCTAGGAAGTTCTCAGGGATTGCCCCAGCACCAGCCCCAGTGGGAGCCCCAGGAAATCTCAGCTCCTTGTGTGCTACACCTGCTGTGCTGGTCACAGTGTGGTGCTCATCTGTTTGTGTTTCTTTGGAGAGACAATAAGCAAGCAGTATGTAGACTGGGTGCCCTGTTCTAACTGCATAGTCCAGCTGCTCTCCCAGATAGGCATCTGTGGCTCCCTGTGTACACTAAGAGAATGGTCTGTTGGGTGGCCTGGGGCTCTTTGCAGATCTGTTCCTAACCTGATGTGGAAACTGCAGTCTATCTTAGTATGCCTCAAGCTGTTGAGAGAGGCCACAGGTACAGCATGTAAGCAGCTTGTGAATTTAAAGCCTGTTCTGTTTATGTGGGGTCTCAAAGTGGGTGTAAGGTACTGGGAAGGTTATCTTAGTTCCTAAGCAGAATGCTGCCTCTTCCCTTACTGGTCAGGGTAGCCTTTGTATTCAGGTCAGAAAATGGGGATTCGTTGCTTCAGTGTGCTATTTGAAACCTTGCCTAGGATTGATTACCATGGACAGTCTTGAGTTTCACTGGCAGATGCTGTGTTAGCTGGAAATGTCTACCCTAGTAGCATTATGGGAGAGGAGTTGCAGAGTATAGGTAGTTGTTACCCTGGCTAGGGAGTAAGGTGGGCTTCGGCTCCTTCCTAGTGCCTTGCCTGCAAGAAGCTAAGCATGAGGGGTGTAGGGCAGAAGTAGGAGAAGGGCCCTGTGCAGGAACTGAGTCTATAGAGTGGTCTTGGCTTTTATTTTTTATTTTTTGGAGCTGAGGATCGAACCCAGGGTCTTGTGCTTGCTAGGCAAGTGCTCTGCCACTGAGCTAAATCCCCAACCCTTGGGCTTGGCTTCTATATTTTACCCTTCTTTTGGTGGAAGAGTTACTCAGTCTTTGCTGATCTCTAGTGAGCAGTGAGGTGGCAGGCACACCTCATTCAGAAATGGATCATAGAGCCAGAGTTGATTGCCCAGGCACAGGCAATGCTCTCAAACACCAGTTATGTGCTTTGTCACCAGGCTGGCATTGTCGTACCATTCTGTGTACAGTTCATGACTAAATGAGACTCCTATGGTGCCCACAGTGCCCACCAGGTTGAGGGCCAACCAAGCCTTCATCGGAATCAGTTGTGTAAGCCCCAGAGCTTTGTGCCACAGCCCCTCTTACGACATGCGTCCTGTGTTGATTGCAGGAGGCCAGAGCAAGCTCATTTTTAAGCCAGACCTCACTTTGGAGGAAGTGCAGGCCAAAAACCCCAAAGTGTCCGGAGGCCGGTATCACCCTGAGGAATGCAAGGCTCTGCAGCGGGTGGCCGTCCTCATCCCCCACCGGCACAGAGAGAAGCACCTGATATACCTGCTGGAACACCTGCACCCCTTCCTGCAGAGGCAACAGCTGGACTATGGCATCTATATCATCCACCAGGTGAGCGTGGGGCTTTCCTGGCCCCCGTACTCCTCCTCGGAGGCAGCAGCATGTCTGTCTGTCTGTCTTGGGTGAAAGGATTATCATCAAGAGGAAAGTTTTCTTTCTTCAGAGAGGAGAGGAAATTCTGATCCTGAATGTGGAGTCATGGACCAAGCTCCGTGTGAAATGTTACTATCCTAAAATGGGTCCTGGGCGGAAGCCTGGTTTGTTTGTTTTTGGTTTTTTTTGCAAGCCTTCCCACGTTAACCAGCACTTGCCCATGCACACCACTGAGCTTTCCTGCCTCTCTTGTTTCTCCTGGGTTGGACTCTTGCCTGTTGTTTTTGAGTGCGGCTGTGCAGGAGAGATCTCAGGGATTTTGTGGAGTGCCAAGTGGTACAGCCAGCCAGCCAGTTCTGTGGCTTTCTAATCACCCTGGCCTTTAACTCCACCACTATTTGTAATGTTAAACAGGCGAGGTTTATTTTTCACTTTCCTGACTCACTCATTTGGCTTCCAGAAGCAGTTAGTAGGAACAGCATGTAACCAACAGTAGGTAGGCTGCCTTGGGGGAGCTCAGCTTTAAGGTCAGTCAATGGTGGGTGGCTAAAGAGGCCTCTGTTTGGTATTAAAGTTTATTAAAAGAGAAATAGAGCATCAACTTAAACATCTGTGACTAACCTTTTTACTATCATCCCGGGCCATTTAAATAATACCCCTTCAGATCCTTATACACTAAGAGGAGTGGGGGCAAAGGTCATTTCCTGCTTACTTAATATTAGTTGTAGCTGATAATACCAATTCTGGGTAGAATTGACAGCTCCTGGGTTCTCCTGTATAGTATATACTTTGAAATCAGGGCCTTATCTAGTCCATCTGTGTCCAGTTTTTAGGACTTGAAATAAAACTTTAGTGTTTTCTTTTTTAAGATTTATTTTTATTTTACGTAGATGAGTGTTTGCCTACATGTATGTAAGTGCATCATGTTCACGACTGATGCCCACCAAGGTCAGAAGAGGGGGTTGGGCTCTCTGGAACTTGAATGACAGACGGTTGTGAGCCGACATGTGGGTGTTGGGAACCAAACCCACATCCTCTGCAAAGCAGCAAATGTTTTTAACCACTGAACCATCTCTGTAGCTCCTCTAGCTTCTTGTTTGTGGTTTGTTCTTTGAACGGGGTCATATGTCACCCAGGCTTGCCTGAAACATAGCCAAGGATGTAGGTGTAACCGTCTTATTAAATAAGAAACACAGAGCCAAATGCAGAGTTAAAAGCCCAAGAGGTCAGAGCAGTAGCTAAGAGCTGAGACTTAAAATCGCCTTCTTACCCTTCCTGCCGCTGTCGTCCTTCCCCTCAGAAAGAGACCTACTTCCTGTGTATCTGTCTTTTTATTGACTTTCTGTTCTGCCTTCTCATTGGTTGTAAACCCAACCACATGACCTCCTCATCACTGCCTGTCTATACAGACCTCTAGGTCTCTATGGTTGGTATTGAGATTAAAGGTGTGTGTCTCCATGCCGGCTGTATCCTTGAACACACAGAGATCTGCCTGTCATGTGATCGGGAATAAAGGTGTGGGCTACTACCACTGGCTTTTGCTATGGCTTGCTATTAGCTCTGACCCCCAGGGAACTTTATTTATTAACATGCAAATAAAATCACATTTCAGTACAAATAAAATATCACCATTCAGGGATGATCTTCAATTTCTCATCTTCCTGCCTCTGCTTCCCAAATATTGGGATTGTAGGTAGGCATCCCCACACCCACTTCCGAGGGTGCTAGAGGCTGATCTCAGTGCCTTCTGGGTGCTGACAAGCATTCTACCAACTGAGCTAAATCTCCAGCCCACTTTCTTGGTTTTAGAATTAATTCTGTTTTTGAATTAATTTTGTTTTTAATGTCATTGGTCAAAATGATGATTTATTGAGTCTGAGTTATTATTCAGGATGGGTAGCTACCAAAGTATGGCACTGTTTTAAGTTTGCTTTCAAAAATTATATGTGTGTGGATGCTTGTGCTTGCTGGGGCATGACAGATTGAGTTGTTTGTCTCCTTCTACTGTGTTGAGTCAAGGTCTCTCTTAGTGTTTCTGCTGTTGATACTGCACGTTAGCTTACCTGACAGCTTCCAGACCATTCTGTTTCTCCCTTCCATCTTTCACAGGAGTGCTGGAGGTGCAGCTGTGGCGCCCCATCTGGCTTCTTTTTTTCTTAGTTGGACTGGTCATTGGTTGGCCACTCCCACAAGTTCTGAGTCACCTTTACCCCAGCTCGTCTTGCAGGCAGGACAGCTTGTAGGTCGAAGGTTTTGTGGCTGGATTGGTGTCCCAATCCTTCCACTGGAAGCCTTGCCTGGTTACAGAGTCATCTGGCTTTTTATGTGAGTTCTGGGGATTGAACCCAGGCTGTTAGGCATGTGTGGCAATCTCCCAAACCCTTCTTTTGTCTCCTGCTCCTCTTCCTGCTCCTTCTCCTTCCCCTCCCACACACAGATTGGCCAGGCTAGCCTGATGAAACCCTCAATCCTCCTGCTTCTGCCTCTGAGTACTGAGATCATAAGCATATGCCATCACCCCAGGCTAGGTCTTCTGTCATTTGTATGAACAGAAGCGTATCTACTTTGTTACTCTTCCAGGAAAGTGCTGTGGTAATGTCTAGATTGCATGTACTCTTGTTACGATAAACTGTCAAATCAGACTTTATTCTTACAGAATTCGATTTGCCTTGAACAAAGCAATACTGAAAAGTCCTTGGGTCACACTGCATATGGAGTGTTGATGGTATTGCAGGTGGAGTTTCGTTAGATCCCTCTGGGAAGGCCACTGAGGAATAGCCTCTGCCGTTAGTGTTGTAACAAGATTTCTTGCCTAAGCTGTTTCCAGGAAAGTTTTAAGTAGCTTAGAAGTATTAGCAACAACCTTCTCTGTTGATGGGTCACAGTCTCTTGATCTTTGCTGGCAAGCTCTTAGCTTAATCTCGGAAGTTCAGTGTCAGTGTATAAGGTTAACTGGAGATCAGTGGAGGGCTGACAGGACAGTTATGGCACAGATTGATGTGACAAGAGCATTCAAGAGGCTTTGCAGTTTTATATGGAGTAATAAAGACACTCTAGAAATTGAGCTTGGAACACTGAGCATGAGCTCTAGCCTCTGAAACTTAAGTACCCTGATAGTGTTGCTTTGTTTTTATTTGTAATTTTAGGCTGCATTAAATTTTTGTGTGTGCTAAAATACCACATAAAATTTATCATCTCAGCTGTTTTTTCATTTTTTAAGAACTATCTCGTTAAATTTTAAGCATACTTAGTATTAAGTATGTGGGGTGTGGTGGGGTGTAGGGAGATGATTCAGCAGTTAAGAGCACATTGTGCTCTGGCAGGGGACCAATTTGGTTCCTTGCACTCAATTCCAGCAGCTCACATCTGCTTGTAACTCTAGCTCTAGAGGACCTGATGTCTTTGAGGGCACTTATTTTCTTGTGGCATATACTCACATGAGTCACACACGCGCACACACACACACACAGACACACAGACACACAGAAACACACACACACACACAGACACACACACACACAGACACACACTGAAAAGTATTTTTAAAACAATGAGGATGTTTTCTGATCTGGTATGATGGTTCATTCTGTTATCTCAGCATTTGGGAGTCTGAGGCAGGATGATTGCTGTGAGTTCTGGGCCAGCCTGGTCTACAGAAGGAGGAATGTCTCCAAGGAAACAAACAAACAAACAAACAAAATTTACTGTCATGCAACCAACCTACTCAACTTTTTAGTCTTTCTAAGCAAATTATCCACCGTCAGACACCTTGCCAGACTCAAGGGGATGCTTTTAAATTATAGAATATAAGTATGTGTGAAATGCAAAGCCCAAACTGGTCTTTTGTGATCATTGCCTTTCCTCTCTGGATCCTGGTGTGTGTTGTCTTGTGAATTCACAAGGGTAATGTGCCACCCCGGAATGGGTGGGGAGGGGAGAACTTTGGGGAACCTTCTCTCCAGAGCTCTTTTCATTTTGGTTTTCCCTCCTCGACAGACGGGAAGTAAAAAGTTTAATCGAGCCAAGCTCCTGAATGTGGGCTATCTGGAAGCTCTCAAAGAGCAAGTGTGGGACTGCTTCATATTCCACGATGTGGACCTGGTGCCCGAGAATGACTTCAACCTTTACACATGCGGTGATCAGCCCAAGCACCTGGTGGTCGGCAGGAACAGCACCGGCTACAGGTAAGGCAGCTCTGGCTGTGCGGCGCAGCTCTGGCTGTGCGGCGGTAAGACTGTAGTATCCAGAGTGAGGTAGGGAAGCGAGAGATGGGGGGAAAACGGCCCGTTTTCCCTTAACGTGCAGAACAGCAATTAAAGGATGAAATGACGGGGAAAAAGACCTCCACAGCCTTGGCAAGAAACACAAAGACAGAGAGAAAGGAGGGGAGAATGTAGTTTAAGCATAGCAAATCCTGGTGGCCTCACCCTGCAGTGCCTGTGGCGGGACTTGACAGGCTTTCGAACACAGCGGGATTCTAGTAACTGCCCATCCATCCTGATTTCCTCCACTGGACCACGTGATGGCGCCCCCTAGGCCAGTGTTTGGACATGCTGTCTCTTTTGAGGATTGCCAGAGTTCTTGGGAAAGGTGGGGGTGCACGTATCCACCTTAAGATTCTGCTTGGGAACCCGGATATCCAGGACAAATTCCTGTCTTTCAGAGCCACCATGGGAAATGCCACCACCCCTTCATTCCTTTCCATTTTGGTCCCCAGGGGAGGAACACAGGGTTTTTAATTGTATTTTATGCCAGCTCCTAGTCAAATACAACTGAAGGGAAATATGGCCTGAGGTAAGTAAATTAACTGATTGCATGCAGCATACACTTCCTTGTCTTCCTCCAAGCCCTGCCATTCCTGTATAGACACTAGGCTAGGGGCCAAGAGGCCAGTCTGAAGAGGCAGAGTAAGTACTGGTATCCTGAGACAGGAAGTGCCTATGGACATGCGTTAATCTGCAAACACAGCTGTGAGCTCTTAAGTTAGGAGGGCGGGAGAGGAAGTCAGGACGCAGCTAAAACTAAACGGTGAAATTTGGTGGGGGACTCTGCCAGAACATAGAGTGTGTGAAAGGGAAACTGAGTCTCTTGACACTTTCCTTGGTCTTTGCTTCCATGGTGTGTCTGCAATACAGGTCTCTCACTTTGGACTGACTACTCAAGAGATTTCTTCTGTAACTCTCCTGAGAATTCCTCTCAGGGTAGGAGCATAACCCTCATCTGCACCCTGCTTATGAGGTCCCTGGGACGAACCAAAGTTTGATTCTACCAAAGTTCACCCTGAGGAGCAATGTGTTTATTAGGCTTATTTATATTGATCATGGGTGAGAGGCCACTGCAGTGCAGAAGGATGTGTGGCCCTAAAGCAGCCTTTCTGGATGGTCTGACTGAGCATGGGGGTCAGTTTCCCTGTGCCCACACAGATGGTGGCCCATTGGGCTTACCTCTGCTAGCCTATGTCATGTAGCACCCCCTCGAGACCTCAAGGCCATGTGTAGTTAGGGCATTTCATACATATGGCTGGGAGGAGTAAGTGGGAACAGAGGTGAGGGTCCAGTGATCCTCTCTGCTCCCTCCTTCTATGTAGAAATGTAAACAGTCCACATGCCCAATTGAGATTGACTCTTTAACTCTGAACCTTAAGCCTCTTGTTCCGCCTGAGCAGTTACACAGGATTGTTAAGGACAGGTCTTGGACTGAGAGTCTAGAGTGCATCAGTGTGCTGATGGGAGTTAAACATAAGGCCCTTGCAATATGCAAGTTCTCCATCATGGAGTTATACTTGCCACGTACGTTCTATCTTCATTTGTTCAGACTTAGATTTTACATTTTATTACTTTCATTTTTCCTGTCTTATTGTGTGCATCATGCAGACGCCTCAGTTTTCGTGGCTGGGGAGAGGTTAGGTCTTCTTTCTCCTTAACTTTGCTAAAATGGACAAAATTCTGCTGGTGTATTGACAAGTCCAGTTGTAAACACTCAGTGTCTTCTACTGGCAGCTCTGTATTGCTGTGTCATGGAGCATCAATCAGTTCAGGGGGTTCACTGTACGGCCATGGGAGCCATCTTCTAGTAAGTTCCCCAAATGACAAATATGAAGGGAAAGAGGAAGGATACCAGCTATATGTTCTCTAGGCCTTTTAGGAAGCTTAGACTCATTCCTTTGGCCACATACAAGCGAGTCTACAAGAAGGGTACTGTTGTAGACATCAAGGGACTAGGCACTGTTCAAAAAGGATTGCCCCATTAGTGTTGTTATGGCAAAACTGGAAGAGTCTACAACATTACCCATCATGCTGTGGGTATCATTGTAAATAAGCAAGTGAAGGGAAAGATTCTTGCCCAGAGAATTAATGTGCAGGTTGAGCACGTGAGACTCTCCCAGAGCCAAGATGGCTTCCTGAAGCAGGTGAAGGAAAACTACCAGAAGAGAAACGAAGCCAAAGAAAAGGGCTTCTGGGTGCAGCTGAAGCGCCAGCCCGCTCCACTCAGAGAAGCACACTTTGTGAGGACTGGGAGGGGAGCCTGAGCTGCTGGAGCCCGTTCCATGTGAATTCATGGTTTAATGTACAAGAGGGAATAAATAGCTTAGTCTGTGAAAACAAAACAACCAAGAAATATTTTCACTTGCCACACGTTCAGTGCGAGGAAGTTAAAGGGACTTGCCCAAGTAGTTCAGCCTTGTGGTGAATTTTACTGCCAAGATTCCTCTGAACCTGCCCCCTCTTCCCCACATGTTCTCCAAGGACTCCACTGTTACTGTGTGACTGCATTTTCCTCATTCTGGGGACCTTACAGCCCTTTAAAATATATGCGTAAACTCACCCGAGGGCCAGTTAAAACAGAAAAGAATCCAAAAGCAGAAGTCAGTAAACACAGGCATTTGCTGGATAGCAGTGGTGACAGCAGTTCTGTAGTTTTCCACGGGGGCACCTGCTCCTCGTCCCTGCAGCAGAGCTGGTCTCAGGTGCTCTGCTCTCAGTGCTCCTTAGCCTATGTTTGTCCTCACCAACTTCTCATCACCAGCTCCTCTTCTTTTTTACAGATCTGGGTCCTTCCAGGCTCTATTCCTCTTGCTGTGGCAATGATTCCTTTCTAAGAACCCTGGTGTTGTTCAGTTCTGAGCTCTAGGCATGAAGAGCCATGATAGCATGTGCTCTCAGCCAGCTGCTGAGGCATCAGGAGTGGTGGCATTGGCAGTCCCCTCTAGAGCGTGCATGCTGGGTCTCTCATGGAGACTGCTCTTTGTGTGGGGCTGATATTTCTCTCCACAGGTCCAGATGTAGCTGCTGCTTTGGTAGTTAAGAGTCTCTTCCCTATTAACTAGACCCTGGTAATCTTAAATGACAGTACTAGCATGTTTCTACATATTTTATTTCTTTTTTATTGGTTTTAGGTTGAAAAATGTCATTTGTCAGAATTTTAGATGCATGAATGTAACTGTGACGGTCAGTCTTGATTGTCAACCTGAATAGACTGAGAAGTGCCAATGAGTTATTTGGGTATACCTCAGAGGTGTATATGAAGGCATCTCTAGAGACAATTATATCCTGAGGGCTCTGACCTAATCTGGTTTCAGTGATGGGTTTGTAATCTGATGGCATTAATGGGGAGTGATGGATATTTTCAGAGGTGGGGTCTACTTGGAAGAAGTAGGTTCCTTGAAGTGTGTTCTGAGAGGTATATCTTGTCCTGCTCCCTTTCCTCATCTTTCTTGACTGTCTTAGAGTAGCCGTCTCTACTGGCCATACTTTTCCATCATGAAACTGTCACTTGCCACAGGCCTGAAAGCAATGGAGCTAGCTGGCCATGGATTGGAACTATGAGCCAGAATAAAAATTTCCTCCTTTAAAATTGTTTCCCTCAGATATTTGCTGGGATTATAATCTGGTTAACATAGCTAACTCTGTTTCTATGATGGTGTGCCTAGGGTTACTAGATTGTAACTAGGTGTATAGAAACTCCTCAAGCTCAGAGATGCCTTGGGATGTCACTTGTTAGGTGGTAAATGTCTACAGTGTATTGAGTCTTCCTTTTTGGTTTTTCTTCTTGTCTGGGAAACATCAGTATTTAGTTGGCTCCAGACATTTTGAACTGAAGTTGATTGAAGTTAGAAATCATCCATGTGGTTGGTCCCATGGCTGTTCAGTAGTTCCCTCCACCTGCAATTCCAAAGGATGTCAGAGCTGCGTTGAGGGCTAGCCTCATCTCAGCTTGCTGATGTGTCACCAGAACACAGAACAGTCTTTTGAGCCTGGAGGATTTGTGGGGTGCCTCCCAGTCCTGTTCCTGGCCTCTTAGCTCCCACTCTTCCGTGTCAGTCTTAACGGCAGTTCCACAGATGCTCAATTCTTCCTGGTCACTCTGTTGTTTTCCAATGGTTCCTGCTACCCAGGATCTTCAGGCGCTCACACCTGCCAAGTTATCCGTAGCCACAGGTGTCTTGTGAGCTTGGACCCTGCGTCCTTTGCCTGTTGTCAAGAGGCCCAGGAACATATCAAATTTAGCCAAAGAATAATTTATTGTTTTGCCCTCAAAACCAAATTATTTCCTTCATACTCAATTTTCATGAAAGGCACTGTATTCCATCCAGTTGCCCAAGCCAGCAGTTGAGGGCAGTGGGCTGGTGTGTTGAATTCTGTAGGAAACTAACTCTAAGAAGGAGATCGGCAGAGTGAGCACACTCATAGCATGGACTGGAACTGTTTCCAGACTCATACTTCTTCACTCCCAAAAGAGAAAGAGGTTAAAAAAAAATTCATCATGACGCTCATTCATGCTGAACATGGATCCAACCCAGAATCCTTCCTCACCTGCTGCCCTTCACACTCATTGGATTGGTATGTGGGATGAAGTCTTTCATTGACATTTGAGCAATAGTGCACCCTTAGATTTCTTTACAGACCTCTGAATACCAGTGTTATCAATAACAGGTATGTGGGGGTCACCTTGCTTAGTGATGTCAACAGCAGATTGCGGGCCAGGAGGACAGGGAGGTGGACGTGAGAAAAGACTAAAGGGATAGAATGGGCAGAAGTGTGTCCTCCTCAGGTGTTGCTGGAATACCATGCCCAGAACCAGGGATAGCCAGTGTGTCTGTGGGACCAAAGGGTTCTTGGGCTAAATGTCACCACTTTTCTCTCTTCTCTTTTGCTGCAGGTTACGCTACAGTAAATACTTTGGGGGTGTTACTGCCCTCAGCAGAGAACAGTTTTTCAAGGTGAATGGATTCTCTAACAACTACTGGGGATGGGGAGGCGAAGACGATGACCTCAGACTCAGGTGAACAACAGAGAAGGGGGCCTTCATGGGGCTCTTCTAATCAGTGGTGACTCTGGAAACCCGTGCTTGTGTGTAGTTCCTGTCCAGCAGGTCACAAGGCTTACAGGATGGCAGGATATGAAGGGAGGGCAGAGTGGCCTAAATTGTTCTTTCTCAGTGGAAGTCTAGAAACCAAGGAGGGTCGTCTGTTGCTGAGTTTGGGGTGCAGAAGTGTTGGTGAGGATCTTGGGCACACTAGTGAATGGGAAGGCCCAAACTTAAGGTTGTCTGTGAGACTGCCACTCTGAGAATGGCCTATGACCCCCTGGGGCCCTGACACTGTTCCTAGCATGTGGAGCAGAATGTTGTCTCCTCTATCAGAGAGTGCTACCCATCCCAAAGAAGGCAAAGGTGTCCTTTAGCTACATGCTGTGGGAGCTCCCTGACTTAGAAGACTCACTCTGGGCTGCTGGTGTAACTCCTGGATCCCTTCAGACAACTTTCTGCTCTGGAGGACCAAAAGAAACTCCCTTCCTTCCTTCCTTCCTTCCTTCCTTCCTTCCTTCCTTCCTTCCTTCCTTCCCTTCTTCCTTCCTTCTTCCTTCCTTCTTTCTTCCTTCCTTCCTTCCTTCCTTCCTTCCTTCCTTCCTTCCTTTCTTCTTCCTTCCTTCCTTCCTTCCTTTCTTCCTTTCTTTCCTCCCTTCCTCCTTCCTTCCCTCTTCCTTCCTTCCTTCCTTCCTTCCTTCCTTCCTTTCCTCCCTCCCTCCTTTTTTTTTTTTTTGCGTGCGTGCGTGCGTGCGTGCGTGCATGCGTGTGTGTGTGTGTGTGTGTGTGTGTGTGTGTGTGTGTGTGTGTGTGTTGATGGTTAAAGATGTTCCCATTGCCTGGACAATTCTAACTATTCAAAAGCCCAGAAATTCCTAACTATTCAAAAGCTCATGGCCCATATGTCAGAGTTGTAATCACAAGGGGCTCCTGGGAGTCAGGGGACCTTTTCCTCTTCCCACTGGGTCTTGGAAAGCATGTTCTAAGCTGAAGTTCTAAAGTAATAGAGGTGTGACTATCAAGTTCCCACTGGGCTGGTGTCTTGAAGGAGCTGAAGGCCTCATGCTGCTCAATCTTGTTCCCTTTGGGCAGAGAGCCTTTGCAGTGTTTCTGAAGAGGGAGATTTTCCTGCCTAAGGGCCCCATGTTACCCAGAGCCTTAGCAGTCACAATCCATGGTCACACAGACTGCTCAGTTCAGGGTAGGGTAGAAAGGGTTAGAGGAAGCCGGTTCTCTCTTCTTCCCCAAGTCCATCTTTGTACCACCGAGCTAGGCTGACCAGTAGTAGACTGTTGCTATGGTTACAATCTCTTGCGGTCTCCCTTCCTGCTGTCCTTCAGCTTTAAGTGAGAGTCGTTTTGGGTTCATTTGGTAAGTGTCAGCAGTGGTGGGATTGGCACCTTCAGCAACCTCAAGGATGCTTTTTAGAGATCTCAGCTGGCTGCAAAAAAGAACTTCAGGACAAGCCAGCAGCTATTAGCTGCAGGTGTTCATATAAGTAGATTTGTTTTTGGGCAGGGGGCGGGGGGGGGGGAGGGGAGAATAAGACATACCCATGTGTAGATGTGGACTTCTCTCAGGGAAATCATGCATGTCTCATGTGCGCATGTACATACACACAAAGGTACACAGCTTTAATCCTGTGGGTTTCTAACTTAGATTGCTTAAAGGGTATAAATTACAACAATGTCTTAAGAAAATTTTTAATCTTTATTTTTTATGTGTATGAGTGTTTTGTGTGCACCATGTACATACATGCATTGCCTGTGGAGGCCTGCAGAGGGTGTCGGAATCCACCTGGGACTGGAGACGGTTGTGAGCCATCTTGTGGGTGCTGAGAATCAAACGCAAGTCCTCTGGAAGGGCAACCAGTGCTCTTAACCATTGAGCCATCTCTCCAGCCCTACAAGGTTTAAAGATTAAGCAACATGTAATGCCATCTAAGTAGAGTTTAAAACCTATTACTTATTTCTCTCCAAAAATTCCCTTTTGCAAATGAAATTAGAATGTGTTTTTAGGGGTGGGTGATTTAGATTTAGGGATGAGAAAGGAATGCTAACATGGCAAAGCTCAAAAGTATACACATTCTGTCCCTAGGCAGACACTGCTTTGTTGTCTTAGCATCCTAGTGTGAGGTGTCTGTAGGAAAACCCTGCATTATCTCTGCAGGCAATTTTGGCCTTTTCTGCTGTGCTGGTTTCCTTTTTGTCTGCAGGAAAGGCAACTAGATCCCAGGGTGAGGGGCTCTTCTTCTTCTCATGTCCCTCTGCTTTTCTTTCTCTTCTGCCTCTATGGGAACATCAATGGTCTTAGAGCAGCCCTCCATAAATGCACTGGATAAGCCGGGAAGGACAGAACATAACATTGGTTGAAATTTGCTAATGTTGAGCACCACATTGTGCTCCCACGGACTGTATTACCAGCTGCAAAGCACATTCCATTGAATCCTGTTATCTGGGCCTTTGAAATGCATTCTTTGTCCCCAGCCTCACTTCTAGAGGAGGCTGAGATCTGGGAGAATGAGCTGACTGAACGAAGTTGTCAGGTACAGAGCTTAGGCTGAACCTTGGTTTGTGGCTTTAAAGATTATAACTTTACACAGGCCTTCCTTTTCTTGTGATGGGCAATGTTATTAATTAGAGAGCCTGACAGACTTGATTGTCTTGCTCTTTGGAATGTATTAAAGTTAGTATTTTTATCAGGTTTTCTGTTTCTTTTTAAAAATAATTAACTGCAAATTGGCGTTTCTCCACTAGTAAGTGTTAAATATTACTTCTTTGTTTATGAGACAGGGTCTCATCTGCACCTCAGGTCAGCTTGGAACTCACTGTGTAGCTTAGGCTTGCCCCAACTTCTCACTGCCCTTCCTGCCTCTGATCAGCAGCCTCACTCAGCCTGCTGGAATCACAAGTGTATGTTATCACTCCTTTAAGCTCCTTTTAGTGTTTGAATGATCTTTTTCTAAAATAGGATGCTGAAATTTTTGCAACAGTTTTTTTTTTTTTTTAATAGAAATCACACAGGATGCATTGCTTGTTAATTCTTTCCTTACAAGATAAGACTGTGAAGTATCTGGTGGCACTTTGATTACAGAGGACAGTGACTATGTCTCAGAGATAATCTTTGCGCATGTGAGTAGCCTCACACTGTGCCAGCCACTTTGGTGTGTTCCTTTGTGTGTGATTTTATTTCTTGAATTGCAGGAGATTCTTTTAAGGACTTAATGATAAATAGATGGGCTAGATTTCAAAATCAACCTCGTTGTCTTTCTAGGGTTGAGCTGCATAAAATGAAAATCTCCCGGCCCAGCCCTGACGTGGGTAAATACACTATGATCTTCCACACCAGAGACAAAGGGAACGAGGTGAATGTGGACCGGTAAGATCTGGATTCCCCCACCTGGAGCCCATCTCCGTGCTGAGTCTCCTGTGTAGCCAACACACCATGCTGAGATTGATCACATAAGTCAGTTTACCTTGTTAAGAGCTTTTTTACAAAGGAGCTTTTAAAGCAGAATCCAAGTAAGGGAGAATAGTCCACAGACCCCTTATTTCTGCAAGGGTGAACTCCTGGCTTCTCTGCTTCGTTCCACTTTTTTCTTTTGCCTATTGGATTCTTTGTCATAGCGTCTCTGTGTATGTATTTTCACATGCATCCTTAAAATATAATGAGTCCTATAATGAGAACCATAGTACCATTATTATGCCTAAAATAAAATTAACAAAATAATTCATTATGTCTGTTATGAATTATGCACTCATGGGAAACCCCCAGCTGGCCAGGCCAGGGTATCCCACCATGCAGGAGACCATGCTGACATGCTGCAGTGGATGTGGCGGCAGGTGACGGCATGCCATACAGGCATGGTGTGGGCAGTGGTAGGTGGACATTCACAACCCTGATGCTGCATCTGCTTGGAAATGGTTTATGATAATGAGGGATAAAGAGAAAGATGGGGAAAGACAGAAAGGAGAGGGGGCTCAAGGGTGCGCACAAGAGAAGAGAAAAAGGGGCAGAGTTTTTCTTAAAAAGAGGCTTTTAGGTCAGGATACAGGGTGGCACCAAGGGGCAGGATATCAAGGGGTAGATCAGAATATTAACAATGTCACTATATGTCCAAAATGGTTTTTAGATTTCCTGATTGTCTAATAAGGAACTTTAAAACAAGTATGGATTTGTTCAGTGTGATAAATAAACAAGACCCGCATTATTATCAGGATGATCTTTGGACATGGAGGTTCTCTTTTGATTCTTTTCTTTTTTGAGACAGAGTTTCACTGTCCACGCAGTCCCCTACAGCCTCAAGTGATCCCACTGTCTCACCTTCCACATACTGGGAGTGTAGATATGTACCACTGTTCCCTACCCTTTCTTGTTTATTCCTTGTAATTCATTGCTGAACATATCAGGTCATGTATCCAGTAGATTCAAAAGTCGCCCCCTTTAGGAATTTTTGCTAATTGCTGCCTGGAGATTTGATGTGTTCCTGTGACCTCTGTATTTCTTTCTTATTCATTCATTCATTCATTCATTCATTCATTCATTTGTTTATTTATTTATTTACAAACTAGGACAGTACATTTGGTGTCAGGATTGTTCTGGGGCTTAGGTATTGTCAGCCTGATCTGCTCATTTTGAGATTTCTCATCAAATCTTTACCTAGCGATTTTTAACACCTGTTGCTCATCCCTTCAATCAAGGGTTTCAAAGCTGTGATATCTTGATTCTACCATTCCTTCTTCCTTTATTAAATCTTCTTACAAAGAAAGACATACTCTCTTTATTTGTTTGAGTACCTTGGGGTATAGTACCTACAGGAAAGGCAGACCAAAGGGTGAGAGCCCAGCACTGATGGGTTGTTTTCCAGAGTAATCACCGGGTATCTCTGAGCATCCTTCAGTTTGTGGTTCATGTTCTTCTTACTAAGAAGAACATGGTCTCAACTCTGATCAGCTGGAGTGCTTCAAGCTGTCCTGAGTCCCAAGAATGTAACTGCGGCTGTCTTTGGGAGCTTCCTGCTCCATGCTCTAGGGAGAGGTGATGTCCTGGCCTGGCCTGTTCCCTTCTGCCCGGCTTTGGCCTTTTCACTGAGGAGCTCTGGCAGATAAATACATTGTGGCTCTGATGGAAAGTATTATGTTTTTTGTTTTGAGTTTTTCCCCCTTTGAAAAGCTGTATTCAAGATTTTTTTTGCCCCTTTATTAATCTCTACATGTTAAGATGGTGTTAAAAATCTTTTAGCGCTTTTGTTAGAGGCGACAATTTCAAAGGAATAGACTTTTCTATGCCATTCCAGTCTTTATCAATAGTTGTGCATTTTTCTGTTTGTTATTTAATATTTACAAGAGAATACCTATAAATTGTATGGAAAGTATGAAGTATCTTGATACCCACACTGACCCCTTAGGTATGTCCATGTGCCCTCCCTAAACCCACACCTTCCTCTTCACACCCACCCCTGCCCTAGCGATACTTCGCTGAACTTTGTGATACTTATTTGTCATAATGATAATTCTTTAGGCTGTTTCTTTATTTTTTTAAAAAATTTTAAAATTTTTATTTTTTTTTTAGACAAGGTTTCTCTGTGTAGCTTTGTGCCTTTCCTGGAACTCACTCTGTAGCCCAGGCTGGCCTTGAACTCACAGAGATCTACCTGGCTCTGCCTCCCAGTGCTGGGATTAAAAGCATGCACCACCACTGCCCGGCTGTTTCTTCATTTATTGTTTTCCATATGTTTTTATTCCTAAATCAAGCAGAAATTAGTTTTGCACATCTTCAACTGTGCGTAAGTGAAATCATACTGTATTTCTCCTCCTTTGACGTTATGTAGCTGCACATGTGCTTCTGATCTCCGCCCATGTTGTCACTGTCATGGCTGAGCTCCTAGAGCACTCCTCGGTGCCCACTTCTCTACCCCTGTTGCTCAGCCCTCCAGCCACAGGGGCGGACTATCCCTCCTCAGATGCATTCCGTTCTGTTGCCTGCCTGTGCCTTGCCCGGTAGTCTGTGCTGTCTTTCCTTTTCCACTTCCTGAATTTCATATCTTTAACCTTCTGTGAAACTGCTCACCTCGATGTCCCTCCCTAGAGTCTTTCAGAAAATAAGGTGCCCTTTAGTTTACACACACACACACACACACACACACACACACACACACACACGCACGCGCACACAATGCTTTTGAGACTCTTATGAGAGCTGTGTACCCTCTTGTCTATAGACAACTTTCTTCTCACAATAGTGGAATGATCAGAGATCCCGTGATGCTCAGCCAAGGACGTATTCTGAGTGGGCAGCAAGCCCCCTTTCTTTTTTTAAAGATTTATTTATTTATTTATTATGTATACAGCGTTCTGTCTGCACATATCCCCGCAGGCCAGAAGAGGGCACCAGATCTCATTACAGATGGTTGTGAGCCACCATGTGGTTGCTGGGAATTGAACTCAGGACCTCAAGAAGAGCAAGCACTGCTCTTAACCTCTGAGCCATCTCTCCAGCCAGCAAACCCTCTTTCTATCAGTGGTTCTTGTAACCCCTCTGCCCTATGGATAGGAACCCATTGGAGGCAATGTCTATCCACTCTTGGTCCAGGGCCTGATGTAGGGTTTGATCCACAAATACACAGCTGTCATTAATGCCTGTTCAGTGAGGAAAACACGTTGGTTTTTGTTTGTTTGTTTGTTTGTTTGTTTGTTTGTTTTGTTTTGTTTTGTAATGGAAACTCAGCAGGTATAGTGAATTGTAAAGTTGCTTGTGCTACACTCCGGAGAAGGACAAAATGCAGTGGAACTGTGTGCCATGTTCTCATTTTCATCATTCTCATTTGCTCTTTTTATCTTAGGATGAAGCTGTTGAACCAGATGTCACGAGTCTGGAAAACAGATGGCTTATCGAGTTGTTCTTACAGATTACTCTCTCTGGAGCACAATCCTTTATATACCAACATCACAGTGGATTTCTGGACTGGGGCGTGACCTGGATCGTTGGATGGTGTTCAGGAGAACTGATGATTTGATTGTAATCATTTTGGTCTAGAGACTTCCACAGTAGTACACGCTAAGAACTCGTTCCAGCTGATTATTGGGCCAAATTTTTCCCTTTTGTGTTTTCTTGGCAGAGCTCTTGGTTATGTAGAATGTAGAACCATCATAACAGGACAGCTTTCTTAGCTGTTTTGATTATGGTGGTGAAATGTGACGAACATACTTGAAGGACGAAAGATAAAAGGTTGCAGTGAAGGCAACTTAAGAACTGTGTCCTCCAAGGACTGACTTCAGCAATGCATTATGAGATTAAGGAGTGGGGGAATCAAATTCCCATGTGTCTTAGAGAACCAGCCTTACTAGGTCTAAGATAGGGAGGTACTAAGATGTGTCTCTGTTACTCATCTACCCTGCATGGCTCCCTGCGAGGTGGTGGATTCTGGATGAGAAGACAGCCATGGAAGAGCAAAGTCAAGAATCAGATGTCACAAACTTGACAATGAAGAGGTGGCGGAGGGCAGAGCGTGGGGTGAACTGGCAGCAGTGGCTGTTAACCCCAATTCTCCGTGGTGGACGCTTCCTCACCAGACACACCTTCCAGTCTGCAGCCACCCGACCTTGAATGTACCTAGTCTCTTCAGAGGCACTTACTAGTAATAGCCTATCAGAGAACGCATTCTCTCCTAGTTTTTAAAGCATTTTTATAAAATGATTTTGTACGTGTAGGATATGAATGAGCAGATTATAAGCTACAGAATGACTGATAACACATCTATAGAGTACCTCTGTAATAAACTATGAAAAAGCTTCTGGCTCTTGGTCTTGTTTTTTACTGTTCATTTAGGCCAGAGCTTTATTCATTTTCATTGTAAACATCTTAAAAACTGAACAGTGGACTGGAGAGATGTCTCAGCCTTTGGGAGCATGTCCTGCTCCTGCAGAGGACTTGGATTTGAGTCTCAGCACTCCCTTGAAGAGCAGCTTACAGCTGCCAGCATCAGGGGATCCTATGTCTCTAGCCCCCACAGACAACTGCCTCAAGTCACGTCTCAGTCTTCTTCCCTGGCTTCTCAGAATTCTTGCTGATTTTATTCCTCGGTGTGTCCTTCCCACAGTCCGAAGTGGGAACTGTGGCACTTTGGGAGTGCACCTGTCTGGTTAGTGCTCAGGCAGGGTGCAGGAGGCCCTTGAGCGGACAGGGCCTGTCATTTGGGATAACATTGGGGTCGAGGTACTGACAGAGAATTAGAGAGATGTGAGAGAGAAGGCCCCAGCACCACTGAGCTGCCTGAGGAGCAGGGCAAAGGTGAAATGGCAGGAAGGTAGTAGAAGACTCTGTTTCTGAGTCAGTAGCGTAGTAAGAGTATTTCAGTTGCTTAGGTAGATGAACGCACAAGTAACACAGATGTTCTTCAGTATTGTGTGGCTGCATCCCACGGTCTCTCAATCCATCTTCATGACATGATTCTGTCTCCACTAAACCTGGTTAGTAAGTGTAAATATCTATTTCTGCCAAATAGGAAGAAGAATTGGAGGGTTTGGCGTGAACATCACCAAATGAGGAAGAAGGATTTGAAAGGTGGTTATTTTTTAATAGGCTTGGCAGGTTTGCTTAGGGCTAGTCTGGTTTATCAATAACTCTGGATGGGAAGTAGAGGTCGGATTATTTTTTTTCTGTTTAACAAAATAGTACTCATGGTTTTCCTGTTATTTTTGTGCCAAACCTTATAAAGGGAGTTGTGTTCTTGGGAGACTGGGTAGTGAGAAGGCCCCTCCAACTTCCCTTCTCTGCTCAGAGACTTTGGTGTTGGTCCCATCTCCTCTGATGATGAGGAGCTAAAGGTTGGAGGCAGAGGCTCTCTGAAAGTGACTGGGGAGGGTAACAGAAAAGGAGGGTGTGGTAGGGATTGGAGACTCAGACTTTTTTTTTCTTTATTATTATGTGTTTTAAATTTTACACATCAGCCATGGGTTCCCCTGTCCTCCCCCTCCCGCCCCCACCCCCACCTTCCTCCCATTCCCTCCCCTCCATTCCTGTGTCCTCCAGAGCCAAGACTCCCCTGGGGATTCATTTAAACCTGGTGGATTCAGTACAGGCACGTCCTGTCACCTCCTTCCAGGCTGAGCAAAGTGTCCCTGTGTAAGCCCAAGGTTCCAAACAGCCAGCTCATGCACTAAGGACAGATCCTGATCCCACAGACTGGGTGCCTCCCAAACAGTTCAAGCTATTCAATGGTCTCACTTATCCAGAGGGCCTGATCCAGCTGGGGGCTCTGCAGCCTTTGGTTCATAATTCATGTGCTTCCATTCGATTGGCTATTTGTCCCTGTGCTTTTTGCAATCTTGGATTCAACAATTCACACTCTTGCAGACCCTCCTCTTTCTTGACAGTTGGACACCTGGAGCTCCACCTGGGGCTTGGCTGAGGATCTCTGCATCCACTTACATCAGTTATTGGATGAGAGTTCCAAGACAACTGTTAGGGTGCTTAGTCATCTGATCACCAGACTAGGTCAGATCAGGCCCTCCCTCGACCACTGCCAGCAGTCTACAGAGGATATATGATTGTGGATTTCTGGGGACCTCTCGAGCACTCTGCCTATTCCTGTTCTCATGTGGTCTTCATTTATCATGGTCTGTTATTCCTTGTTCTCCCTTTCTGTTCTTGATCCAGCTGGGATCTCCTGCTCCCCTAAGCTTTCTTTCCCTCAAATCTTGTCCTTCATTACTCCCACTGTCGTCCAGGTTGTTCATGTAGATCTCATCCATTTCTCTGTCATTGGGTGATCCTTGGGTCTTTCCTAGTGTCCCGTTTTCTAGGTAGCCTCCCTGGAGTTGTGTAGCAGTCTAGTCATCTTTGTTTTACATCTAGTATCCTCCTATGAGTGAGTACATACTGTGTTTGTCCAGAGACTCAGACTTTTAATGGAAGCAGAATATAGGGAATGCCATACAGAAACCCTTTGCCTTTTATTGCTAGTCACAGGCATCTGCGTTAACAAAATGTTGAGAACCACTGAAACATGCCTTTGACTTTTCTTCAGCTAAGTCTTTCAACCAGGAAAATGTACAATGACTTGTTACAAAATTTCTTGAGGTGAAGGGAATCTTTTGGGAACTTCATGCCATCCTTGTGCCATTTGACTTGAGCAGGTGGTCCAAGGCCCATTGAGGGGCTGGAGCCCTGGAGCACCTACTTGCTAATCCCTATCCCTCCCCGGCTGGTTTCAAAGGAGCCAAGCTCCCAGTTTCTGCATCTGTATTTGGTCATAGTCAGTGCCATAGCATCACACATTTTGAATGTTCAAGGTCGAGATGCCTACCATTACCATGGTTGCTAAGAACTATATGAGTGCTGGCTGTTTGGGCATTGAAACTCCCTATGGTCATGAATGGCAATTGCACAGTTTTTAATTGGTTTTTAAAAACTACTTGGGCTGGCACTCATTTTTATGAGGCTTATAGGTTATAATGTTTTTATATAATCTCCTGAGATTGGAGGGCTGTGTGAAGGGGTGGAGACTCAGAACAGATGGGCAGTCGCTAGAATTCTCACAGTTGGGCAATAGCAGAGTCAAGCCCAAACTCAAGTCACCTGACTGGAAGACTATTACTCCATATTGTCTCTACCAGGGCTTCATTCTTTGGGGGTAACTTTCCTGAATCTATATCCCCGCTGTGACTCCTAGAGAGATTTGGTATTTTCTAGACCCTAAAAATGACTTTCAAGAATTCATCTGCTCTCTACCCCTAGTTACTTGGCTCTTAACCTTCACCCACACTTCCTATAGCCCAGTTGGATGTGTTTCTTGGAGGTGCCCACATTTTCTGTGGATGGACTCCTGAAGGAGATGAAAGATGTTTTCTGCTAGACTCATACTTTCCACTTTCCCCCAGGTCCTACAGAAGCACAGCACCTACCAAGAGCCATCCATATATGCTACAAGATGGAAAATATTAAGAGGCATGGTCTCAAGTTCTCGTTTGCCAAGATAGTTTAGACTGTTGCACTTTCATTGTTTGTAGTATAGGGAACACTCATGTCTGCTGAGAAAGACAGACAGGTCTCTAAAATGCACTCATGTAAGTGGCTCAGAGGTCCCACCTCCAGGGAGCACACCTGAATAGACAAAGGGTCCATTGGCGACTGTTGAGAATTCAAATAAATCTTGAGCCTTGAGTATGCATGTGTCTAAGCGTGTAGTTTGGGAGCTTAGAAAAGTCAATGAAGGATAGAACACAATGGAATGTTTACTCTGTATCAATTCCTCTCTCTCTCTCTCTCTCTCTCTCTCTCTCTCTCTCTCTCTCTCTCTCGTGTGTGTACAAATTGGAACTGGAAGTACAGTCAGTTGTGAGCCCCTGATGTGCATGATGGGAACCAAACTTGAGTCTTCTGTAAGAGCAGCAAGCTCTCTGAATCACCAAGCCACCTCCCCTCTGTTGTATTGCTGTTTGTTTTATTTTTTTATGGTACTGGGCCTCACACATGCTAGGAAATACTATACTACTGAACTACATCCTTTGGTTTTTAAAATTTAACTTTCTAGTAACCATGTAGGTGTGTGTGTGTGTGTGTGTGTGTGTGTGTGTGTGTGTGTGTGTGTATGCATGCATGTGCATGCACCCAATTGTGCCAGGCACGAGGACTGTGGGCTGGAGGAAGGCTGGGTGAGAGCATCTCACACATGTTAGCAGCACCACCTTTCTCTAAGACAGTTCTCAACCCATGGGTCTCAACCCCTACAGGAGTCACCTGTCAGACATCCTGAATATCAGATATTTATGTTACAGTTTATCACAGTAGCAAAATTAAAGCTACAAAGTTGCAATGAAACAATGTTATGGTTGGAGGGTGGTCAGCACAACATGAGGGACTGTATTAAAGGGCCGCAGCATTAGGACAGTTGAGAACCACTGGTCTAAGACTTTTCTGCCTGTCTTTATTGACTATTACCACTTGAACCTTTAGATAAACATGCATGAAACCAGACTCAGCCACTTATCTGGTGGCTGCTGGATGTTCCCTAGCCTGTCTCATAGGAGTGGATAAAAAGCCGAGTGAGGTGAAATGGGAAAGAGAAGGGAGATTCAGACGGAGAGCAATCCTTTAGTCTAGCAAGAAGCCAGGCTATGATTAGTTTTTAATCCCCCCTGCTTGCCCCTGCCCCCAGCACTGCTTGTCAATCAGACAGGAAGGGGCGGGGTTAGATGGGACAGCAGTTTTTCAAGTTTGTCTACTACTTACGAATAGCTGCAGAGCATCTGCTCTGCTATTCAAACAGAAGTTGTTTCTTTATTCTGGTTCCAGGGCTGACCATTACAAGCAGTGGGCTTTGAAGTGTTCAATGTAATCAGGCTGCCACGGCTTAAGGGTAAGGCCAACCAGAGACAGGGTGACCTTTCTGTGTGGCAGTCAATAAAACTTGCCCCAGAGTTAGCGTGACTGGTTTGGGGTTTGGTGATAATTGGTGGACAGGCTTATGGCTGAGGAAAGGAAGGTTTCACAGATGGCCTGTCTGGGTGGCTCTCATGGACAGCAGCCTTCCCTCTGCTTTCCCTGGTTCAGGGGTGCTGGGCCTGGACCCTGGTGAGCTGGGGCTGGGATCTCAGGCTTCCACCCTATTTCCAGTTCCAGGAGCTGGAAGGAGAGAAGGAAGCCAGAGGCACCAGAGAAAAAGAGGGGGCAGGGGGCGGAAGTGGGAAGCTGTGAAGAAATTGCTGGGAGACCTGAAGGGAGTGGTCATGGAAGTCGCAGCTCACACCTGGAATGGCAGAACAGGGAAGGGGAAATGAAGGCTTGTCCCTTTTAGGCACTGCTCTCAGCCACTGGAGTACCTGGATTCACCATCTTTCCTTGGTTTGGGGGGGGGGTAATAAAGCCTATTCCTGTGGGTAATGGAGCTGGAACTTTCCATGCTGTGCTTTTGAGGCTGAGATCCAGTCACAAAGAGATGAGGGGTTTGCAGCAGAAAATATTTTGGAGCATAAATCTGAGAGGCAAGGCAGGGGTTGGGCAGGAATCACTCAGCCAGTGGAGCCCAGTGGAAAACCTAGTTAATGGTGGAAAACAAAGGGCACCAGCAGGCAGACATCCAGCTTAGTGGGCAGAGTGCTCGCCTAGCATGCACGAAGTTCTGGGTTCAATTCCCAGTATATATATGTGTGTGTGTGTGTGTGTGTGTGTGTGTGTATTTTAAAGACATCAGACAGGAAAGTTAAGGAGAAAGTTTAATTCCACACATTTCCCTCCTTTTAAGAACCACAGAGGACCCTCTGTGCCAAGTGCAGGTGTTATCCTGGTACCCAAGATGCCTTCTTCCAAAGAGACAAAGTCAGGTGGAGGGCTGGAGGCAAACTATGCTCAGGGTCAGAAAATGGGCTTCTGCTGCAAGGGAGTACACTCCTCTTCTCTGACTGCTCCTCTGCCCCAGGGTTCTGCCTAACTACAGGGACCTGGTGAGGCAGGATTTCCAGTGCCTGGGGTGACTGTTCCGAAGTGATGGGTGTGTTTTCTGCATAAGGAACACATTGGGCTGCTGGCATCACATGTGCTGCCTCCAAGTATAGAGGAGCAATAGCTTCAAAGGTCAGTGTAGTAGGAGAGGAAAGAAAGAGAGAGAATTCCAGCCACTTCCTGTCCTTCTGGACAGTGCGCCAGCCAGCAGGAACTCACGGGTGTGTGTCCCCCCACTTCTTCCGCTTTAACCCCCACAGTTGGGGCTCTTCTTTTGGAAACCCCATTTTGTTAGACCCAGGCAGGACCAGCTGAAATAAAAGGAAGTGGGCATATTTTATGGGCTTCTTGTAAAGCAAACAATGGTGAGTTGTCAGGACTTCCTGCAGGATCAAACTATTTTGACAGCAAACAAAAGTCCCTATAAATCACCTGCTCTAATAAGCTGGCTTGGATCTCCACATTGAAACTGTGGAGGGCAAAGACCGAGCTGGTGTAAAATGGGCAGTGTCAATGTCCCTAACATTTATATACTTTCAATGAATGGAGAATGAAGTTGCTAAATGCACAGGGCAGGAGAGGAAGTCAGAATGCTTATTAAATGAAAATCAAGGATCATCCCAGAGAATAAAAAGTATCCAAAGGTGGTGGGTGTGTCAGGAGCACCACCAGTGTAGACAGAAGCTATAGCAGAACCAGGAGCAGAGGCATAGCTCTGCAATCCCCCCTCCTCCCCTCCCCCACTTTACACTGTGACAAACAAAACCCTTGCAAGGTTGAAGGAAATAGTAAGAGATACTGGCTCCCTGTTTCTCAAGTTTGCTGTTAAATACAGACAGAGCTTATGATGGTAAGGCAGGTTCTTTCAAATGTCATTGTGCCCCCGCATTAAACATGAGCAGGAATGAGAATCATCTCCACTCTCCAAATTTTCTGTCTCATAGTACATAAATATGTTGCAGAATGTCAGCCGAGGATGAGAAATATTTCTGCTGAGGATTGCAGCAGCCTGAGAGTCTGAAGGAAGCCCATTCCACCCGAACTGACATTTGAGTGAGAAAAGCATATGTCCCTATGGAGCACACAGAAGGCATGTGACGAAACAGCGGGTTCCAGCACCAAATCCAGAGTCACCCGGGGAAGGAGGTATGGCGGAGACACTGTGTGCTTAATATTCAATTCTGCTCCAGTAGAACATGGTACCCAGGAGAACCCAAAACTAGAATTAAAGTGGGAAAAGAAAAAAAATTGATTAAGACAGTGCTTTAAAAACATCCACATTAATATAAAACAATGACATTCCTTTTGTTCAGACTTAGGAGACATGGAGTTTTTAGCAGTAATTTAAGTGATGGTAATCTTAGGGGCCAGCTGCTGCTGTGCCCACTCCATACGAGAGCATTGCTTATAATCTGCTACTCAGAGCAACTTCTCCATCCCCGTGTGCCCAGCACTTCCTACGTTGACTCTCTGACTTCTCAAGTTCTCCTCTCATTTCTGCACTGAAATAGCCTTGGGAAAATTCTTCCTGCCTGTTATCAAAGCTAAGGACTCTCCTGTGATCCTGTTTCTAGTTAGAAACTTGCAGGAGGCCATGGGAGTATATAGCAGGTGACAACTAGTATTTAACAAGTCAACCCACAGCCCCTACCTGGCAAGGCCTTGAGTCACTACTGACTGTGAATGACTGGTTGTTTCTGTCTGTAAATTTTCTCATGTGCCATTTTTTATTTCTTCCCTAGTAACAGCTATGGATATTTTCCCTACTGCTTGTGTGTTTATCAAGAGAAAATATCCCATCTTTGGACACACACACTGCTGTGGATAGTCAGGAAGATGATTTCTGCTTAATCTGTATAATTCTGATAATACTAGAATATTTTTCATAGCTGACACAGGAAAGTAACAGTATTCTCAGTCACAAAGACAGCTAATTTTAGATTTCAGAACAAATTCAAAACCGACCAGCTGAGAATACACAAGGACGAATTCCCAGGTGTTTATTGCTAAATCAAGGTCAAATATGAAGCAACTTTGGTAGACATAACCCTCTGCAGTAATTCTCTTTCTGTATGTACCCCAACCACTCAAGGTTCAGCAAACTGCCGTTAATTGTTAAGTCCTGAATTTTAATGACATTCTCTGTTTGGAAATGCTAACTACTCAGGCTACATGTTTGGCCAAGCATTACTCACTGGCCAATCAGCACGAGCTTCCTAGCCTGAGAAAAACTGTGTGACTTATCATATGTTATGAGAATGGGTCAGACCCTGAAAATGTAACATGTAATTGTCCAGAGTTTGGCTGTGTGAGAGAGAGTAAGGTGAGAGAGTGAGTGAATAATGTAGAAGTGTGTGTGTGTGTGTGTGTGTGTGTGTGTGTGTGTGTGTGTGTCTGTATGTGTATGAGAGAGAGAGAGAGAGAGAGAGAGAGAGAGAGAGAGGGGGGGGAGCAGTGTGAAGGAGATGCTGCTGTGTAGAGGAGCTATGTAAAGAGTTAGCTGTGAGTGAGTGTGTGTGTGTGTGTGTGTGTGTGTGTGTGTGTGTGCATAGGTGTGCAGAAGGAGCTGAGGAAAGAGAATGAGAAGCTAGGCAGGAGAGAGAGCAAGAGAGAGTTTTCAGAAAGAGATTCTGAGATGTGTGTTTGCAAAGATATATATCTATATGTTAAGAGATGTAGCTGTGTGGAGACAGACATTTTCAGAGAAAGAGATTTTTTTATATGAAGTAAAAGAGAAAGTTACCATCAGAAAGTGTGTGTTTTGTTTTGTTTTTTTTTCCTCTCAGATAGAAAAGGTTTAGCCCTCACTGAATTTGTGGATTTTTTTTTCTTTTCTTTCTTTTTTTTTTTTTTTTTTTTGCATACCCTGGTGGTGACTGGAGGCTGGCCCTCCAGCTACCGATAGAAACTGCATAGATTATTTATCTTTTTTATTTTTATTTATTGTTTGTTTTTGAGATGGGGTCTCCTGTAACCTAGGCTGTCCCTGAACTTGCTACGTAACTGAGGATGACCTTGAACTTTTGACCCTTCTGCTTCCAGTTTCCAAGTAGTGAGATTACAGGCATGGCAACCATACTTGGCTTGTTTAGTGCTGGTATGTAATTAGGGGTTTTGGGGCATGTTCAGCAGGTGCTTCACCCACTGAGCTACATCTCCAGGCATTTGGGTCACTTTCTCCTTCTAATCTTAAAACCCTTGCCTCCTACAATGCCTGCCACCTGGAATGACTGCCTCTGAAGAATCCCGCAGAGCCAAAGACCTCTCATTCAGGAGTGGAGTTCGAAAGTCCTGCCTGTTCCAGGTCTACCATCTGCTCCCAGGGATCCTAGCCCTGCCATTTTACTTTCCTGAGCCCCAGTCTTTGTGTAAAATGAACTTCTTATCTTCTCTCTCTACTTCAGATCTAGAGCTGTGAGTGAGACAGTGAAATAATTACTGGGCCTAATGTTTATTATAGCTTGTATGCACCATGCACGTTTGTTCTCAAAATTCTCTGAAGATTTTGAAGCACAGGGAAGTATCTAGCCCAAAGACATAGAACCCAAACAGGCTTTAGGGCAGTGGTTCTTAGCCGTCCCAACGCTGTGACCCTTTAATACAGTTCCTCATGCTGTGGTGACCCCTCAACTATAAAATTATTTTGTTGCTACTTCATGACTGTATTTTTGCTCTGTTATGAATCGTAAATATCTCATATGCAACCTTCAAGGGAGTCTCGACCCACAGGTTGAGAACAGGAAAGCCCTCTGTGAGCAGAAGTGAATTGGCTGTGCTAGTTCTTCTCAAGTACGGTTCCTTGTTGGGCAGAACGTCTACTGATCTTGAGGGGGTTTTGTGTGAAGACTAGCTGACATGATGTCTCCTCCATAGCAGGCTCTCCATATCTCTAGCTCTTATCCCACCCTCTACTGAATTTCAGGAGATTTACAATATCTATAATTTAGACTTTGATACTTGTGTACAGTTAGTTAACAACCCTATGATGCTCAAAAGCCTTTAAATGTCCTGTAGATCATGATAACAGTCATTTAAATTGACTCAATAAATAACTGAGCCCTTAACTCTGTTAGGCTAGGTCTTGGGGAACAAAGAACAGCTGGTCCTCTGCCTCTGGCAGCATCCAATGTGTCATTGTGACATTGTTTCACAACAGACATGAACTCCTAAGAGTAATCATAAAACACTTCCTGAAGGAACAGCTCTCTCTCTTCTCCCTCATTTTATACCCTTCTCCCTCAGCACTTTTCAAAGCATAGCACACAAACACCCTTCAGGGGCCAATGAGGTCAAGAATATTTAGGTAAAAGGACTTCATTTGCCTTGTCAGTGTCTTTTACATGGGCACTGGCGGTGCAAAATCAGCATAAGGTAAGACTACCAAGTCTCAGGGAGAGACAAGGCAGGGGCACTGAACTGCATTAGTTCTTGGTGTACTCTGCACTGCTATGCACTTGTGGGGAGAAGGAAGAGGCAGAGAGTTTATCTGGGACTGTCCTTCATAGAGCAACCAGCTACCAATCCTATTGTACTGTGACCTTTGATTACACATCCTTTTAATATTCTATATGATAAAAATACACCAATCCCATGGCATATTGAAATATAGTTGTGCAAAAGGAAAGCACATATGTAGTTGGTTATACACTGACCCAACTTTGTTTCTCTTAAAACACCATTTTTATTTGAAAAAAAAAAAAAAGTTAAGAAGTTACAGTTATTTAGGCTTGGATATTTGGGCAGATATTTTCTTCAGAACTTACAAAATTAGTCTGTTACCTTAAGGAAAACATTTGACAATATATGGGCCAATTGTAAATTTGAGTTTTCAAGAAAAAAACCAGATCTCTGGAGAATTGATATGCTGCCATGAGTTTGATAGTATCCTATTTGAGATCTTTTGCATGGTGACAGTATTAATGAATATGATCTTTTGGTGTCACATAAGGAAATCAACAAACACCAGCAAATGCTGTGAAGCATAATGAGGCAGCATTTCCCCAAACAGCCAGTTCGTGACTTAGGTATAGATCAAAGATTTATGCAAACTGTACAGAAAGTTCTTCATTAATCTAGTTTTAGATTCCGTATTACAACTGATCTTGAAGAAGCTTGTAGAGAAGGGCACATGGTTTCAAAGGACACTTCATGATAGTCACCTTGAATAAGGTTACCAAAATATTCCTGTTTATAACTACACACTGTTAAGAAGGATCTAATTTCTTCCTGTCCTTCAACACTGGTGATGTGTTAGCACAGAGTGAATTAAGGAACACTTGTGAGACACCCAGCTTCCTTTACAAAGCCAGATTCTGACAGGTTTGGAGGAACACTCAAAGCAATACTACTTCAAGAATTTTTCATTTTGTAAAATCGTTATTATTTTCTTATCTGGGTTATGTTGTTTATATGAACTTGTAATTGGCCTATTAAATATTTAATTTTTTTCAGTCATACTTAGTGGAAGTAAATGTCAGTAGACACTGGCCACATAGAAAAATAGCTTTTTTTTTTTGAATCCTTAACACATTTAAAGGTGTACAAGAGTAACCAGTATCAAAGTTTGAGATTGTTTCCCAAATATCATGGTTCTCAGCTGTAACAGAAATTTAGAATCATCTAGAAAAATGATTAAATCAAAACAAACACAAGCCAAATAAAACAAAGTGCCCAGGCCCATCTGTAGGGTGAAGTGAAGATCCACAGAGTGGTTGGTACATACATCTTCTTCTGTCTGTCTAGGAGGTTTCAATGTGCAGCCAGGGCTGGGAGCCAGGGCTCTGACCTCCCTGGTTTTCCTCACAGAGAGGCAGCAGGAAGTGATAACACCGTGGATGGAGCTAGACAACTAATGTTGGGCCTCAGGAGCTGTCTAAAAGGTGACAGGATGGGCCTTGAAATCTAGCTGCAACGAATGACTTCAATGTGAAGCACAGCTGGAGTTCACTAAGAAGCCCCGGTGCAGTCATCTGGGACATCTAGAAAAAGGGTTTCTAGAGTAGGGCCATCCTTTCCCTAGGAGGGAGGTCAACATCCCATACCTCAAGGGAGCCATTGTCCTTGGTCTGGTGGTAGAAGTCTCCTGACTACCTTAGCTGCAAGAACTGGTTTCTAGACTTTTTAGGGTCGTTGGACTAACCAGGGACCTTCTCAAGGTCTCTCATTATTGTCCCTTTCTGAAATAAACGTGCTGAGGATACTCACAGTCCAGCAGAGGATGGCAAATCCAAACCAGGCAACTCCCCAGGCATGCCGATCCATTGGTCCCGAGATCAGTTCATAGCAGCCCTGGGAAGACCGCATGAGTTACATTACTATGGAGAGTCTAGAGCAGAGATGAGAACTGATGCCGCTGGGTTAATAATTGACAACCATGCAAGGCTAGCGTTGCCATCTAAGGGACTCTACATAATCTTAGGCATCACAGGGAACACCCAGGAAATGCAGAAGCCAGGCGGGTTCCATGCACTGAAAGGTCCAGAGGCAAGTGTGCTAGATTTGTCTGAAAATTTCAACAACTATTCTAGGTCGGCCATGAAGTTCAGGCTCCACCCAGTGGCTACAGTTGTGCACTTGAGGTTTTGTTTCCCATGATTCGGTGTCCTCACCTTCTTAAGCCACATACATGCTGATTTCCACCCCTGTACTTTGATAGTTCACTCATTTATTCTATTACATTGCAGAATGCCCAAATTAAGACTCCTGAAATTTTCCTTACTTTCTTTATCCAACATTCAACACTTAAGCAAATCCTTTAGGGTCTATTTAAAAGTATCACAAATGCAAACACTCCTGAGTCTTTTTCTTTGTACCTCTCTGGCCCCTCCAGGGCCTCACTTTAGGGTTTAAGTCCATCTCCAAGAAGAGCATATATGGGCATCCTCCCGCGCTACTGATTTAACAGGTCATGGGACAGGGCCTAGCACATCTGACCCCACTCACTAGATCTAGGTTTACCCATCCCTTCTAGACATCTCACAATCACCCTGGCCTTGTAAGGCTGGCCCCCTTGATGTTCTTCCAAAGTGCTAAGAATTGTACAGGGTGCTTCCTTTGCTTAGAAGTGTTCCCTAATGCTCCAGTTCCCCATCCTCACATAATTCAGAACTCTGCAGATATCATCTCAACAAAGGCTTTCTGGACAGCTGCAGAAAAAGCAGCTTTCTTTTTATCATACTCCATTTACAAACTCTGCTTTATATCCCCTGGCACTACCACTACCTGGAATTTGTGTATTTGTGTGCAGTGGGTTCCTTATTTGTCATCTATAATAGAAAGCAGCCTCCACAAGGGCAGAGGTTTTATTATGTTAATTGTTGAATTCCAGAAACTACAGTGAGTGCCTGGCATCTAGTAGATACTTAATACTAATTTACAGAATGAGAGCTTGTAATCCCAGCATTTAGGAAGCTTAGGTAAGAGAGTTATAAATTCAAGACCAGTCTGAGTTACATAATAATGAGTTTAAGGCCTTTCAGGGCTACATAAAGAGTTCAAAGCCAGACTGAGCTACAAAAGGACATCCTATCTTAAACGAATGAATGAAAGAACAAGAAAACAGACTTAAGGGAAGGATACTAATTAATGTTTACAGTCTCCACTTGGAAAACACAGAACACTCCCATTCTCTTGAAAATCTTGGGAGGTAATCACCCATCAAATACTATATGTAAAAGACAATTTATGCCAGGTGCTGGGTCCTGAGTTGGACACTTAGCTGGGGCAAGATGTAAAGGGATCTTGTCTTTGTGGGTTCACAGTCAAAACCCCTAATTTTCCATCTCATTACTGAGTTTCCAGGAGGCTAATCACTTTATTGGGACTTTACTCTCTTAGTATATATTAATATTCTTGAGGTAAAGACATCAGGATTTGTATGTAGCATTTTTCAAGGTGTATGTAGCCTAAGTGTGTGTGTGTGTGTGTGTGTGTGTGTGTGTGTGTGTATTTGATCTACTATGTGGAATTCTGGTTGATTTCCCTCATTTTTCTCATTATTAGACTGTCTTTCCTGGTTTCACCAGTTTTTATGGCTGTAGCAACAATTTGGTGCTTTGTAAGTGTTGAAAAGCTTCGAAATGGTTATGAAAGGGGGAGTCATACATTCCTTCATTCCTTTATCCACCCACGGAACATTTATTGAGTATCTGCCTTGTGCCAAGCTTTTTGCCAAGTACTGAAGATATAGGACTAAGTAACACAGTCCTTAAGGCAGTAAATAGCAATTTATGGACAAGGTACATGCAAAAACAGCAGCAAAGCACAGTAGGTAGTGGGGGGACTGTTTTCTTGTGTAGTTAAGGATTGTTGGAGAGGAATTCGCAGCACTTGTATGTCAGAAAGTGGGGATGGATGGGAATCTGGGGGAGCAAGATAGGGGGGGTCAGACTGATAGATCTGCCTAGGTTCAGGGTGAAGAGTGAGTGAGACTGAGCAAGTGGGGTTCAAGTAACAGAGGAGCAGGAAGAGATGTCAGAACAGAGTGGGGCGAACTGGTGATGTTTTGTGCCTGTGGTTCAGCTGGCTGGTAGTGGAGATGGAGACACTGAAGGCAGAGAAGGTCAAAGGAAGGTGTCCAGATGGGGGTGGAGGTCCCAAAACAGTCGAAAGAAAAAGCGTTAATTTGTGTTTCGCCTTCAAACTCACCTGTCTGAGCCTGAGTAAGTGGTTTTAGTAGATTTCCATAGCTGGAGTGTTCTGTATTGTAGGGGCAAGACAGGGCTATGCAATAATTGAAAGGTGGAGGCCCTTTTTGTCCCTTTTAGAGAGAAGACACTGTTGGCACATGACTGTAATTCAGTAAAGACTGGTGTGCATGAGCCATTTCCAATGCTGAAACCATTTTATGGGTAGTTTGAATAGTTGGAGTGATGATTGCATTTTATGCTGATTATAAGCAATACATTTTTTTTTTTATTACAGCCTGAGTATAACGGACTAAAACAATGCCAAAACAAGATTGCTAGAAACCTCAGTGAGGGTTGCTCTGCTACACAATCGTTGGTATCACTCCCATGTCCTTTGTGAATGAACACATCCACTTGCAGTCCAGGTACCCGCCAGGTGTATCAATGGCGTCTCTCACTCCAGATGTATGGATGGCTTGTGGCATTACTTCTGTAGGGAAAAGCCTGATGTTTCTCAATTATTTGGCAGACTGACATACTGCTAGGCTTCCTCACAGTGACCACTCCCAAAGCAGGGCAGCAGAGTGTTTCGGTGTGCTGTGTCAACAGACGCTGGTTTACAGGGTCTGGGAAAGCTCACAAAGACTTTGGAGGACTATTTCCAAGCCTTTATTGATGTGGTGTCTGTGCTTTCAAACTCTATGGCTTGGGGTTGAAGCCTGGCAGCCATTTACTGATTGTGTGAGCTCGGGCAAGGCCCGATTAGCTTCTCTCGCTCATGTACAGACCACAGAGCACAGTCAACACCGATGTCTGAGCACCCCAGGTGTTAGAGTCTGTGTGTGGCACACGCCACAACATCTGGCCTTCAGGAAGACCTCAGTGTTTCGTGATTATCATCAGGGTGCTTTCATCAGCCCAGAAGCACTCTGATAAAACCCATATGTATGTAACTATTTCAGCCCAAATCGAATCCTGCTAACGCTGCTTGCCTCTGACCTCAGCCACTGCCAATGTTTTGGGGCCGAATAATATTCTCTTTGTATATCAGTCCTTCTGATTTACATTTTGCAAGCCTTCCTCTAATGCAGACATTTCCCATAAAACCAATTCTAAACATTATACAGATTTTCTTTATTGACACCAAGTTGGTTTGTGCTACGGAAATCCTCATGTTGCAGAAATTTTACTAAAATTAAATTTGCAACATGAGCGCTCACAGAGACAGAACTAGATAACACGAGGTGTAGGGGAAACATATAGACTTCCTTAAGACATGACTCACAGCTGACTCTTATTTTCTTCATAAAGTGCAGAAGCACTTCTTGCTAGGTCTTGGGGGGGGGGGGCGCTCACCTGACTGTGGTAATAACCGGGCACTCCGAGTTTGCAAGCGTCCAGGTTGAGAGGCTCCATAACCTTGTTCATGACGCAGCACTGCCGAGGCCAGGGATAGTCAGCATCGTTATTCTTCACCCGGAAGGCAGAGGTGTATTTCTGCCAGTCCGATGGACCATTTACACCACAGCAGTGGTCCTGCCAGAGGATGTGAGACACAACGTTATCTTTATGGCCCATACCGAAGCCTTCAATGTCACAGCCTAAAGCTTTGTGGAGAAAGCATACCACATCTTACATGACTAAAATATTTCCAAAACCTAATCGATTTCTAGGTCTTAGGGCACATGGGGGGGGGGGTTAGAAGACAGGCAGGGGACACTAGGGGGCAGCCAGGTTTCTAGTGAAGCAGGATGTCAAGACAGTGTTGAAAGTAGTAGACAGAAAGGCTGGTATATGTGTGAGTGTGTGTGTATGGAAGAATATGTGTGTGTATATGAGAATGTGTGTTTGTGAGTGTGTGTATGTATGAGAATGTGTGTGTGTGAGTGTGTGTGTGAGAGTTGTGTGTGTGTGTGTGTGTGTGTGTGTGTGTGTGTGTGTATGTGTGTGTGTGTGTATATGTGTGTATGTGTTGGGGCCAATGAAGAGTTGGCTCATATTAGAGGGTATACACAAAAGACAAAATGGGGCAGTATTCTTGGAAGACTCGGGGTTCTGATGGTATTTGGCATAAGTTTGGATGTATGGAATGATGGCCACTTAAAACTGGGTGATTAAATCAAATCCTATCTCCTGATACTTAGCTGAATTTGTCACAGGAGATATAAAAAGGTGAGACAAGCACCTATCACTATTTGAGTTTGCTGTGGGTGAGAGAAGGCCCCCTTTTCTGTTAATGTAAGGGAGACCTAACATCGTAAGAGGTGGAACATATTATTAATCCAATGTTTTTTAACATACACTCTATGAAGGTAGGCTAATCATGTAAAATATGGATCCAGAGGCCTCACTGAGTCATGTGTTTAGCATTCCCCTTCCTCACCCTCACCAGTAAACAAGAGGCATTTCTGACCCACCCAGGAACAAGTCTCTACCTGAAGGAAGCCCTTGGAGACACTGACCCCACTCCCACCCACATTCAGGTCGTTACTGGTTCAGATGTGCAGTGGCCCACCACAGGACCACTCGCCTTACCTGGAGCATGAACCTATTCCAGGTCTTGGTAACACCGGCGTTTTTCCACTCATCATCATTGGTTGGGGGGCTGTTGTTTTGATACCTCACCAGCATCTGCTTCAGGAAGAGGTTGGTTGTGAACTGCAGGGGTTGGGGATGACACAAGATGGAGCATCAGCAGACCCTCTCCCAAGAAAGGCAACATTTTCTGTGGAGCCGGTTGTCAAGGACACTGAACATCCTCTTGGAGGGAAGCTAACCTTGGGCACCGAGCACAGTTGGCTGGGGCTGCTTTGGGTTTCCTCAGAAGAAGAAACTACCGCCTGACTTGGGGAGATGGATGTTCTAAGATGGTATAGATTAGCAAAACTGTGAGAAATAGAACAAGAAAGAGTCTGAATTGTGTCTTCCACAAGGCAGAACGTGCAGGGAGGCCACAGCACGGTCGAGTGATGACCAATGCTAGGATCACAGACTGGGCACTGGGAATCAGGTTTCCTAGGATCAGAAGTCTTGCTTCACTTGTCAGATAACTTCGTTTGCTTTTAAGGTCCCTCACTCTCTCTGAAGGAACCGTCTCTCTCTTTTCATTTAGAAAAGACAAGCAATACTCCCCACTCTAGGTTTCTGAGTATTAAGTAAAAACACACTCAGTATTAATAGTGTGCATATTAGCATGGCCAGCACACAGCAAGGCCTTAAAGCATGTTGGTTGCCATGGTGTCAGCGCAATTGTCATTTTTGCTCTATGCTTTGGGGACCATACTCACAAAGTCTCGCTGTGTTGCTGCCGTGATGCAAGATGCCACTTCAAAACCATACACTATGAACATCATAATGAAGTACTGGGAAAGAAACAGAGGACAGCAGAGAATTACAACAGAAATCCCACCACGTGATGCCTGTGAGTTTTAGCACATTTGTCTAAATGTAATATCCAAGCACTACGTAGTACAAGCTCTCTTTGATCAGGTGCTTGGAACAGGGAGAGTGCAAGGTACTAGGGGCGAGGTGGCATGTGAGTCAGCTCAGTTCTGCTTATCTCTAGAGAAACGGCCATTCAATGCAGAGTTTTCTCATCCAGCACCATGAATTTCGATTTTAACTCGGGGGAGCTGATATAAACAATGAAGGAATGTTGTGGGGGTTTCAGAGTCTTCGTGTACACACACATGCCCAGTGGCTGGCAAGGCAGCCTTGGTGCTTCATACACGACACCCAAGCATTGTAAATCTCATCTAAGTGGGAGTCGCTATCTTCATGGATTGCTGAAGATGTAGAACTACGGAAGTAAGGAGAAGATGACAGAACACATGGAACACGTTTAATGCCTTGTGTCTTTCCTACCCAGGCTCAGTTGCAACAAGCAGGCAGCCTTCAGGCATGGAGACTCACTGGTGAGCTCCTGTTACAAACCCATGTGATACCAGCTCTGGTGAGGGCAGAACAGAGCTCTCTGTGTGCTGCTTACGCTGTGTGTGGGTGACAAGCCACTGTGAGTGACTAGCTCTGCACAGCCGTGACCCCAGTGTCTGGGCGGAAACCAGCAGAACAGCGAGTGGACACCTTTCAGCGCGTGTCAATCTCTTGTGAGAACTTGATCTCTGCCTTGCACATTTTTACACATGCACTGTTGCCCCTCATGTCCTTCTTGTGAAGAAGGACTATGGGCGTCAGTGGGGGAAGACAGGGGAAGTTGTCTTCCCTTTCGTGGGGTATTTGTGGGTTCAAACATCAGGACCATTTGCTGCTTTCACTATCTGTCCCTAAAACAAAACAAAAAATGCAACCACCTCTGTGAAAAAATTAGTAAAAAGGGCCTTCTGAGACACCAGAGACCCATACCCTCCCCCGCTCCGCCATATTGGCTGTTGCCTTTGCTTCCTGTCAAGAGCTTTGTGGCTCCCCTCACAGATCCTCAGGATCCTCTACAATTAGCACAGAAAGGAGGCGTTGGTATAGGCATTTCTCCTTCAGCTTCATAGAGAGGACTCTTTTTCCTTGCCTCTCCTCCCCAGCTCAATTCTGCTTTGTCAGGCGCAGAAGGCTGGCCCAGAAGGAGCCCAGGATGCAGTTGGAAGTTGTTTGTCTTCAGGAAGATCTCCCTCTTCTCTCCCTCCCCACTCAATGCCTTCCTCCCCCCACCCCCACTCTCTGAGTGGGTGTGTTTGCCCTGGAACTAACTCACCCAAAGCAGTCAGAGAAGGTAAATATTCTGCGTTCCCAGGCACTAGGGCAATGCTTTACCTTAGTAAAGTGGCCCAACAAGTCCCTGAAGAGGCTGAGCTTCTTCTATAGAAGTGGGACTAAGGGTAAGAGATTGACTTCAGGCAGAGAGAGGGTTGGGTGGGTAGATGTGAATGTACATGTAGTCGCGATGGCATAAACTGATGTCCTGGGGCCCAGGAGCAGAAAGCAGAGGTCTAGACCCAAGTAAGAGAGTTTCTTCCCTGCTGGCTAACATTTCCATTTGCAAAGGTGGAAGTGTGATCTCGTGAGTGGCTTGAGACCCCAGAGTGGGTCACTCCCAGTGGTGCTGTTCAGGATCTTCCAGGGTTCCTGGACTGCAGACTCCATGACAGTGTGGGAAGTCCAGGCCATCCATCACACACAAAAAAACCATAGGCCTTGAACTCAAAAGCCTTCAGGAAGGTTCTTGTTTGCTTTGAAAATTTCATGTCTGTTTTTTATCTTAAGACATCAATATTTGACTAATATTAAAACAATACTTAAAACTATTATACTTTATACTTAATACTTAAAGCTATTATCAAAGGAAGAAAAAAAAGCCCCCCCTTCCCTGTGTCTTTTCTCCTGCTTGTATAATTCCTGGCTGCCAATGTTGGGCACATGCGGACTGTAGCTGGAGAAGAAAGTATCAGTGCACATAGTCACTAGACCACCTACAGATGTTTCTGTTTTCAGTTATGTTTACTGGAACCTGACCTTGCAATCATGGAGGGCATCTTTACAACCTACATGGATGATCTCGCAACAGGGGATCTTCATTTGTTTTAATTAATTAATTATTTTACCACTTACCTGGGACTCTTCCTCCTCTTAGCTCAGTGCAAACCAAAGTTCTGTGCTCAATGGAGAAGAAACAGTTCAGCAAAATCAGCCCAGGAAAACAACTGTAGAGAATTTGTTGTTGTTGTTTTGAGGAAGAGTCCCTTGTAACACAGGCTGGCCTTGTACTTGCTACGCAGTCAAGGGTTACCTTGAATTTCTGATCATCCTGCCTCTACCCAGAGTGCTAGGATTGTAGATGTACAGTATCATACCCAGATAATATGGTGCTAAGGCTTGAACCCAAGACCTTATGTGTGTTAGGCTACACCTCCAGCTCTCAGAGTGTAGTAAGGTCTTACCGCCAAGAGGATTTTCCTGTTGGATTTCATAATTCCTACTATGGCTAGAACGGACAAGCAGAAGAGGCAGATGCCCACAAACATGCCTATCCAAGCTGCCCCATAGATGTCATCGTTGTTGGTGGCTTCAAGCAGTGGGTAGAGACTGTGTTGGTCGGATACAAAGAAGATACACTCTGCTGTCAGGGCTATGCCACACATCTAGAAACAAGCCACAAGTGGATCTGTCAGGCTGGTGTCCAAGAGCAGAGCACTGGGAAGGGGATGGGAGTGGGGTACATTCTAGAGCCAAGTCCCTTCCCTTATATAGGCTTTGTGCAATGGATTTCTCATTGCCAGGGGATCCAACAACTATTTGTACATTGGTTCCTTCTTCATATACACTCTATCTTTGGTACTTTCTTCCACATATAACTCTGTCTGTTTGCTATTTGGGAAAAGATTTAGGTAATGTTAGACCATCCTGTACTATGACCCACTTAGCGCTTTCTTGCATGAAAGTTATTCCCCATATTCTGTCTCATTGCAAATCTTCCTCTGTTGTAATTCTTGAAGTGTCCTGGCCATTGTCACAGTGGTTCTGGAATCTTAGTGACTGTCTTCCCAGGGCTCATATTCTATGGGTGAGGAATCATGGCTCCGAATGATGATGACTTATCCACAGCTATACACAGAGAGGCAGAAACAGAACAGAGCCATGGACCAGCTCTCTTGACTCCTTGACTAGTGCTCTTCCCTTATCCTCATGCCCACACAGATTGGGCTCTGAGACACTCTCACACTTTGTACAGAAGAACATCTGTCCCAGCACCTTCAATAGCAGAGTCCCCAAGTCAAACCAAGGTGAAACTGGACAGAAGCATAAAGGAATGTTTAGCAGGTGTGTTTGGATGTTGGCCATGGTGAACATGAATCTTAATATTCATTATGTCTTAAAATTGGAAAGGAAATATCTATTTTAAAGTTGACCATGCTATTCTGTCATAATACATAGTTATATATGACTATTTTAAGATTCCAGCTAGTATATTTCTTACCACATTTCTTAAAATGAAGGTGAGCAGTAATTATACCATTTTCTTAAACTTTCACTTTTAATTAATATAAAAACCATGCTTACAAGAAGAACACAACTTTTTGAAAACTGCTCATGACTTACACCAACAATCACATGTCCAAAAATCAGCATGCCCTGGAAGCAGCGAACAGTGGAATCATCTTTGGCCATCTTCAGGATTTCCTATAAGCTGAAGACACAGTTAAGAGTATTACAGTTTGATGGGAGCAGGTGGCACATATTGCTTCAATTTCTATACCATCACCAAGTGATGACATCACCTATTTCCTTTTTTGCATACAAATCAAAGTTGTGAGAACTTTTAGTAATAGTAGAAATTTGATATCAGAGGTCAGCAATCATGGGAGTTTTATAAAGATTTTTTAAAAAGGCCTTTATAAAAATAAAGGCTTTCAGAATTTGATCAGTGTCTATCAGAAGTCCTTAGGGTATGAAGGACACCAGAGTCACTATCCTGAGAGGTGTACTGAGATTCTTCAAGGTTACCAGGGGAACAAAAAGTAGGTCTGTCATGGTGATGACCAGGCTGACAGAAACTGATAGTCCCTGGTATGGCCTTTGCCATCCTTGGACAAGGCCAGCTGCAGCCACAGGGAAGTGAAGAGAGTTGGCTGAGGTCACTACAGCCTGTGGGTAGATGTTAAATATTTTGTTATCCTAAAGACATAGGTTGCACATAACGAAGTTTCCTGTTATGTAGGAGACGCACAGAGAAAAGAGGAATATTTAGCTCCTCTGTGCACTCTTCTAGGAACCTCATGTACATACCAGATTCTCAGAACCTAGCTAGAGCAATAGTGTGGGAGAGGAGAAGGCTCTTTTGCACACCAGGAAATCAAAACCTAACTAACTGGTAAAGCAGTACATCTAAGGCCACATAGACCAGCGAAAGCAGATATGGTGGCGTCTTTGGTCTGTGTGACTCCGAGGCCCACACTCTTCCCTGCGGCTTACACTAGCTCCTAGAAACTATTTATACTGTTTATGCCAGATGCAACTAAACACAGACCTCTGTCTCCTTGAGAATTCTCTGGAAGGAACACAAGGTTAAGTGTTTGGGTCAATCGGTTTGGCTTCTGCACTTGAGATACTGAGAAAGACTGTTCACATCCCTTGACACTTTAACCAAGTGACATTCTAAGTCTAAAGGTATTAAATGACACAGTTGCATGTTGGGGCATGTAAAGATGCATGAGGAAAATGGTTACATTCTAGGATTTTGTGCTTGGAGAGAAGCTAAGTTCTCAAGTAGCTATAATACATAAGTAGTTGTCTAAATGGATGAGTGGGGTCTGGTTGTGAAAGACTCCAGCCTAGCTGATTATAGAGTCAGCCTTTGGGTCAGGAGAGGAGAGGAGGATGTGTAGGGGGAAAATGAGATGGGCGGTAGGCATTCCAAGGAGAGGACCAGTAAGGGAGGAGATTCAGAAGAGCAATGTGAAGACAAGATATCAAGTCAGCCAGTTCGGCTGAACTCCTGGGTTGTGGACAAGATCTGTGGGGAGGAGCGTCTTGCTTGGTCTATTTCTCCCCTTCCTGTTTGTCTTCTTAAAATCAGGTGTTTTTATGTGTCTCTGTGAGTGTATGTCATATGTGTGTGTGTGGATGCCTGAGTAGACCGGAGGCTTCGGATCGCCTGGAGCTGGAGTTAGAGGCTGTTGTGAGTCACCTGATGTGGGTCCTGGGAAGTGAACTAAGGCCTTTTAGAAGAACACTTTGTGCTCTTAACTGCTGAGCCATCTCCTTCAGCCCAAGTCTTTTTTATATGACTCTGACCTTGATAAGTGTTAACTCCTTTATTGCACTATAATGTATTAATAGCCTAGGTAATTTAAATATCCCTAAATATTTTTCCATTTCTTTTTTACCTTAAAGGCTGAGGATATTTAAAGAGTTAAAAATGTATGAGTGTTTTTGGCTCAGGGTTGGCACATAAACTCCATCAATGTTTGTCAAAGGAACAGAAGAATCTGGGCCCTTGTTACACCATCTTTCGACACCACCCACCCTGCGGAGTTTCTGCTTAGAGATGCCGTTTATTTATCTGGAATAATTCTTCCACATCAGAAGGGTAGAACCTCACAGTGTCTAGAAGGCTCCACCATGAAGAACCTAACTGGTACAGCCGGATCAGTTACATTGTAGAGTTCAGTATTGGCACGCACGGACATTAATCCTGACCAGTTGGGCTGCTCTCTAAACTAGACACACAGACAAACAGACTTGGAAAGATAGAAATTCAGATAATAGGAACAGAGAGTAAAGGACAACTACCTGGAGAGGCCAAGTTCAACCTTGTCACTGACCAGCCGTGTACTGACTCTGCCACCATTTGTCACGCAGCAGTCTCTTGGTAGTGGTTAGTTGGGCTCAAAGAACAGAGAATTTTTTTTTTCTTTCAGAGAATCTAACGGGGGCCTCTAGCAACATGGATTTAGATAGCACATTCACTGGACCCGGTGCTGATTAAGGGAAGGCTGTGAGGGATGTGGAGGAAAAAGAAGGGGCCAGAATGAGGTGCAATATGGGGTCTTAACTGGTCCAGAAGGAAGCTGAAGGGATCCTGAGCAAGGGATGTTGCCCCGGTGACTGACAATGATTTCCCAAAGATGCTTCTGTCACCGAGCTTTAGAAGTGGGTGGTGGCTTCCTGGCTAAACCAGGTGGAAAAGAGGCAACGACTGATCAGCACAACACGGGAGAATTCTAAGAGTCAGAATTAGGATGAGAAAATGCCGGCCAGCACGGAGACAAGAAGGGAGGGGGTAGGCAGGAGGCTGGATTGGGCAAAAAAAGCCTGGGAAACCTAGCCTGTGGCATGGTAGGAAATGCTGGCGGGGCGGGGGGGGGGCCTCCTGTGGGTTGGCAGCTTCAGAAAGGGCTGCATCAATGTGGCACCCCTCTCATAGCCAAAAATGTACTGAACTTGCTGCCTCTTTCAGATTTTTCAAATAGTAACCAGAGAGCCACGCTTGTGTCTTGGGGCTGGAGAGATGGGTTGGCAGTTAAGAGCGAGTGCTGCTCTTACAGAGTCCAGCAGTTCTCCTCACCTGGGCTGGACAGCCCACAACTGCCTGTGACTCCGGCTCCAGGGATCCAATGCCCTCTTCTGGCCTCCAAGGGCACCTGCATGCTCATGCATGTACCACTCTACTCCCTGACACATGATTACAAATAAATCATTTTTGTTTGTTGTTGTTCTGTTTTTGTTCTAAAGAAAGCCATGCCTTATTTTCCAAAATGACCAAAAGGAATGCAAGCTGTTACCTGCCAGCCCTACAGTGCTCTCTATCTGTGTCAAGTACCTTTTGTTCATCTTCTCAATAGACCTAATAAATGGATATTTTTGCCAAGAAAAATCTGTGCTTGTTTCTTATTGCTATAGTAACAGATTTCATCAGTCTTACAAATATAATATCTGACAGTTTGGGGTCAGAAAGTCTGAAATGAGAGTCAGTGGGTTAAAATCTGTGTTGGCCGGGCTGCACTCCTTTTAAAATTTTAAATGTTTTGTATTTTTTGAGAGTTTCATGCGTAAGTACTGTACTTATAATCATTCACGCTTCCCTCTCCCCTCTAACTTGTCCTGTGCTTACTTACTCCCTCTCAAATTTATAACCTCTTCTATAATTATTATTGTTACACACACACACACACACACACACACACACACAGACACAACACACACACACAGACACCACACACAGACACACACACACACACACACACACCTACTGAACCCATTTAGTGTTACTCCTATGAACCTGTATTTAGGGTTGACCACTTGGGATTGGATGACCTATCTGGAGGCTGGCCACAGAGAAAAGGGGTCCTCCCTCTCAGCAGCCACTGACTGCCTATAGCTCTTCATCTAGGGGTGGGGCCTTGTGAGATTTCCCCATCCATACTGGTATGGTTTTGTTGAGCATCCCTATTGTTGAGATTACATGGGATACACACTCCTTAAGGATCTAGGCAGAGAACCTGTTTCCTTCCATCTTGACAATGAATAAATGCAGAGACTCATTTGCTCAAGGCCATGCTGCCTGAAAGCCCAGGACCCAGAGTCAAATCCAAGTCATCCTGACTCCGAAGTTATTTAACACTGGAGTTTAGCAACCCTGACACAACGCTAATACTTTAAGTAGAAAAAGAATGCTGTTTAGGTCTTCCTTGCCAATCCTGGGGACAAAAGAGAACACATAAGCTTTCTCTATTCAGAAGAGCCTGTCTTTGCAAGGCAGAAACGCAGGCTTCCCTTGAACACTTTTACTAGTTTCTTGCTTGTAGCCTTTTCACAGGGCATTTAACACACTAATATTTTCCACTGTCATGCCGGATGAACTGTATGAATGAAACCGCACAAGCTTTCGCTTCTGCTTTCTGGAAAGAAGGGTGCAGTGGTGAAAGTCAGTGGGAGACCAGTGGTTTGACCGCATTTCCTCAGCCACTTGCGAGCTGTTTATGGAGATAGGGTCTTTTGCAATAGTTCCAGACTAAACCTCAAACGTGTGAGCTTCCCACCTTCGGCTTTCCCAAGTAGAATGTTTGTGGCACCCCTCTCATAGCCATAAATGTCGCAGAGGAAGCCAAATGCGAGCTTCCTGTTGGTCAGCAAGTGTAGTCTGGTAGTTGTGGTTCTCATGCTAGAGCATGCTAAACTAGGCAGTAGGATGCAGATTCAAAGTCAAGCCTTCTGTCAGAGTTTACTCTGAACAGTGACCAATCTTCCTAGGGTCTATTCCCTCCATTTATAAAATGGGTAGAATACAAATTTGTTTCTAGGACTAATTATGATCATCAATACTAAGAATGGTTTTTACAAACAAGACATTGTTAATGTAACCAGGGGATATTTTGGAAAGGAGAGGGTCTTTGGTTTGAGTTTATGTTTAATACCTAGAGACCCCATGGGATATAGGAAGGTGGTACTAATGATGACTGGTTGGTCCTAATAAAAAAACAAAAAAACAGTTAAGGGCTCCCAGGTTCAGGAAGAACAGCCTTGTTATGCACTTCCTCTTCCCTGATGGGCAGTTACTTTGCCAGAGGCACGGAGGCCTTGCCACCCACCTTTCTCCTTCTGTGATTAATTTTGTTTTCCATGATTGGCTTTAAGAGGTAAAAATCTCACTAGAAAAAGAAAAAAGCCTCCTAAGCTGTGGCTGGGTGTGGCTAGTGTCAAGGTACCAAGTTTGCACGTCTGTCTGCAAGGGAGGGTGTCTGTACATTCCATCACATTCCTGCCCAGTTAACTCTTTGCCCTTGTGCCCTGGCCCATGGCTGAGCCTCTGACTCAGACTGTAGTGATGTAGACATGACCTCTGAGGTTCCTCTCGCCAGGGGTGGGGGGGGGGAATGCTTTCTTTCTTCTGCATTCTTTCCCTCTGTAAGAACGTACTTTAGACTTCACTGCTGGCTCAGGCTGGCATAGCTCACAGCAGCTCCTTCTTCATCTTATAGTGCGCTGGTGGGAACCCTACAAAGATTACTTGTCTGTGAGTCCTCAACTACAGACTTCCAGGTGCCTGGATCTGTCACCCTGGGAATGTGAGCTTACATTAAAGGCAGGATTATTGGTGGCTATAACATCCTGGTTTGCCTCTCTGCCTCCTTCCAGGGAGCCTGGCTTCAGGCTTGTACTTTGAAAGCTCCCACATCCTCAGATAGGTGTAAAAGAGACCGCAACTTCTGCTGTGGTCCCGATTCCTCTCTTTTTTTTGTCTGTCTCTGATCCTGGGGCCTGAATTTCTCCTGAAGGCTCCACCATGCTCTGGCTCGCCTGCCTATCTATGGCATAATAACTTTTCTAATAAACTTTTCCTCCGCACGTGTCCCTCTTGAACCGCGCAATTTCCCCCGCCCCCCGAAACCTTTTACTCCTAGTAATCTCCCATTGTAGGGCTTTCCGGTGTGTTATCAGCAAGAGGCTTTCCCGGTGGAAATGCATTGGTTTTTGGTTATACTTGTTCCGGTCCCAGAGTGGTATAGTGTCTGATACACAGGAGGCATTCTGTTATTTTTCTAAAAATAAAGAGAAAAAGACATAGATGTCTGTTTGAAGAACAATGAGCGTGTACTGACGTGTGAATGAGTGATTTGCCTAGAGGCTTGTTGCAGATTAGGTTAAGAATAGGAAGGAGCAGAGAGAAACATGGGCTTTGGAATAGATCTTGGCTTGAATCTTAGTTTTGATCAACTTGTTCTGTGATTGCCTAGGACTCCTGTTGAGCTCTATCTGTTATGAGAATTATAAGGCCCAGCATCAGAGTTCTGTAAAAAATCAAAATGAGACTATGCAAAGGTCTCAGGCACATATGGTTGTCTAGCCCAATATTAATCTTCTTGGCTTTTGCCTCCAGCCTTCTTGAGGCAGTTCAGACGAGATCTGACAAGCCAGGAAACATAAGGGAGCAAAAGCAGTGGTTTCATTAAAAACAAACACCCACACAGCCATTGATTTCAAAGGAAAATAAAGATATAATGATTTCAATCTGGACCTCTAATAATATGAGAGCAAGCTAAAAATGGTGCTTCCTCAGCTGGAAGAGGAGTGGGGGAGTCTTGGGACCGCAAAAAGGAAGGGGCAACCCCCTCCTTCCCCCTTTCTTTTTCAAACACAAAAACCCAAAAAAAAAAAACCGGGGGAAAAAAAAAAAGGAGGAGGGAAAAGAGAGAGATTGGGTGCTCTGGGGTCCCAGACTCCCCACTCCTCTTCCAGCTGAGGAAGCACCATTTTGAGCTGTTCTCATATATTAGAGTCCAGATTGAAATCATATATCTTTATTTCCTTTGAAATCATAGCTGTGTTGTGTTGTTTTTAATGAAACCACTGCTTTTGCTCCCTTCAATGTTTCCTGGCTTGTCAGATCTCGTCTGACTGCCTCAAGAAGCTGAGGCAAAAGCCAAGAAAATTAATATTGGCTAGACAACCAATATGGCCTGAGACCTTTGCATAGTCTCATTTGATTTTTACAGAACTCTTGATGCTGGGCCTTATAATTCTCATTAACAGATAGAGCTCAACAGGAGTCCTGGCATCACAGAACCAAGTGATCAAACTAAGATTCAAGCCAAGATCTATCCAAAGCCCATGTTCTCTCTGCTCCTTCCTATTCCTTAACCTAATCTGCAACAAGCTCTAGGCAAATCACTCATTCACACGTTCAGTTACACGCTCATTTCTTCAAACAGACATCTATGTACTTTTTCTCTTTATTTAGAAAAATAACAGAATGCCTCCTGTGTATCAGACACTATACCACTCTGGGACCGGAACAAGTATAACCCAAACCAATGCTTTCCACCGGGAAGCCTCTTGCTATAACACACCGGAAGCCCTACATGGGAGATACTAGGAGTAAAAGGTTTGCGGGGGGCGGGGGAAATGGGGTTCAAGAGGGACACGTGGGGAGTGAAAAGTTTATTAGAAAAGTTATTGATGCCATAGATAGGCAGGCAGAGCCAGCAGCATGGTGGAGCCTCAGAGAAATATTCAGGCCCCAGGATCAGAGACAGACAAAAAAAAAAAGAGAGGAATCTGGGACCACATGGCAGAAGTTGGGTCTCTTTTTACACCTATCTGAGGATGTGGGAGCTTTCAAAGTACAAGCCTGAAGCCAGGCTCCCTGGAAGGAGGCAGAGAAGGCAAACAGGATGTATAGCCACCAATACCTGCCTTTAATGTAAGCTCACATCCCAGGTGACAGATCCAGGCACCTGGAAGTCTGTCAGTTGAGACTCACAGACAGTATCTTTGTAGGGTTCCCACCAGCATCTATAGATGAGAAGGAGCTGCTGTGAGCTATGCCAGCCTGAGCAGCAGCTGAAGTCTAAAGTTACGTTCTTACAGAGGGAAAGAATGCAGAGAAAGAAAGCATTCCCCCACCCCACCCCCTGTGCGAGAGAAACCTCAGAGGTCATGTCTACATCACTACAGTCTGAGTCAGAGGGCTCAGCCATGGCCAGGGCACAAGGGCAAGAGTTAACTGGGCAGGAATGCTGATGGAATGTACAGACACCCTCCCTGCAGACAGACGTGCAACTTGGTACCTGACACTAGCCACACCCCAGCACAGCTAGGAGGCTTTTTTCTCTTCTCTTAGTGAGATTTTTACCTCTTAAAGCCAATCATGGAAACAAAATAATCACAGAAGGGTATGAGTGGGTGCAAGGCCTCCAGTGCCCTCTGGCAAAGTAACTGCCCATCAGGGAAGAGGAAGTGCATACAAGGCTGATTCTCCTTGACCTGGGAGCCCTTAACTGTAGGACCAACCAGTCATCATTAGTACCACCTTCCTATATCCCATGGGTCTCTAGGGTATTAAACATAAACTTAACCCAAGACCCTCTCCTTTCCAAATATCCCCTGGTTATCATTAACAATGTCTTGTTTGTAAACCATCTTAGTATTTGATGATCATAATAGTCCTATGAAACAAATTGTATTCTACCCATTTTATAAATGAGGAAATAGACCCTAGGAAGATTGGTCACTGTTCAGAGTAACTCTTGACAGGAAGGCTTGACTTTGAATCTGGCATCCTACTGCCTAGTTTAGCATGCTCAGCATTAGACCACAACTACCAGACTACACTGTGACCAACAGGAAGCTCGCATTTGGCTTCCTCTGGACATTTATGGCTATGAGAGGGGTGCCACAAACATCTACTTGGGAAGCCGAGGTGGGAAGCTCACACGTTTGAGGTTAGTCTGGACTATTGCAAAAGACCCTATCTCCATGAAACAGCACGCAAGTGGCTGAGGAAATGTGGTCAAACACTGGTCTCCCACTGACTTCACACTGCACCCTTTCTTTCCAGAAAGCAGAAGGGAAAGCTGTGGGTTTCATCTATACAGTCTCCTGGATGACAGTGGGAAAATATTAGTGTGTTAATGCCCTGTGAAAAGGCTACAGCAAGAAACTAGTAAAGTGTTCAAGGGGAAGCCTGGCGTTTCTGACCTTTGCAAAGACAGGCTCTTCTGAATAGAGAAAGCGTATGTGTTCTCTTTGTCCCCAGGTTGGCAAGGAAGCTAAACAGGCATTTCTTTTTCTACTTAAAGTATTAGCGTTGTGTCAGGGTTGCTAAACTCCAGTGTTAAATAACTTCGAGTCAGGATGACTTGGATTTGACTCTGGGTCCTGGGCTTTCAGGCAGCATGGCCTTGAGCAAATGAGTCTCTCTGCATTTATTCATTGTCAAGATGGAAGGAAACAGGTTCTCTGCCTAGATCCTTAAGGAGTGTGTATCCCATGTAATCTCAACAATAGGGATGCTCAACAAAACCATACCAGTATGGATGGGGAAATCTCACAAGGCCCCACCCCTAGATGAAGAGCTATAGGCAGTCAGTGGCTGCTGAGAGGGAGGACCCCTTTTCTCTGTGGCCAGCCTCCAGATAGGTCATCCAATCCCAAGTGGTCAACCCTAAATACAGGAGTAACACTAAATGGGTTCAGTAGGTGTGTGTGTGTGTGTGTGTGTGTGTGTGTGTGTGTGTGTGTCTGTGTGTGTCTGTGTGTGTGTGTGTCTGTGTGTGTGTGTGTGTGTGTGTGTGTGTAACAATAATAATTATAGAAGAGGTTATAAATTTGAGAGGGAGTAAGTAAGCACAGGACAAGTTAGAGGGGAGAGGGAAGCGTGAATGATTATAAGTACAGTACTTACGCATGAAACTCTCAAAAAATACAAAACATTTAAAATTTTAAAAGGAGTGCAGCCCGGCCAACACAGATTTTAACCCACTGACTCTCATTTCAGACTTCTGACCCCAAACTGTCAGATATTATATTTGTAAGACTGATGAAATCTGTTACTATAGCAATAAGAAACAAGCACAGATTTTTCTTGGCAAAAATATCCATTTATTAGGTCTATTGAGAAGATGAACAAAAGGTACTTGACACAGATAGAGAGCACTGTAGGGGCTGGCAGGTAACAGCTTGCATTCCTTTTGGTCATTTTGGAAAATAAGCATGGCTTTCTTTAGAACAAAACAGAACAACAACAACAAAAAAGATTTATTTGTAATCATGTGTCAGGGAGTAGAGTGGTACATGCATGAGCATGCAGGTGCCCTTGGAGGCCAGAAGAGGGCATTGGATCCCCTGGAGCCGGAGTCACAGGCAGTTGTGGGCTGTCCAGCCCAGGTGAGGAGAACTGCTGGACTCTGTAAGAGCAGCACTCGCTCTTAACTGCCAACCCATCTCTCCAGCCCCAAGACACAAGCGTGGCTCTCTGGGTTACTATTTGAAAAATCTGAAAGAGGCAGCAAGTTCAGTACATTTTTGGCTATGAGAGGGGTGCCACATTGATGCAGCCCTTTCTGAAGCTGCCAACCCACAGGAGGGCCCCCCCCCCCCCCCGCCAGCATTTCCTACCATGCCACAGGCTAGGTTTCTCCCAGGCTTTTTTTGCCCAATCCAGCCTCCTGCCTACCCCCTCCCTTCTTGTCTCCGTGCTGGCCGGCATTTTCTCATCCTAATTCTGACTCTTAGAATTCTCCCGTGTTGTGCTGATCAGTCGTTGCCTCTTTTTCCACCTGGTTTTAGCCAGGAAGCCACCACCCACTTCTAAAGCTCAGTGACAGAAGCATCTTTGGGAAATCATTGTCAGTCACCGGGGCAACATCCCTTGCTCAGGATCCCTTCAGCTTCCTTCTGGACCAGTTAAGACCCCATATTGCACCTCATTCTGGCCCCTTCTTTTTCCTCCACATCCCTCACAGCCTTCCCTTAATCAGCACCGGGTCCAGTGAATGTGCTATCTAAATCCATGTTGCTAGAGGCCCCCGTTAGATTCTCTGAAAGAAAAAAAAATTCTCTGTTCTTTGAGCCCAACTAACCACTACCAAGAGACTGCTGCGTGACAAATGGTGGCAGAGTCAGTACACGGCTGGTCAGTGACAAGGTTGAACTTGGCCTCTCCAGGTAGTTGTCCTTTACTCTCTGTTCCTATTATCTGAATTTCTATCTTTCCAAGTCTGTTTGTCTGTGTGTCTAGTTTAGAGAGCAGCCCAACTGGTCAGGATTAATGTCCGTGCGTGCCAATACTGAACTCTACAATGTAACTGATCCGGCTGTACCAGTTAGGTTCTTCATGGTGGAGCCTTCTAGACACTGTGAGGTTCTACCCTTCTGATGTGGAAGAATTATTCCAGATAAATAAACGGCATCTCTAAGCAGAAACTCCGCAGGGTGGGTGGTGTCGAAAGATGGTGTAATAAGGGCCCAGATTCTTCTGTTCCTTTGACAAACATTGATGGAGTTTATGTGCCAACCCTGAGCCAAAAACACTCATACATTTTTAACTCTTTAAATATCCTCAGCCTTTAAGGTAAAAAAGAAATGGAAAAATATTTAGGGATATTTAAATTACCTAGGCTATTAATACATTATAGTGCAATAAAGGAGTTAACACTTATCAAGGTCAGAGTCATATAAAAAAGACTTGGGCTGAAGGAGATGGCTCAGCAGTTAAGAGCACAAAGTGTTCTTCTAAAAGGCCTTAGTTCACTTCCCAGGACCCACATCAGGTGACTCACAACAGCCTCTAACTCCAGCTCCAGGCGATCCGAAGCCTCCGGTCTACTCAGGCATCCACACACACCCATGTGACATACACTCACAGAGACACATAAAAACACCTGATTTTAAGAAGACAAACAGGAAGGGGAGAAATAGACCAAGCAAGACGCTCCTCCCCACAGATCTTGTCCACAACCCAGGAGTTCAGCCGAACTGGCTGACTTGATATCTTGTCTTCACATTGCTCTTCTGAATCTCCTCCCTCACTGGTCCTCTCCTTGGAATGCCTACCGCCCATCTCATTTTCCCCCTACACATCCTCCTCTCCTCTCCTGACCCAAAGGCTGACTCTATAATCAGCTAGGCTGGAGTCTTTCACAACCAGACCCCACTCATCCATTTAGACAACTACTTATGTATTATAGCTACTTGAGAACTTAGCTTCTCTCCAAGCACAAAATCCTAGAATGTAACCATTTTCCTCATGCATCTTTACATGCCCCAACATGCAACTGTGTCATTTAATACCTTTAGACTTAGAATGTCACTTGGTTAAAGTGTCAAGGGATGTGAACAGTCTTTCTCAGTATCTCAAGTGCAGAAGCCAAACCGATTGACCCAAACACTTAACCTTGTGTTCCTTCCAGAGAATTCTCAAGGAGACAGAGGTCTGTGTTTAGTTGCATCTGGCATAAACAGTATAAATAGTTTCTAGGAGCTAGTGTAAGCCGCAGGGAAGAGTGTGGGCCTCGGAGTCACACAGACCAAAGACGCCACCATATCTGCTTTCGCTGGTCTATGTGGCCTTAGATGTACTGCTTTACCAGTTAGTTAGGTTTTTGATTTCCTGGTGTGCAAAAGAGCCTTCTCCTCTCCCACACTATTGCTCTAGCTAGGTTCTGAGAATCTGGTATGTACATGAGGTTCCTAGAAGAGTGCACAGAGGAGCTAAATATTCCTCTTTTCTCTGTGCGTCTCCTACATAACGGGAAACTTCGTTATGTGCAACCTATGTCTTTAGGATAACAAAATATTTAACATCTACCCACAGGCTGTAGTGACCTCAGCCAACTCTCTTCACTTCCCTGTGGCTGCAGCTGGCCTTGTCCAAGGATGGCAAAGGCCATACCAGGGACTATCAGTTTCTGTCAGCCTGGTCATCACCATGACAGACCTACTTTTGTTCCCCTGGTAACCTTGAAGAATCTCAGTACACCTCTCAGGATAGTGACTCTGGTGTCCTTCATACCCTAAGGACTTCTGATAGACACTGATCAAATTCTGAAAGCCTTTATTTTTATAAAGGCCTTTTTAAAAAATCTTTATAAAACTCCCATGATTGCTGACCTCTGATATCAAATTTCTACTATTACTAAAAGTTCTCACAACTTTGATTTGTATGCAAAAAAGGAAATAGGTGATGTCATCACTTGGTGATGGTATAGAAATTGAAGCAATATGTGCCACCTGCTCCCCATCAACTGTAATACTCTTAACTGTGTCTTCAGCTTATAGGAAATCCTGAAGATGGCCAAAGATGATTCCACTGTTCGCTGCTTCCAGGGCATGCTGATTTTTGGACATGTGATTGTTGGTGTAAGTCATGAGTAGTTTTCAAAAAGTTGTGTTCTTCTTGTAAGCATGGTTTTTAGATTAATTAAAAGTGAAAGTTTAAGGAAATGGTATAATTACTGCTCACCTTCATTTTAAGAAATGTGGTAAGAAATATACTAGCTGGAATCTTAAAATAGTCATATATAACTATGTATTATGACAGAATAGGATGGTCAACTTTAAAATAGATATTTCCTTTCCAATTTTAAGACATAATGAATATTAAGATTCATGTTCCACCATGGCCAACATCCAAACACACCTGCTAAACATTCCTTTATGCTTCTGTCCAGTTTCACCTTGGTTTGACTTGGGGACTCTGCTATTGAAGGTGCTGGGACAGATGTTCTTCTGTACAAAGTGTGAGAGTGTCTCAGAGCCCAATCTGTGTGGGCATGAGGATAAGGGAAGAGCACTAGTCAAGGAGTCAAGAGAGCTGGTCCATGGCTCTGTTCTGTTTCTGCCTCTCTGTGTATAGCTGTGGATAAGTCATTATCATTTGGAGCCATGATTCCTCACCCATAGAAATGAGCCCTGGAAGACAGTCACTAAGATTCCAGAACCACTGTGACAATGGCCAGGACACTTCAAGAATTACAACAGAGGGAAGATTTGCAATGAGACAGAATATGGGGAATAACTTTCATGCAAGAAAGCGCTAAGTTGGGTCATAGTACAGGGATGGTCTAACATTACCTAAATCTTTCCCAAATAGCAAACAGACAGAGTTATATGTGGAAGAAAGTACCAAAGATAGAGTGTATATGAAGAAGGAACCAATGTACAAATAGTTGTTGGATCCCCTGGCAATGAGAAATCCATTGCACAAAGCCTATATAAGGGAAGGGACTTGGCTCTAGAATGTACCCCACTCCCATCCCCTTCCCAGTGCTCTGCTCTTGGACACCAGCCTGACAGATCCACTTGTGGCTTGTTTCTAGATGTGTGGCATTGCCCTGACAGCAGAGTGTATCTTCTTTGTATCCGACCAACACAGTCTCTACCCACTGCTTGAAGCCACCAACAACGATGACATCTATGGGGCAGCTTGGATAGGTTTTGTGGATCTGCTCTTTGTTGTCCGTTCTAGCCATAGTAGGAATTATGAAATCCAACAGAAAATCCTCTTGGAAGACTTACTACACTGAGAGTGGGTGTAGCCTAACAACATAAGGTCTTGGGTTCAAGCCTTAGCACCATATTATCTGGGTATGATACTGTACATCTACAATCCAGGAACTCTGGGTAGAGGCAGGATGATCAGAAATTCAAGGTAACCCTTGACTGGTAGCAAGTACAAGGCCAGCCTGTGTTATAAGGGACTCTTCCTCAAAACAACAACAACAAATTCTCTACAGTTGTTTTCCTGGGCTGATTTTGCTGAACTGTTTCTTCTCCATTGAGCACAGAACTTTGGTTTGCACTGAGCTAAGAGGAGGAAGAGTCCCAGGTAAGTGGTAAAATAATTAATTAATTAAAACAAATGAAGATCCCCTGTTGCGAGATCATCCATGTAGGTTGTAAAGATGCCCTCCATGATTGCAAGGTCAGGTTCCAGTAAACATAACTGAAAACAGAA